>NW_017731370.1:2191768-2198266 GCF_001890085.2 Hipposideros armiger
GCTGTAGAGGGCGCAGTGTCACTGGCCCTCATGTGGGATCCGAACCGGGGCCCTGCTGCTCAGAGCTGGCGTCCCAAGCCAGCTCTTAACCAATGCACCGCTTGGCCAGCCCCTTCACGCATTTTTTAATAAGGTTGTATTTTGGTTGTTAATGAAAGTTGTAGGAGTTCTTCATATATTCTGGATATTATGTACTGTTGTGTTTCTCTGTATTTCTGAAATTATGTAAAAATAAACACTTAAAAGAAAAATTAAATTATAACTATCCCTGTGGTCTTCTTGTCTCTCCCTTATGGCCCTTTGACCATGCCCAGTGCTCCCTATCTCCTATCCTGTTTTGTTTTTCTCCAGCATATTTACTACTGTCTAATATGCCATTTACTCAATTTTTTATTGTCTGTCTTCTTTAGCTAGAATTGAGGCATCATGTGGGTAAGGGTATTTTTCTGTTTTGTTAACTGCTCTATGGTTTAGGTCAAGGATTAACAAACTACGGCCTAGACTCCACATTTGGACTACTGCTTGTTTTTGAATGGCCTGCAAATTAACAATGGTTTTTACTTTTTAAATGGTTGCAAAAAGTCAAAAGAAGAATAATATTTCATGACACCAGAAAATTATATGAAATTCAAATTTCAGTGTTTATAAATGAAGTTTTATTGGAACATAGCCATGATCATTCATTTGTGTATTTTCTCTGGCTGCTTTCACACTACAAAGGCCGAATTGAGTAGTTGTAGAATTTTCTGTGTGGCCTGCAAAGCATGAACTATATAATATATTTGGCTCTTTACGAAAAGACTTGCCTGGCACATAGGTGTCCAATAAATATTTTTTGAATGAATGAATCTTAATCTATACCACCATAGAGGAATTTAAATTGGAAACCCTTCAACCAGTTTTTAAATATTTGAGTTTAATAGGCTGCTAAACAAAAATCCCGAGATGAGTTTTGGCAATACGTTTTCATTGGCCTTCATTCATCCTGGAAATAATGAGAATTGATGATGAGATACCAGGGAGTTTGTAATTCTTGGGATAGTGTCAGGTAAGATAGGTATATTGCATACGTTTTGCCAGAGTTAGTTTGAAAAAGACTGTAACAGCAATGGAGTTACATTGTTTTGATTCTCTATTTAAAAATATTAAAAAATAGTTTGTTTCAAAAGCTGTTTGGTTTTTTTCCCCCCTTTCTCATCAGCTTTACATTAATAAAGCTATCTGCTTATTAATGAAGGCAATAATTAATTTTGATATTTTAACCTACTTAATTTTGAATAAGAAATTGTATTATCACAGAATTTTATTCTGCTATATTTCATTCATTTAATGATGTGTTTGTTGAGTTTACATTTGAATAACAGGGTATGAATACTATTATAACATATTAGTAATTTCCTGTAAATGTCTAACTTCTTAAAGGAAGATTGGAAATTGGACAAACATAAATCATTTTATATAAAAATGATTTTATAATGTGCCAGTCTAATTTTTGTACATTTGAAAACTAAATTGTTTGCATCTTAAGAAGTATTAATAGGGATCTTATACTAGATCAGTACCCCAACTCCAGAGTTACATTGTACTCCACAGCCTTGCAAATAGCTCTTATTTTATGCTTTCATCAGAGGACATTAAATGGGTAATACAGGTTGTAGTTTATAGTGAAAGAGTAATGGTTTTCAGATCTTGGCCTTGGCTTGGTGTTTCCAAATTTCATTAGTAGAAAGGGTTTCCATGTCATAGCGGGGGTGTTTTCTTCTTGGCCTTCCTGCCTTCTCTTTGCTGGGTTAAGCAGCCAAATGGATCTTACTTTTTAAAAGCTTTGTCTCCTCTGAAAGTTATGAGGAAGCTTAAAAAATATTATGCTCTTAAAATTTCATCTTTTAGAAACTGAAAATACTATTGCCTGAATTTATTTCATTTATCTTGTTTTAATTGTGAAAAGGTTGGATTCTTAACACAGTACGTACTGCATTTTTCCTGGCATTTCTCTATAGGAGTAACCTGCAAGAATCAATAACATCAGTTTGCTTAAGGGATTATTGTTTACATTGAGCAATTATTCTAGTTATAGCTACTTGTAGTTAATTCCTGTTCGTTCTGCAGATATTTATTGAGTAAGTACCTACTGTGTCTCAAGCACTTAAACCTGTGGGGTTTACATTCTATGAAGAGAATTAGACAAAATTATATATAATGTCCGTTGGTATATATATATATATATATATATATATATATATATATATATATATAATATCTGGTAGTAAAAGGTGCCATACAAAGAATAAAATAGTAAGAGAAAAGAAAATGGGGAAATGCTAAGTTAGCAAGGGGAAGGCCCTTTGAAAAGATGTGATTTGAGCAGATATGAAGGAAAAGATGTGATTTGAGCAGAAGATATGGGGGTTGGGGGGGGAGAGGGGGAAGGGTGGGTGGGTGGAGAGAAAGCCGGGGGAAGATGTTGGGGAAGGGAAAAGTACTCCATTGTCCCTTCTTACCCTACTTCATTCTTCTTTATAATACTTACCCCCATGGGACAGCAGCTATTTATATATACATGTGCATGTATGTTTTCAGAGAGACAGAGAGACTGTATTTATTGACTCTTTCTCCCACTAGAATCACTTACTGAACTCAAAATTTCAAAGGAATGAATGGACAAAAGTAAAGGCCCTGAGGTGGGCATGTTCTTGGTGTGCTCGGAATTGCAAGGAGGTCAGTGTGACTGGTACCTAGTAAAGGAGAGGGAAGGTGGGAAGAAAGAAGTCAGGAGAAGGAGGGCGGGGCTGGATCATGTAGGGCCTTATAAACCTTGGGAATTAGCACTTCGGATTTTATTCTAAGGATGATGGGAAATCATTGTAGGCTTTTAACAAGGGAGTAACAGAGTCTGACAGATTTTTAAAGGATCGTTGGTTACTGATTGGACATAATGATTACTAGTTGTATAAAATGATTCAGGTTAGAAAATCAATAAGTGAACATTTAAAAAGCTTATGTATATCAGTTTACATCAAGTGATAGGTACACTTTTTTGTCAGCTTTATTGAAGTATAATTATATACATCAAAACTCACCAATTTTAAGTGTACAGTTTGATGAGTTTTGGCGAATGTATACAATTACGTAACCACCAATACAATCATGATATATGTAACATTTCCATCCCCCATAATTCCCTCATATGCCTATCTGCAGTTGATCCTTTCCTCTCAGTGGCCTCTGGCAAACACTCTGCTTTCTATCATAACTTGGCCTTTTCTAGACTTTGGTATAAATAGAACCGCACAATATATGGTCCTTTGTGGCTCAATCCTTTTACTTAGCATGACGATTTTGAGATTCATCCATATTGTTGGGTATATTAGGAGTTTGTTCCTTTTATTGCTGAGTAGTATTTCATTGTATTGATATATCACAATTTGTTTATCCATTTACCAGTTGATGGTCGTTTGGATTGTTTCTTATTTTGGGCTGTTCTGATTAAAGCTGATATGAACATTTGAGTACAAGTCTTTGGGTGGACATATGCTTTCATTTTTTTTGATAAATGCTTAAGAGTAAAATTGCTGGATCTCTGGTAAGTGTATGACTGACTTTAAAGAAAACTGCCAGACTATTTGCCATTTTCATTCTCAGTAGCAATGTATGAGGGTTGCAGTTTCTCCACATTCTTGCCAATACTCAATGTTATCAGTCTTTTAATTTTAGCCATTAATGGTTATGTAGTGGTATCTTGTGGTTTTAATTTGCATTTCCCTAATGATATTATGCATCTTTTCATGTATTTGCAATCTGTACATAAAATTGCCCATTACAACCTTGAATTGTCTTACTGAATTGTGTGGAATATATTCTGGATACGAGTCCTTTACCTTTATGTTTTATAAAATTTTTCTCCCAGGATGTGACTTGATTTAAAAAAACAACAAAAAACTTTCTATTTTTAGAATAGTTTAGATTTACAGAAAAATTGAGAAGATAGTACATAGAATTTCCACATGCTCAACACCTGATTTTCCTTATTATTAACATCTTACATTAGTATGCTACATTTTTCACAAATAATGAACCTATACTGATACATTATTATGAAATAATGCCCACACTTCATTCAGATTTCCTTAGTTTTTACCTAATGTAAAAATCTTTTTCTGTTCCAAAGTATTTTTTGTCTTAGATTGTTGTATTTTTCATCTGTAAAAGGGCAATTTAATTTTTTTTTTATAGCTTCCTTTTCTTTCCTCCTGATCCTCATGTTTTCTTATACCTACTTGGATATCTAGAGTATGTTTATGAAAGCAAGTTTAATATTGTTAGATAACATTAGAATTGTTTGCTAATTCTAGCATCTGTGTCATATCTGGGTCTATTTTTACTGTTTGATCATTTCTTCTCGTTATGGGCTATATTTTTCTTCTTATTTGCATGTCTGGTTACCTTTGGTTTTATACTAAACGTGAATCTTACATTATTGGGAGTTGTATATTGTAACATTTCTTCAAATATTGTAGGACTTTGTTCTGGGACACTATTGTTAGTTTAAATCAGTTTGATCCTTTTCAGGCTTCCTTTAAAACCTTGTTAGTGCAGGTCTATAGTAGCCTCTTAAGACTTTCTCTGATAATGTTCACTCTGGCTGATGGGAACATGGCCTATTCTAATAACCTCTGTGTGAGTTCCAGAAATAGTTCAGCTTACTGAAGTTTTCCAGAAGTTCTTTCTTTGGCCCTGGTAGTTTCATTACAAGTATAATATTTATTGAAAGACTAAGGGCCTATATAGGTATCTGAATCCCTCTCCATGTAGCTCTGTCTTCTTTGTACCCTGAACTGCATATTCTACCGTATTTGCCGGCGTATAAGACGACTGGGCATATAAGACGACCCCCTAACATTTCCACTCAAAATACAGAGTTTGTTATAT
The DNA here is from genome assembly GCF_001890085.2 of Hipposideros armiger. Lineage (NCBI taxonomy): Eukaryota > Metazoa > Chordata > Mammalia > Chiroptera > Hipposideridae > Hipposideros > Hipposideros armiger. Next base: position 2,196,698 of record NW_017731370.1, read on the forward strand.
ACTCGCCGTATAAGACTACCCCCTCTTCCGCACACCTTCNAATCCTGTCCCTCACAACAATTTAAAAATTATTCGAGAGCCATAAATATATTTTTACAAATAAGGAAAATTTAAAGTAATATTATAAATGAAACTGATAGTTTTATTTTCATTTTCAATTTTACTTCAGAGCCATATGTATGTACCCAAAGAGCCGCATGTGGCTTGTGAGCCGCAGTTTGCCGACCCCTGGCGGCTCTTCCATCTCAAAAGTTTGCCATCCCCCTGTTTTAGAAGATCCCTCACGCTCCCTTCTAGTCACTCTAGGGTAAGGTCTCTTCTGAAATGCAGTCATGCCATATGGAATCTTTTGTGTCTGCCTTTTTGTTAATTGAGGTGAAATTCATACAACACAAAAATAATAATTTTAAAGTAAATAATTCAGTGTCATTTAAACATTCATGTTTTGCCACCACATCCTCTTTTTCTAAAACATTTTTATCTCTCCAAAGGGAACCCATTAAGCAGTTCTCCCATTTTCTCCTCTTGCAACCCCTGGTAACCACCAATCTGCTTTCTGTCTCTTTGGATTTACCTATTTTGGAGATTTCATGTAAATGAAATCACACAATATATGACCTTTTGTGTCTGGTTTTCAGTTAGCATGATGTTTTCAAGGTTCATCCACATTATAGCATGGATCAGTACTTACGCCTTTTTGTGGAGTATTCAACATTATTCATGGATATACCACAATTTGTTCATCCATTCATCCATTGATGGACATTTGAGTTGTTTCCACTGTTTTGCTATTGTGAATTGTGTTGCTTTGAACATTCCTGTACAAGTATTTGTTTCAATACAAATTGCTGGGTCATATGCTAATTCTGTGTTTAACTTTTTGTGAAACAACCAAACTTTCCACAGCAGCTGAACCATTTTACATTCCCAACAGCAATGTACAAGGGCTACAATTTCTCCACATTCTTGCCAGCACTTGTTAATTTTTGTTTTTGTGATCATAGCCAACCTCATGGGTGTGAATGGTGTCTCATTGTGTGGTTATGATTTTCATTTTTCTAATGACTAATGATGTTGAACATTTTCATGTGCTTGTTGACCATTTGTAAATCTTTTTCAGAGAAATGTCTATTGAAGTCTATTCAAGTTCTTCACCCATTTTTTCTTTTTTTTTAAAAGATTTTATTGGGGAATTGGGGTACAGGAACAGCGTTGAGGAATCAGGGAAGGGGAACAGATAAGTTGCTGTCCTTTTGTTCTTCAGCTTCACTGGTCCATGTTGGTATTATCATTGCGCTCTTCCCGGGTGAGGCAATCACTCAGTGGCCATTGGATGGCTGCTCACGGTGGCTCATAGAAGCTCACGCCAGCTGCCGGCCACTCATGGTAGCTCACGGCAGCCCACTGCAGCAGGGGCTGCAGCATATGCCATCACAGGCAACTCACAGCAGCCTAGCTCCAGGTCGAGCTGTTGTTCGCCATCTTAGCTGTAGAGGGCGCAGTGTCACTGGCCCTCATGTGGGATCCGAACCGGGGCCCTGCTGCTCAGAGCTGGCGTCCCAAGCCAGC
>NW_017731370.1:2204096-2228557 GCF_001890085.2 Hipposideros armiger
TGAAGTGTACCTGGCGTATAAGACGACCCCCCACTTGGAGGCATATTTTTCAGGGCCAAAAAATCGTCTTATACGCCGGCAAATACGGTAGTTGTCTGGCCTCTTTGAACTCATAACACTGTCTCTTGAACTCTGAAACAACATTGACTCCTCCTTCCTGTGCTGTGGCTTGGAAAGTATCTTTGGGAATTAAGTTGAGGCACTTTATTCATGTCTCTTCTGTTGGGATGAGAGGCTTGTGCTGGCATTTGAATGAAGTCTGTTTCATATATTTTGTCTGATTTTCTAGTTAGGATTTTGACTTCATAGTCAGAAACAGAGTTAAGTAGACATTTTTGAAGTTGCAGATATATTTTGAAGTAGGAGAAATATTTTTGAAACAAAATTACTTCTAAGGTATCGTTTAATTTTTTTACATACGTTTTTCTTATGTATTTTTAAAATGTCAAATTTAAACCATCATGCAGGAGTCATTTTCAAAATGACTTCATTTGTTTACTTCGTGATTTCTAATTGGATATTATGTTTAATTTAACTTTGTATAGCTGATTAGCTGATATATCCTATTTCAAAGATTATTGAGATAGTGTACATAATGCCATCTCATATGCGTATTTTGGGAATTACTAAATATGGATGCTTTATAATTTCCTCACATTTCAATTCCTTTCTCCCATACTTTGAAGATACATGTGATTAGGCGGGGGAGGCTATATAGAGTTAAAAAAACATTTGTAGTAATTTACTTTGCTTACAATCTCTTTGTCTTCTGCTACAGAGACTTCTGATCAGGATTTTAATATTTTTCAAAATAATCCAGGGCAAGAATTCAGTCTTCATCTGTTTTAAACCAAAACCTTTCTTTAGTTGTGATCTCTTTCCCAAGATCTAGTTGTAAACGATTTAGCTAGAAATATTGACCTGGAAGGTCTTATTCAAAATTATTTATGCACATTCTTCTCTACATCTTATAAAATGCCTTTTCTTACTAACAGTTTTAGTTGTCTCCGAAGTTTAAAAGCTCTGACCCTTTCCTCTCTCGGTCTTCTTTTCTATTCTCACTACTATCATTCCATGCCAAGTGGTTAGAATCTCAAGCCTGTGTTACACAGTAGCCTCCAGTTAGGTCTTTCTGATCTCAGCCTCCTCCCCTAATTTTTCATACAATATATGAATGTCAGTTTATGTTTCCTTTACCAATATACTCATCTTGACCTTTTTTATTTTTTTTTATTTTTATTTTTAAATTGGGGAATTGGGGGAGGGGAACGGTGTTGGGGAATGGGGAAGAGGAACAGACAAATTGCTGTCCTTTTGTTCTTCAGTCTAGTTGTGGAGGACTTCGCTTCACTGGCCCATGGTGGTATTATGATCATTGCGCTTTTCCCGGGTGAGGCAGTTGCTTGCCAGCCATTGGATGGCTGCTCAAGGCCAGTCACACCAGCTGCTGGCTGCTCACACTTGGCTGCCAGCCACTCACAGTAGTTCAAGGCAGACCACTGCCGCCCCACTGCAGCCTATGCCGACACCGGCGACTCACGGCAGCCCAGGTCCAGGTTGAGCTGTTGTTCACCATCTTAGCTGTAGAGGGCGCAGCATCACTGGCCCTCATGTGGGATCCCAACCGGGGCCCAGCTGCTGAGAGCTGGTGTCCCAAGCCAACTCTTAACCAACACGCCATTCAGCCGTCCCTCATTTTCTATTTATTTATACAACCCTTTTGTTATTTTTCACACAGTGATCTTAACTCTTAAAATTCTGTGGACAATTAAATTATCTAACTGCATTAGGACAAAAGCTCTGGTCTCAAATCCCTGACCCCTTTGCTCAAGTTACAGGTGCACTGAATTAGGAAGGTTTTAATGTGGTCTGTTTTTCTTGGATTTGGGAGAAATCCAGGCCACTGGAGCCATTTGTAGATGATTTGTGATTTGGTGATCTTTAGGTTGATCAAAATTGCCCTGTTTTCCTAGGCAACATTGTCTTACCTTATAGCAGAGTTAATTTTCTGGATTGACTCATATTTCTGGGATGCAAGGTAGTTTGTTCACATTTTATGGCCCTCAGTTATTTTGGAGTAGGCCCTTCTATGCGGTGACTTAAGGAGTGTTTCTCTAATCTGTTTCTAATCTCATTTTACTTATCCATCTCTCCCCTCCTCTTTTTAAAAAATGAGTCTTTTGGGACTTTGTCCCTATGATGTTTATTTTTATTGTAAGATTTTATATTATTAGCTTTTTCATATATTCTCTGGAGATCATGTGTGATATGGTCTTGATAGTATAAAACTAGTGGTATATATTTTTTAAAACTTTACTCACTGTATTAGAAAAACAAGGTAGTGTTTACTTTTAGATTCCAAATACATGGCTTGCCTCTGATTCCAGGCCTTTATGTTTACCTTGTTGACATAAGTCTTTTTTTTTTTGTATGGTATCTTTTTTGAGATATAATTCATATGCCATAAAATTCACCCTTTTATGGTATACAGTTCACTGGTTTTTAGTGTATTCATAAAGTTTTGCAGCTGTCACCACCATCTATCCTCAGTTCCTTTTCATCAACCCAAAAAGAAATGCAATACCCATTATCTGTCACTCTCCATTCACCCCCTTCTGAACCCCTGGCAACCACAAATCTACGTTGTGGATTTGCGTATTCTGCACATTTCATATAAATGGGATCATCCAAAATGTGGTCTTTTGTGACTGGCTTTTTCATTTAGCATAATGTTTTTAAGGTTCATCCGTCTTGTGTCATATATCAGTACTTCATTTCTTTTTATTGCTGATTAATACTGCACTATATAGATATACTATGTTTTACATTCATCAGTTGATAGACATTTGAGTTGTTTCCAGTAATGCCGGAGAATGAGTATTGAGTAATGCTGCTGTGAATCTTCATGTACAGGTTTTATATAGACAATTCATTTCTCTTGGGAATAAACCTAGTAGTGGAATTGTTGGGTCAAATGGTAACTAACTATGTTTAACTTTTTGAGGAGCTTCCAGATGTTTTCCAAAGTGGCTATACCATTTTACATTTCCACCAGCAATGTGAGGGTTTGAATATCGCAAATCTGTTTTTCTGATTCTTTTGATGTTATTATAGGTGGAATTGTGGGTGTGAAGTAGTATTTTAAAAAAATTTTTATTATTAGTTTCAGGTAGTAGTATTTTATTGTGGTTTTGATTTACCTTTCCCTGACGACTAATAATAGCAAGCATCTTTTCATGAGCTTGTTGGCCATTTATAGTTCTTCAGAGAAAAGTTCATTGATATCTTTTGCCCATTTTTAAATTCTGTTGTCTTTTTATTTTAGAGTTGTAGGAATTTTTTATATATCCTGGATACAGATCTCTTATGAGATCAATGATATGGAGTTTTTTTCTACCTTTTTTAATGGTGTACTTTGAAATACAAAGTTTTTAATTTTAATGAAGTCCAGTTTACTTAGTTTTTTTTTTTTGGCTGCTGTGCTTTTGGTGTCATATCTAAGAAACCATTGTCTAATCCAAGATCATGAACATTTGCCCCTTTGTTTCCTTTGAAGGATTTTATAGTTTTAGCTCTTAGATCTAGGTCTTTGATCCACTTTGAGTTAATTTTTGTGTATGCATTGAGATAGAGTCTAACTTCATTTCCTTGCATATGGATATCTAGTTGTCCCAGCACCATTTATGGCAAAGAGTATCCTTTCTTTATTGAATTGTTTTGGCATCCTTGTTGAATTGGCCATAAATGGAAGACTTACATCTAGACTTTCAATTCTATTGCATTGATCTGTATGTTCATCCTTAGCTATATGTCTGTATCACACTGTCTTAATTGCTATAGTTGTATGGTAAGTTATAAAACCTAGAAGAGTGAGACCTACAATTTTGTTTTTCTTCTAAAGGTTGTTTTGCTTGTTCTGAATCTCTTGCATTTCCACATGAATTTTAGGATTAGTTTGTTAATTTTTGCAAAAAAAAAGGGGCAGCTAGGACTTGATAATAAGGGATTATGCTGAGTCAGATTAACTTGGGAAGTATTGCCCCCTTGAAGATATTAAGCCTTCCGATCTATGTATGTGGCTGGCCTTCCATTTGTTTAGGTCTAATTTTTTTTCAACATGTTTTGTAGTTTTCAGTGTACAGGTTGTACACTTTGTTAAATTTATTCCTAAGCATTTTATTTGTTTTGCTGTTATTGTAAGTGAAATTGTTTTCTTAATTTCATTTTTGGATTGTTCATTGCTAGTGTGTAGAAATAAAATTGATTTTTGTATATTGATTTTGTGTCTTGCAACCTGTTTAACTTGTTTATCAGTTCTAATAGTTTTTTAGTGAAGTCCTGAGGATATTTTTGTATACAAGATTATATCATCTTCAAATAGAGGTAACTTACTTCTTCCTTTCCAATGCAGGTGTTCTTTATCTCTTTTTCTTGGCTAATTGTCCTGTCTAGAATATCCAGTATAATGTTGAATAGAAGTGGTAAGAGTGACCATTGCTGTACTGTATTGTTCCTATTCTTAGGTGAAAGCATTCATCTTTTACAATTAATTATGATGTTACTCTGGACTTTTTATAGGTGCCCGTTATCATATTAATGAAGTTCCCTTCTATTTCTATTTTGTTGAGTGTTTTTCTTGTGAAAAAGTGTTAGATTTTGTCAAATTCTTTTTGTGTCTGTTGACATGATCTTTTTTCTGTCCTTTATTAACCTGGTAAAGTACATTCATGGTGAGTTTATTACCTATATTACATGGTGAGTTTCATATGTTAAACAAAACTTGCTTTCCGGGGATCCCTCTTGTTCATGGTGTATAATCCTTTTGTGTTTTGCTGCGTTTGGTTTGCTAGTATTTCCTTGAGGATTTTTGTGTCAATATTGATAAGGTATATTGGTCTATTTTCTTTCCTCATGATGTCTTTGTTTTTGTTTTGGTATCATAGAATGAGTTGGAGAGTATTCTTTCTCTGTCTAGTTTATGTAACAGTGTATGAAGAATTGACCTTAAATCTTTCTTTAAGACTAATGGTATTTCAACATTTGTTTTTATCTTTTAGGATTCTCCTTTTACAAATGCAGGAATGGGATCTAATCTAAATCTCTTGGGTGAAATTGAGTGTGATGCCAGCATAATGGATGGAAAATCCTTAAATTTTGGAGCTGTTGGAGCACTGAGTGGTATGTGGAGATTATAACACACTATCTCTAGTCTTTAGAAAACTGTGACTATTGATCATTCCATGCTGCTCAAAGACTTAGTCCAGTCTTTTCTGCCATTCTTGCTTGGAATAGTGTTGAAACAAACATTTTTTTCTTTTAATGAATTTAAAACATGAAACCTTAGCTATGCATAGTTTTTAAAAAAATGAGTGAAATGACATATGTGCAAGTCTTTGTTAGAGTTTGGTCATTCTTCTTCATACCCTGAAGAGATTATAGACATATAAAATGTGTTAGCATATTTTATTAATTTTACAATTATTTGAAATAATATATTTTTATTGTTAAAAAATTCAAATGACATACAAGCATACCTCAGAGATATTGTGGGTTCTATTCCAGACCACCTCAATAAAGTGAATGTCGCAATAAAGTGAGTCACAGAAATTTTTTGGTTTCCTAGTATGTATTAAAGTTAACAACAACAACAAAAGATATATGCCCTTGTAATTTCTATATACATGATCATATTACCTGTGAATCATGACAGTTTTGCTTTTTCCTTTCCAATGTTTAAATTTTTATTTTTTTCTTGCATTATTATACTGTCTGTCACATCCAATGTAATGGTGATAGTATACATCCTTGCTTTGTTCCTGGTCTTAAAGGGAGAACATTAAATATTTCACTATTCTGTATGCTGCCAACTGTAGGATTTTCATAGATGCTTTTTATCAGATTGAAGAAGTTCCCTTCTAATCTTAGTTTGCTGATAGTTTGTATTATAAATGGGTATTGAATATCATTAAGTTCTTTTCTACATCTATTGCGATATGGATTTTTCCCCTTTATTTTGTTAAATACAGTGAAATTTATGATTGATTTTGGAATGTTCCTTTCTTGGCATAAAGCTTTCCTGGTCATAAGTTTTTATTTTTTATATTCTGGATTTTATTTGTTGATGTTTAAGGTTTTGACCTCTATGTCCGTACAATAGACTGGCTTTCATTTTCTTTTCATATAATATTCTTTTCAGGTTTTAGAATCATGTTACGGTTGGCCTCATCAAATGAGTTGAGGTTTTTTTTTTTCTCTGATCTTTGAAAGAGTTTGTGTATGATTGGAATGATTTCTTTTTAATTGTTTGGAAGACTTCATTAGTTATCCTAAATTAGTAGTGTAGTTTTTTTGGTTGTTTGTGTGTGGGAAGTTTAAAAAATGGGATTCAATTTCTTTAACAGTTATAAGACTATATTTTCTTTTTCTCATTTTTTTTCAAGGAATTAATTTTTCTCATATGAGTGTTCACATTTATTTGCCTAAAGACTTTTTAGTTAGCTTTCTTTATTGATTTCCAGTTTACCGTAATTGCACTGTGGTCAGAGACCATATGCTGTATGATTCCAGTTCCTTGAAGCTTTTTGAGACTTGCTTTATGGCTCAGCTTATGGTGTGTTTTGATAAATGTTCCATGTGAATTTCAAAAGAGTATATATTTTGCAGTTGTTGGGTACGTGTTCTATATATCACTTAGGTCTATTTGATTATTCATTGTTCCAATATTCTGTATCCTTTCTGATTTGTGGGCTAGCTAAGAAAGGATATTTCAATTAGTTTTGATTTTAATTTCTTTTATTGTGACATTTTATTGGTATTTAAGGAAGTTTCATATGTTTGAAGGCCATTAACATTTTTGTGTGAACTGACTGTTTATACTTGTGTGGCTTGCCTTTTAAAACTCTGTAATGCACTTTATCATATTGGAATTACAAATTTTTATTTGTCACACTTATTACTTTCTCTTTTCTGGCTTTTATATTTTGCATTTCTTAAGGTTTTTCTCTTTCATAATTATAAGTAGAGTCACCTATATTTTCATCTAATACCTGTATAATTTAATTTTATTTATTATACCTCTTGAATGCATTGTGTATTTTTTCTGAAATGACCAACAAATTGTCCCTACATAATTTAGTGAATAACAACATTAACAACAATAATAATTACCATTTAGTGGGTGACTATTACATGCTACACATTATTCTCCATTAGTTTATATGTATTACTGTATTTTGCCATGTATAATGCATACTTTTTTTGCCCAAATTTGTGAGGGAAAAATAAGGATGTGCATTATACAAGGGTAGTACTAATTCCGTATCTATATAAATGTTTTTAATTCTTTTGTTTATGCTTATGAGTTAAAAGTGTAACTCTAGAAATCAATAACGATATCCATATACAAAATAATACCCTGGAATATGATAATCGATTTTGTTGAACTTATGACAAAATTGCAATGATAAAGAGTTCTTGGCCTTCTATGAAGTGTAAATATCGTAAATTTGTTACTGGTACATAAAATTTCTTGTACCTTGTTTTTGTGTTTTGTAATTATTTGTTACATAAAATTTCTTGTACCTTAATATGTTAAAAAATAAATGCTAAAATTTCTTTATAATACAAAAAGCAAGTACCTAAATATAAACAAATAAAAATTTGAATTAAAAAATTAAAATGGAAGATTTTTTCCCCCTGAAAGTTTGGGCCTAAAATGTGGGTGCGCATTATACACAGGAGAATACAGTAAATCATCTAGTTCTTACAATAACCTTATGAGGTTAGTACTTTTATCCCCATTTACAGATGAGGAAACTGAGACACATGAGAGATTTAGTAGTTTGTTCAAGGCTACTCTCAGTCTGGGTCCAACTGGAAGACAGAAACCACATAGTAGTTTAAAACAGAAGTTTAATATAAAGAATTATTAAATAATGATAGGAGAGTAACTACATAAAGGTGGAAAAAGAACTCAAACTGTATCCTAGGTCAGGAGGAGAATACCGGAGTAAGGATAAACTTGAAAGGGGTTTCACGCCCTGTTGTAGAAGGTATGGTTGCAGCCTACTGTCAGGCACAGGAATTGCTGGGGTACCTAGGCCACAGTCACAGCAAGAGCAGGGAAAGTGCTGTGGGGTGCAGGCGAGCGCAGTCTGGTAGGTGGGCACACAGAGGGCAGGCGGCCTTGAGAATTAAACATGTGCTGGGCAGGATAAAGAACTGGGCTTTTGGCTCATTAGGCAGCCAACCCCACAGGGCACTTTGCTATGTGTGCCTGTGGGGCTGAGGAGAAGATGTGGGGATCAGAGCCTTGACAGTACTGTTCTTTCCAGGGTTGTCAGCTGTGCTGCTGTGGCCTGAATCCTGAGCTGGGGAAAACGTGGTGGCTAAATGCTGGAGAAAACTGTACCCTGCAGGTGCTTAGCACTGGGGACTAGCATCTGGGCCAAACTGGAGAAAAACTCATGCTCTCCAGGAGCCTGGCTAGCAAGCCACCCTTTCCTCCTGCAGTGTGTCTCAGTGCCCTCTACTGACAAAGCTTACCAGTGTGCCAGCTGGCAAAGGAAACACTTAAAGGGCCCATACCTTTTTTCACAGATCAGGCAACAAAGGGTGAATTTATAGCTCAGAAGCAATACACTGATAGCCGGCACAGTTATAAAAGTCTGACTCCCAGCACTCTGTGTTATTTCTACCTCTTATATATAGTCTATCCTTGTTATACTCATCTGAAATACTATCTATATCATGTATTAAATATTCAAATTCACATGTGTCTATGTCTGAACTTTAGCTTTATTCTATTCCATTGATACATTTGTTTGTTTTGTACCCAAACTACACTCTTTTAATTAGAATAGCTTTTAATAAGAAATCGTATCTCTTAATTTTTTCAAAGTTTTCTCTTCCTGACAAATTTACGAGTCAGCTTGTCATACATCATAGAAATCTTTTTAAAATTTTGAATTTATAGATTTGAATTTATAAGTGAATTTGGCAATTATTAATGCCTTTACAATATTGAATTATCATATACAGAAATATTGGGCTGTTGGAAAAGTCATGATGCATTTTTGCAACGAAAAACAGAAAAATACGTCATGACTTTTCCAACAGCCCAGTATATTTTAAGAGCTAGTACACAGATTTGAGCTTTTCTTTCCTTTAGTATTTCATACTTATTTGTGTGTGAAAGAAGTTTTTGGTATTTAGCTAACTAAATATGTAGCTAGTTTTGTTTTATGTCAGTCTAATGGCCTTAATTTGAGCCTCTCTATATCCCACTGCTGATTTTTTTTTTTTTGTATTTATAGTGTCCTGAGAGGTAATCTTCGGTGAGTTGTTAAGGGCCTAATCTCTGGCGAGAGCTGCCTCTGTTAAAATCTTAGTTTTGTGATGATGGGCAGGTAACTTAACCCTCTGCAAATGTTGCCTCAGTAATCAGAGAGCGTTCATAAGTGTATTTATATGATAGAGTGAAGGGATCAGTTAAACAATTTGATACATATAAGGGTTTGGTGGTGGGCCTGGCACATATTAGATACTAAATTTCTGTCACTGTCTTTTGTTACCATCATCATTGTCATCCTGACAATGTTTTTCACAGTAATACTTAACTGTCCTCTCATTCTTCCCAGGTAAGTGTCCCCTTCTGACTTTTCACATTCTGTTTTCCCTCCTGGAAATAGTCTGAACCATATTTTAGGTTAAAGTCTTGAATATACTTGGTCTCTTCTCTCCAACTGTACTCATTTGTAAGACTTTCTTGTTATTTTGTCTCTCTTGCAAGTAAGATTTAAAATTTTTGGCCATCAATTTTTCTCCCCCAGGTAAATTTGAGGCAGTTTGTAACAATTATGTTTATTTCTTAGAGGAAATCCATGGTTTTGATAGTAGATGCCACATTTTCAGTTCATTTTTCTATTCTATTACTCTGAAGTCTATTAAAAAGGAACCTTATTGAAATATGTATTATTTTAAATTCAGTCTTTGTTACTGTTGTAGCATCCAATAAAACATAGGAATATATGTTTTATATTTGTTTGTTTCTTGCATCTGCTAGGTGTTCATATATTTGTTGATTTGATTGGTATTGTTCATGATAATTCAGGTTTTTCATTAATGTATAAGAGTTTTCCAAGATTATTTAAAAGCTGTCTTATTGAAACTACCACAAAACTGAGTGGGAAACTTGAAGACATTTTTCTGACTTCATTTTCTGCCAATTTTATTTTATTTTATAGGAATCAAGAACCCAGTCTCAGTTGCAAATAGACTCTTGTGTGAAGGGCAGAAGGGAAAACTCTCCGCTGGTCGAATTCCTCCCTGGTAACTACTTTGTTCTGCCTGACTTTCCCTGGGTCTTTGGTCTTCGGTGAATACCATATTTGGATGCTATTTTTTTCCATAGAAGGTTGATGCTGTGTTGGTTACACAACAGCAGTAGCTTACTTTTGAGTTGAAGACTCATTTTGTTCTGTGATCTTGGAACACTTTGTACAACATGATAGAATTCAGGACAGAATGCAATATTATGGATTAAAGCAGAAAAAAGAGTTAATTTTTGGTTTTATAGTTGATTATAGAGATTTTTTGCTGTTCCTAAGTGCTCAACTGGGGTCTTTTTATTATGAAACTTTAAAAGTATCTTATATAGTCAAGTCCAAACTCTAATTTTTAATCTTGAGGAGTTCTTAGAATAAAAGTACTTAATTTTTCTCTTCTAGAGAAACATAGTGTGACACTACGATTAGTAAGATCACATCTTTTCTCCAGCATTGACATACAGTTTTCATTAAAAAAACTTTACACTTTTAAAGTATTTATAAAAGTAGAGAAAATACTATGGAGAGCCCTCATGAACCTGTCACCCAGCTCCAATAATTAACAGTGTTTGTGCCCCTCATCTATCTCATGCATGTCTTTTTTTCCCCCTCTAATATTTTAAAGCTAATATTTAACATATTTCACCCTGAGTTAGTTTGTAAATTTGTCTATGTTTGCAAAACATAACCATCATCCTGTTAGCATGCCCAACATTATTCACAAGTATGGCTCAATGCCGCCTCATACCCGGCATGCACTCAGCATGCTTGGCTGTGACGGTCACATTCATGTTCTGTGTTGAAAGTTAGACAGCAGTAGTGTAGGAATCACTGTATTTGACTATTATAATTTGAAGTCATAAAAAATAAACTAATACAGTTTTGAAAAACCTTTTACCCAAATAAACTAAAAGTATCCTTTAATCACATACTTTTCAGGTGTTTAATTGTGGTACTAGAAGGGTAGATTATAAAAAAATTTCAAAGAAATATTAATTTTTAATATTTGTTTTCAATAAAGCAATGGTAAGGAAAAACCAGTCTGATTTCTTGAGGTCATTTCTAATATGTGTTTAGTCAATATCAGTAAGTTTACTTATAACTCTGAAAGTAGGAAAAGTGATTTAAAAATTCTTATATATACTTTTTCATAATTTATATTGATCTCATGCTCTTTTGTTTTACTGGTATGAAGTCCACCAATCCAAAATTTACTGTTTGTTTAGCACATACACAGAGTCCTACTGTCCATACCTTTTTAGAGGAGTAATAGGTGCAAAGAGATTGTCTCTGGATTTGTATTTTCCTCAATATTGATTTAAACATCACTGTTATTTTTCACCCATATTTGATATTATATGTAAAGCATAATTAACCTTAACTAAATCAGTTTAGAAGACATGTTCCCATTAGGGAGGAAACAGCATAGTTGTTTTAGTTGAAAAGAAAAATAGCATAAAGGTTGTGAAAAATATTTTCAAGCTTGCCTACAAACCTGTCATAATCCCATTCTCCCGACTCCTTATGGCATTTACCAAGCAGATTCCCAAATTTATGTGGAGGAATGAGGGTACATCAATAGCCAAGACAATTTTGAAACAGATCAGAGTTGGACTTATCTACTGGTTATCATGATACTTTATAATACTGTAGTAATTAAAACAATTGATTTAGGTATAGGGATATATGAAAATGTCAGTAGGACAGAACTGGAAGTGCAGAAGCAGACCCAGTAGATAAGTAAATTTAGCCTACGATAACAGTGTCATCTCAGAGCATTGTGGAGGATAAAGGATGGTGTATTAAATAAATTGTGCTGGGACAATTGACTGCCTAGTGGAAAAAGTTAATTTAAATTCCTTTGTCACACCATTCAAAAAAAATAAAGTGCAAATACAGCAGTAAAACAGCATAGTATGCACTTTTTAGGGAAAATATGAGGGATTATGTCTAGGACTGTGAGGTAGCAAAGACCTTATTAAGGTTAAAATATAAGGCTAAATATTGAAATATATAACAAGTAAAGATGTATAGCTATTATACAACTGAAGGTACCATGATCTGAATGAAAAGACAATATGACTTTTGCAGCATAGGTAGCAAACAAAAGATTAGTAGCCATAGTGTTTAAGAACTATAAAATGTCAATAAGAAAAAGACAACCAAAATTCTAAAAATTGATAAAGGATACAAATAGACAATTTATCGAAAAGAAAATATTGATGGTATATACATACATGAAAAAGTGCCCAATCATAATACCAATCAAATAATTATGAATTAAAATGACAAGATGATATTTTAACAAAGACCAATAATATCCAAAATTGTTGAGGGTGTGGAAAAACAGGTATTTTTCTTTTAGTGATAGGAACAAAAATTGATATAGCCAGTTGAGAGACATTTTGATATTTTTTATTAATTTAAAAAATTGAAGATGCACATGCTGTGTGCTTCAGCCATTATATCTTAAGACAGAACACCATCACGTGCACACAGGAAGGCTTGTACAGCAAAAGAAGGTTATAGCAATCTTGCTTGTGGTGTATAAAACTGTAAACAACCTAAATGTCCATCAGTGGCTAAGTAAACTGTTTTCTTGTCATATTGTTAAATATTCTGCAGCATAAAAAAAGAGGAACATTTATATAGTAATGTGGATAGATCTCTACAATGTAGAGTGAACAAATAAGATGCTGAATGATATGTTCAGTATAAATTACGATTTTTTAAAAAATAATTACAACATAATGTGATGAGGACTCATTTCCCACCATCCAGGTTAGGAAATAAAACATTGCCAAGAGATTTGAAGCTGACTGAACCCTTTCTAATGGCACCCTTATCCTTCCCACTGTGTGTCCTACACAATTACCCTGAGCCCATCCACACCCCTGTTCCTAGGTAATAGCTGTCTTGAATTTAAGCTTTTCTCATGCTCTTATATTTCTTTATAGTATTACAACATATACAATACTCTAGTTTTCTAAGTCTGCATATGTATATATATACATAGATTACAAAAAAGGCCTGGAAAGGTTACCAAACTCACTGTGATTACCTTTGGGAAGGAGGAAGGAGTGAAGAAATGAGGCAATTATCAAAGGGGATGTGTGTAATATTTTTATATTTTACAAAGATAAAATATATGGGAAAAAGTGAAGACCATCTCTCCATTACAATGATATCATATAATGATGCTACACTTGTCTGGAACATGCTATTCGAGTTTCTCATGCACATAGTTCTTCAGTTTTATTCTTTGTTTTCAAATTGTTTTGACCATTTTAGGCATTTTGCATTTCCATGTGAATTTTAGAATTAGCCTGTCAATTTCCATTAATAACCTGTTGGAATTGTGATTAGGATTGCAACATATACATTTTTCAAGAATTTAACCTCTTTGAACGTGTTTTATAATTTTCAGTGTACAGGTCTTCGCAGATTTCAACCAATTTATAATTAGGTACTACATCGTTCTTTTTGAAGCTATGATAAATTGCAAAAAATGTTAATTTCCAATTGTTACTTGCCAACATATAGTGGTATGATTGATTTTATTATAATCTATCCTGAGAATTTGCTAAATTCATTCGTTTCTATACCACTTTTGTAGATTCCATAAGATTTTTTACATAGACAGTCATGTCTTCTGGGAATCTAGTTTTACTTCTTCCATTCTATCTAGATTCCTTTAATTAATTTATTTTTCTTTATTACACTGGCTAGGCCGCCAATGCAATGTAGAATAGAAGTGTGAGAGTGGGTATCCTTGCCTTATTTGTGATCTTAGGGAAGTAGCATTAGTCTTTTACCATTGAATATCATTGTTGCTGTAGATTTGTCAGAGATGCTCTTTTTTATGTTGAGAAAGTCCCTTTCTTTGCATAGTGTGCTGAGAGTTTTTAATAGGAATGGGTGTTGTACTTTATCAAATGCTTGTCAGCATTTATTGAGATGATCTTATAATTTTTCTTATTTAGTCAGTTAATATAGAGATTGGTTGATATTTTGACTGTTAAAGCAACAGTTGCATTCCTGGGATAAATTCCACTTGGTCAAAATGTTTTATCCTTTTACAATATTGTTGGATCCAATTTGCTAGTAATTTGTAAAGAATTTTTGCATCTGTGTTAATGAGAGATATTGGTCTGTAGTTTTCTTATAATATTTTTTATTTGGTTTCATTTTGCTTCCTGGATATGCAAGGATATATCTTTCATCAAATTGGGAAAAATTTTGGCTATTATAGCTTCAGATATTTTTCCTGATCCCCCCTTCTCTTCTATCCTTCAGGACTCCTATTACACATCTGTTTGACCTCTTGTAGTAGTCCTACAGATCACTGATAATTTGTTTCCTTTTTCCATTCATTTTTTAAAAAATTTCATTTTGAATAGTTTCCATTGCTATTTTCAAATTCACTGGTTATTTTTCTGCAATATCCAATCACCTGTTAATGCCATCCATTTTGTTTTTCATTTCTGACATTGTAGTTTTTTTCTCCAGGAGTTCCATTTGCATCTTTAAAAATGTCTTCCCGATTTAATCTTTCCTGGAGCTTCTTAAACATATGAATAGAGATATAATAACTGTGTTAATATCTTTGACTACTGATATTAGTCAAATATCACCTTTTTTGACTAATCACCTTTACCATTTCTGGGTTGCTTTCAATTGAATGATTTCTCTCCTCATTATAGGTTACATTTTTCTACTTCTTTGTATGCTTGATAATTTTTTATTGGATACCAGACATTGTGAGTTTTACCTTATTTAGTGCTGGATATTTTTGTATTTTAATAACTATTCTTGAGCTTTATTCTAGGATGTGGCTAAGTTATGGAGTGGCAGTTTCATCTTTTCAGTTCTCACTTTATACTTTCTTACATGCGACTAGGGAAACATTTAGCCTTGAGCTAATTTTGCTTTGCTATTGGGGCCAAACCCTCTGAGTACTATAACAGATGCACCCAAAATGAGGTTTTTTGCTTTGGTGGGAACAGGAGCCCTTCCTGGCCTTGTGTGAACTTGGGGATTGCTTCCTCTAAAACTTTCATGTTATTCTTTCCCAGGCTTGGGTAATTTCCTCTTAAACATATACTGATTCCTACTCAGCTAATGACTGGATGGGGACAAGCAGATTCCTGGAGTCCTTTCTCTGTGCAATTCTCTCCTCTCTGGTACCCTGCCATCTGAACTCTGGCCACCTTAGTTTCTCTGGATGCCCAGCTCTGTCTCTTCAACTCAGACTGCCAGTCTCTTCCTGAATTACCCACTTTGCACTGTGGCCTGGAAACTCCAGGCAGGAAGCTGGGGCAGTCATAGGTTTTCCCTTGTTTGTTTTATTTCTCTCAAGGATCACTGTCCTACATTGCCTACTGCTTAATGTCTAAAAACTGTTGTTTCTTTAGCTTGTCTGATTTTTCTTTCATTGGTTCAGGCAAGAGTGTAAATTTGTTCCCTGTTACTCTGTCTTGTCCAGTCGCAGAAATCTTTCGCATACCTGGAAGTTCATTGTATATCTGCAGTAGTTTAAAACAACCCCAATTCCCTGGGTATACTAAATCAACAAGACCAAATTTATCATGTTTTTAGTTTGAGCTTATTTATACTTCACCCTAATAAGTCTAATTTCTGTAATGATGATAGCTAACATTTATTGCATTTGTACTCTATGACAGGCACTGTTTTATGTGGTTTGTGTGCATATTATAAAAATTATATAATGATTTATGAGGGTAAGATGCATTTTGCAGATAAAGAAGCTGAGTCCCATATTTGACTACTGTTACGCAATTAGAAATTTATGGAGCTCCTCCATATCACATTAGAAGCAGCAGATTAGAAGTAAATGGGGAATAGAATCCTTTTATCATAATGAGAAGTAATTGTTTACACCCATTTGTTCACTCACTTATTCATTTATTCAGCAAATATTTATTGTTCAATTCTTGTATGTCAGGCATAGAGGTAGAAAAAATATCAAAAGCAGTTGGAAGACTTAGAAACCATGGTCCTCTGGTGTCATCTGTTGAAGAGGCAGATCATTCTATGGGGGCAACAAGGTATTCCCTATAATGGTGTTTCCTAAGAAGTCTTCAAATAAAAAATTCATTTATCTGTATATCTCATTGAAGAAGGCAGGAGGTGTATATGTTTCAGCTGCATCTAAAGTTAGAATTTTTTTCTTTCTGTTTTTAAAAATTAAATTTATTGGGGAGATAATGGTTAGTAAAATTACATGGGTTTCAAGTGTACAATTCTGTGGTACATTATCTATATATCACATTCTGTGCTCACCACCCAGAGTCAGTTCTTCAATCACCATATGTTTGACTACAGTTAGAATTTTATAAACTCTTAATTGCTTTGTTAGAAAAACCCTAAGTAGAACCCTAGGCAGAACAGTGCTTCTACTAACTGAACATTTTCTTTTTTCCTTATTATATTTTTGGGGGGGACATTTTCTATATTTTAATTTTTTTAAGTTATAGCCACCATGGTATATTTTACTGTTTAGGTATTGGTGTTTGGTCAGACTAGTAGAGTATTTGA
Source organism: Hipposideros armiger (assembly GCF_001890085.2). Classification (NCBI taxonomy): domain Eukaryota; kingdom Metazoa; phylum Chordata; class Mammalia; order Chiroptera; family Hipposideridae; genus Hipposideros; species Hipposideros armiger. Next base: position 2,220,980 of record NW_017731370.1, read on the forward strand.
TATCTTCATAAACTTGGTGCGACTATCATAAACTGTGTCACATTTCTCCAAGTTTATTTTATTTATAAAAGTATAGCTTCAATCTTTTTTTCTCCATTATCACAGGATATAACCTTGATAGGCATTAACCATCTAGAACAGGGGTTTGGCCAAATCTGGTCTGCTGTCTGTTTTTGTAAATAAAATTTTATTGAAACACAGCCATACCCACTTGTGTATGTATTGTCTATGGCTGCTTGAGCATTATGAACATTCTGGCTATAAATCCTAAGCTGTTTATTATCTGGCCCTTTACAGAAAAAAATTTGCCAACTCCTAATATAGAGGTTATTATTATTATTATTATTTTTAAACTTTGTTGGGGAATAGTGTTTTCCCCAGGACCCATCAGATCCAAGTTAAGTTGTTGTCCTTCCATCTTAGTTGTGGAGGACGCAGCTCAGCTCCAAGTCCAGTCATCATTTTTGTTTTTTTCATCTATTGGGTTGTCGGAAAAGTCATGATGCATTTTTGCAATGAAAAACATAGGAAAAATATGTTATGATTTTCCCGACAACCCAATAGTTGTGGGGGCGCAGCCCATCATCCCATGAACCTTGTTGTTAAGAGCACGCGTTCTAACCAGCTGAGCCATCTGGCCACCCACCGGCAGCTCAGCGGCAGCTCAGCTCAAGTCATTTTCAATCTAGTTGAGGAGGGCGCAGCTTACTGGGCCATGTGGGAATCGAACCAGCAACCCTGTTGTTCAGAGCTCGCACTCTAATCAACTGAGCCACCCGGCCACGCCCGAGGTTATAATTTTTGAAAATCACATTTCTTTTAATGAAAAAGAGAAAGCTAGATAAGCATCGTTTTATGTTTAGTGTGAATAAAACCTAAGATGCTCATTAGACCCTTGGATTTTTTGAGAGGCAAATTTAAGTTCTGGTGCATTGTTTCTTTTAAAATACCATTGAATCTATTGTACTTCATAAATTGATTGAAATTTGTACTACTTTTGTTGTATGAATGTGAAAAGAAAATTTGAAAGCCTAACGACTAAAAGAAACATAAGAGACCTATTAACTAATAAGAAGGTCTAGATTTAGTCGGATTTCTATTCAAACCAAACAGTTTAAAAAACAAAATAAAAATAATAGCAAAACTTTTATAGGACAGTCAGGGAAATGTGAACATCTACTGAATATATTTTGATTCTAAGGATTTATTGTTAAAAATTTTTAGGTGCCAAGTGGTTGTGCTGTTAGGTTTTTTAAAAAGTCAGTTTTTTAGATATATGCAAAATGCTCATATTTGAAATTATATGATATCTGAGATTTGCTTCAAAATTATCTGGGTGGGAGTGAGTATAAATCAGTGAGATTAGCAGTGTGTTAATAATTGATAAACTAGGTTAATCTATTGGTTTCATTACACTGTTCTTTATAATGTATATGTTTGAAAATTTTTGTAATAAAAATTTTTTTTAAAGTTACATTCTTTTTTTTTTTAAATTTATTTTAAATTTTTTTGTTTATTAGCTGAGCCATCCTGCCACCTGTTGGCAGTGCAGCGGCAGCTCAGCTCAGGCTGGGAATCGAACTGCTGTTGCTCAGAGCTCACACTCTGGACTGAGCTCTCCGGCCCTAAAGTTACATTCTTATTTTTTAATTTGTTATATGTTTTCTCTAAATATAGCAAGTTCTCCTTTATTTGAACTTTATGTGTTTGTAAGCTTTGAATAATCAATAGCCAGTAATTTATCATTCCTCAATTTTGCATATTTACAATGAACAAAGAAGTGATAGGTAAAAATAGAAATCAGTTGTTTTTTTTTTTTAAAGATTTTATTGGGGAATTGAGAGGGGGACAGTGTTGGGGAATCGGAGAAGGGGAACAGGCAAGTTGCTGTCCTTTTGTTCTTCAGTTTGGTTATGGAGGACATCACTTCACTGGCTCATGTTGGTATTATCGTTGCGCTCTTCCAAGGTGAGGCAGATTGGTCACTGGCCACTGGACGGCCACTCACACTGACTGCCAGCCACTCACGGTAGCTCATGGCAGCCCACTGCAGCCCCACTGCAGCCTACGCTGTCATCGGTGACTCACGGCAGCCCAGCTCCAGGTTGAGTTGTTGTTCATCATCTTAGCTATAGAGGGCGCAGCGTCACTGGCCCTCATGTGGGATCCGAACTGTGGACCTGCTTCTCAGAGTCGGCACTCCCAAGCCAACTTTTAACCAACATGCCACATGGCCGGCCCAGAAATCAGTTTTTAAGTCCAAAAAGTGGCTATCGCTTTCTGCTATATCTTTCTCATCTAATGTAATTTGATTATTGGGGCCCCTGAGCATTTTTGAGAGCTTTCTGAATCACTATTACACAATTTTAGACTGATTATGGAGTCTTGGTTCTGTGAAGATGGGTATAATCCCATCCATAAGATTATAATTCACATCATTATATTTGCCCAGAAAGCCCTTTTTGTGATGTTTGGCTGTGCTAGCATTTGCAGCAGCACTTACAGCTTAGCTTATTCAAGGTTTAATCATCCCACCTCAGGGCTGGTCTCATTACAACATTGTTGTTTTTGTTTTATATCACTTTAGACCTCCTTTAATGTAAATTAAGGTGGGTATAATGCAAGGAAAATATTGTCCTTTAGGGAATTTTGACACTCTAGTTTATTTTTTTAACATCTTGCCAATGTTTATTTAATGTGCTTTAGACACCATTCTAAATACTTGGTATATATTGAAGAAAACACAAAGATTCCTGCTGTTATGAAGCTTACAGTTTATTTGGAGAAGATAGAAATAATAGATATAATATGTAAATTACAAAGTGTATCATGTTAGGAGGGGCAGGAGGAGGAAGAGATGAGATTAGGGGGCAGAAGGATTGGATCACTTGGGAGACTGTAGATTCTTGTGAAAACTTCAGTTTTTGCACAAGAGTTCTCATGAGAGGTTTGGCAGAGTTTTGAGAGTCATGATTCTGACTTGTGTTTTACAAGGATGTCAGTGGCTGGTGAGAATACCCTGGGGTTGGGGTCAGAGCAAGGCAAGCATGACAGTAATGGGGCCAAAGCAACAATCCAGATAACAGTGATGGTGGCTCAGTCCATGGTGGTAGCAGTGGAGGTAGTGAGAAGTGTTCAGATTCTGGATGTACTGTGAAGGTAGAATCAATGGGATTCTGTAACTTGATTGAGATGAAACTTCTCTAAAAGTTTTCTCCTTGGAGAGTCAACAGAGGAATTTGAATTGGTACTGCATTTAATGTTTTGGAAAGTGATTTTTTTTGACGTGTTAATATAGGTTTTTGCAAAAGCTCATGTAGCTTTACATATAGCATTTTAAACAGTTATCTGCCGTTTTGTTTTATGATGAGCTACTAGACAAGTAATTTTTGATCGTAATTTAAGATCAAATATTTAATATTGTTATCCATGAGATGCACCCAAATATTCACCTTTCTATGAATGTTGTAAAATGCCTGAACTATTAAAGACTTGCATAGCCGACAGTGGCAAATTCATTTTATTTAGAACGAAAACCTATGAATGATTAAGAAATGTAAAATAAAACTAATAATATTTTGTAAAATGCCTTTGATTCCAGATACTGGGATTAAACCCAAAATGACCAATGGGCATGGGCATGATGAGAATACTAGATTCAGCTCTAAACTTCTGTCCTCATCATTTAATCTATTACTTCAGCATCTCTTTCACATCTTCACATGAAGAGAAGTTATTTCTTAAATTATTTTGCTTGAAGAAGGAAGTGCTAAAAATGCCACCAGTACAGCTCAATTCACATTCAAGTTTCTATTTGAGTTATTCTTCCATTTGAACTTTATGTGGTAGCTTTTCTTTACAGTTTCTTTGCAGTGTTCTTCATTTGATGGAATAGGAGACACTGTTTTCTATTTTCAGGATCCTTTAGAATTAAAAAAAAATGGAAGTTTAGAGAGGTAAAGTTGTTTTTTCTTGTTGGCCTTCTCTCTTTTTCCAGTGCCCCCTCCATCCCCACCTTTATGTACAATGGAAAACAGTTATTGGGTTTATCCATTTAATTTTTCATTGCAACCATTTGAATATGTTTCTGAGTGTCTACTTAGCGTTTTGCCAGTCTGTCACTGATCTTATTAACAATCGAATCTAAAGGCTTCAATATGTATTGCTTTGAATTTTTAGTGTTGGAATGATTAGAACAGAAACAAAAAGTAGGGAACAGGAAACTAATGAGTAGGCACTTGTTCAAGGAATCCATTACTAGTTGGCTGAGATCTTTAAGAAGTTGGCTATGGAAGGAGATGAAGTGATTGATTATAATGGTAACTGCTTGCTATTATGTGTTAGAGATGGGGTGGTTAATTATCCTGCATGCTATTTGAAACTTTTCAAAATAAGTCTTTTTCAGTTAGCTAATCATATCCTTTTATTCACTTTGTTATGTTAAAACTTGTATTTTGGGGCTTAAAATTTACTTTTGGGACATGTCTTAGTACTTTACTTACCACAGACAAAAATGATTCTGAGGGTCAGGTATATATTTTTTGTTGTATCAAGGCTTAGAAATATAAGCATGTCTCATTGTTTTTGGGCATCTCTAGATGTACCCACTGATTTTGAGTTTTACCAGGTGTTATACTAGGCAAGAAGACCATATCTGAAGACATTCTCCTAAATTTTGACTCTTAACCCAATTAAATAGATCTTGTGATGTAAACTGAGAACCATGTTGATCCAAGATAAACCTTAATATTTTCTACTGGGAAATCAACCTTTTTTACCTCTTATGTTAAATTTGGCCAATTTTTACTTGTTAGTTATTGCAAATGAAATGGAGCCATTTCAAATTGTAAAATTTCTAATAGGAAAAATTTTAAAGAATTTTTTGGGCATATAGCCATATAATTTTGAAGTAAATAAACAGTTATGTCTATATGCAAGATTTTTTTTAGTTGCCTTACTATATTACTTATATTATTTTATTGAATATATAGAAGATGACACTGTGAAATTTTAAAAGAATAATTTTTCTGTTAGCTTTTTAGTTGGAGAAGGAGCCTACAGATGGGCTGTAGATCATGGAATACCCTCTTGCCCTCCTAACATCATGACCACAAGTGAGTAAAAACTTTTTAAAAATTAAGCTATATTATAGGGAGTAAATTTTCAGACATTACCCTGAACTATATTTTTACTGATACATCTCTGCGGGCAAGGGAAATAAAAGAAAAAAATGAACATATGGGATTACATCAAACTTAAAAGTTTTTTCACAACAAAGGAAGCCATCAATAAAACAAAAAGGAAGCCTACTGAATGTGAGAAGATATTTGTCAATAATATATCTGATAAGGGGTTAATATCCAAAATTTATAAAACATTCATGCAACTCAACACCAAATAAACAAACAACCCAATTAAAAAATGGGCAGAGGATATGAAGAGACATTTCTCTAAAGAGGACATACAGAAGGCCTCATACAGGTATATGAAAAAATGCTCAACCTTACTAATCATTAGGGAAATGCAAATTAAAACCACAATGAAATACCACCTCACCCCGGTCAGAATGGCTATCATCAATAAATCAACAAACAACAAGTGCTGGCAAGGTTGTGGAGAAAAGGGAACCCTGGTGTACTGTTGATGGGACTGCAGACTGGTGCAGCCACTATGGAAATCAGATACTGAGGTGTCTCAAAAAACTGGAAATGGAACTACTTTATGACCCAGGAATTCCACTCTTAGGTATTTATCCAGAAAAACCCAAGACACTAATTCAAAAAAATATATGCACCCCTATGTTCATTGCGGCGCTATTCACAATAGCCAAGACTTGGAAACAATTGAAATGCCCATCAGTAGACGACTGGATTAAGAAACTGTGGTACATTTACACAATGGAGTATTACTCAGCTATAAAGAAGGAAATCGTACCATTTGCAATGATATAGATGGACCTAGAGGACATTATGCTAAGTGAAATAAGTCAGTCAGAGAAAGACAAATACCATATGATCTCACTTATATGTGGAATCTAAAGAACTGAATAAATGAGCAAACTAAACAGAAATAGTCTCAGAGGCACAGAGGAAAAACTGATGGTGGCTAGTTGGGAGGGGGTGGGGATGAAGGAGAAGGGGAAGGGATGAGACAACATAAATTGGTAACTACAATATGGCCTCAGGGATAGAAAAGAGTCTGGGAATATAATCAATAATGTTGTAAATATTTTTTAGGGGGCCAGATGGACTCATGTCTTGTTGGGGAGACCACTTCATAGACGGTGTAGAGGCCTGACCACTGCACTGTACATCTGAAGCTGCCACTAAATAATAATATATGTCAACTATAATTTAATACATATATAGTCATGAGATGTAGAGTGTAGTGTGGGAATGGAGTCAATGGAATTGTAATAGATAAGTATGATATCGGAAATGGAGGGGCAGTGGATGGGGGGAGGGGGGTTGTCACTTTGTGAGGGGTGAAAAGGATAACTATTGCATTGTTTTTTACACCTGAAACTAATAATAAAAAAAAAATTATTGGAGCTTGGATGGGATGTGTTGCCACATCCACCATACTCGCCTGACCTTGCGCCATCAAACTTCCACTTGTTTTGCTCCCTTCAAAACTCCTTGCATGGTATAACGTTCAATTCAGATGAGGCTGTGAATCAGCACCTTGTTCAGTTTTTTGCAAATTAAGACAGGTCCTTCTAAAAAAAAAAATTAGCTATATTAGCATATATACCTTAAAGTGTTACATTGCTTTTGAACCATATAGTACTGATATAAGGAAGAAAGCTTATATACTGAAATATTTCTAGTTAAAAGGTACATACAAAGTTATTTGATTTTAAGACACCTTTATATTCCTGAGACCCTCGTATTGCTTTCTCATGTCTTTATAGAAGTATTGCTAAATGATCCCTTTTAGGTTACTTACAATAATTATTACTAATGAAACCATAATACCACCCCCTCACAGAGAGAGAAAATGAGTCAACAGTTAACTCTCCCTAGCAGAGGAAGGCTTTTCTAGTTACCAAGTGCAAGAAAATGAAAAATGAACATACTACATTAAGCGTTAAGACTGAAAAAATACTTATCATAAATATGACAAAGGGATACATAGCCTTACTCTATGAAGAGGTTTACCAAATTAAAAACCACACAAATACTTGTAATACCCCAATAGAAAAATGATCAAAAGTCATAAATAGATAATATAACTAATATGGAAATTCACATTCAAATAAGTACATGTTAAATTTCTTCCCTCTTAATTTGTGAAAGAGTTAAAAAATATTATATTATTGCTGGTGATTGTGTGGTGAAATGAACATAAAACACTGTAGGTACAAATTAAATGTTGGCAGAAATTTTGGAGCACAGCTAAGTAATATAGATCAAAAGCCTTAAGCTTATTCTGCTTCTAGGAACTTGTCATTAGAGATACAAAGATTTATGTGCTCAGTGAGCATTATTAAGAATATAAAAAATTTTGAAAAAATCTTATGTCCAACACAGAGGAATATAAGTAAATAAGCTATCATATATTCTTTTTTTTTTTTTT
>NW_017731370.1:2228831-2230783 GCF_001890085.2 Hipposideros armiger
ACTCGGCCGGCCCTCATATATTCTTATAATGAAATATTAATTAAATAGAAATTATTAACACTAATGCCTGATAATGACTAAATCTAATGACTGAAATAAATTAAAAATGAGGTTATAAATATGTATATATGTGTGTTTTATAGGTCTGTTTAAAGATCTTAGCTGCTGGACGGCCAAGTGGCTTTTTGGTTGAGAGTTGGCTTGCGAGCACGAGCTCTGAGCAGCAGGTCCGCCGGTTCGGATCCCACATGGGCCAGTGACGCTGCGCCCTCTACAACTAAGATGGTGAATAACAGCTCGACCTCGAGCTGGGCTGCCGTGAGTCGCTGGCGATGGCGTAGGCTGCGGTGGGCTGCCGTAAACTACCGTGAGCTGCTGTGAGCCGCCATGAGCAGCCTTCCAGTGGCCCCCTACCGACTGCCTCAGCTGGGAAGAGTGCAATGATAATATCAACATGGGCCAGTGAAACGACGTCCTTCACAACTAGACTGTAGAACAAAAATATAGCAACTTGTCTGTTCCCCTTCTCCAATTCCCCAACGCTGTCCCCTCCCCCAATTCCCCAATACAATCTAAAATACAATAAAATAAAAAACAGCATTATTGAGAAATAATTCACACACCATACAATTAAAAACAAACATTAGCTGCATGTTTATGGATAAAAAGATAAATATTAAAAACATATACCACTTGTTTTTTAAGTTAAATTTTTTTTCATCGATGTTATCTATGAATACAATGAATAATCAAATGAAAACATGAGAAATCATTAACTTCAAGGAAACCAAGTAGTATAAAAAAGAAATTATATATCATAGCAAGTATATAGTAAGTATCAGCTCTTAATAATATTATATTCAAAATGAATATTCATGTAGCTGAAGGTTTAATATAGGGAAGCTGAAGGGAAGAGAAGTGTACTTTCAGGGAGGCAGGGAGTATAAGAGCTCTAAATTCTCATAGTCCCTATCACTCAGTCCCTTAAAATCTTCCCAGTGGAACTTGTTGTGGAATTCATATATCATGCAGGCAAATCCGATCATCTAGTCCTATTTTGGTTTCCTTGGAGACACCCCACCTGGCATCTTCCTGTCTAGAGTGGGTGCTCACTAGGCCTGCCGAGTAATTGTAATCCTTGGTCTTCACCTCAACGTCATTTTGGATTCCCTTTTCCTCTCTCCAAAGTTTCTGTTTTCTGAATCTCGTGTGTGTGTGTGTGTGTGTGTGTGTGTGTGTGTGTGTGTGTGTGTGTGTGTGTGTGTGTGTGTAAGAGAGTGTGTGTGTGTGTGTCTCATTTGGTATATGCAAGACTAGAAATCATTTTCCTTTAGGTTTTTGAGGAAATTGTTCTCTTATTTTCTCGTTTCCAGTCTTTCTGTTATGCAGTTCGTTGGAATTTTGGTTCTCAGTTCTTTGTGGTGTATTTTTCCTTTTTGGAAGGAAGCTCTTATTTCTCACATTATCACGATGAAGCACCTTGGGATGGGTCTTTTCTATTCAGTATTCTGGGTACTCATTTTGCACTTTCAATCTGGACGTTCATGTGTTTCAGTTTTGGGGAAATTTAAAAAATGTGTATTAATCTCTTTCCCTATGTTTCCTCTATTTTATTTTTCTAACTTCTATGAATTAAATGCTGGATTGTGTTCCAATCCCTTGTTTCTTTTTCAAAAGATGCTTTTCTCCTTTTAAAAATTTCTGTCTTTTGTCCTACTGTCTTGGTAGTTTCTTCAATTTTATCTCCTAGACCTTCTAATTCAGATGAATTTATAATTTTGGTTTTCATAATTTTAATTTCTAGAAATTCATGGGTGATGAATACTTTAAAAAAATAGTGTCCTGTTTTTGTTTCATGAACTTAATGTTTTTGCTTATCTCTCTAAGGATATTATGGTTTAAAATTCATTCTTATCTGCTGTTTTGCCTTCCTCTGTCTTTTTTTTTTTTTT
>NW_017731370.1:2231258-2238723 GCF_001890085.2 Hipposideros armiger
ATTAGCAAATTTCCTCAACTATCTAGTGACTCCTGCTGTTTCATATTTATGAGTATGGCACTTAAAAGTCATTTGGAAGCTTTATGTGTGAAGGCAGGTATGGGTGACCTCAAGGGGGGTGGTGTGATCAGGTTTTTTTGTTGGGGAAACTTCCAAGTGTTTCCCCAACAAAACAAAATGTGTAACATTTTTCTTTTGAATTAGTCAGAGAGAAATCTTCCGAGCTTTGGCAGGGCAATAGCCAGTCTTGTGGTATAGAACAAGGGAAGAGGCTGGAGTGCTCACCTTTCTTTTTTATGTAAATGTCTTTTTTTTTTTTAAAAATATTTTATTGGGGAATTGGGGGAGGGGAACAGCATTGGGGAATCGGGAGGGGAACAGACAAGTTGCTGTCCTTTTGTTCTTCAGTCTAGTTGTAGAGGACATGGCTGCACTGGCCCATGTTGGTATTATCATTACGCTCTTCCTGGCTGAGGCAGATCGCTCGCTGGCCATTGGATGGCCGCTCATGGCGGCTCACAGTGGCTGCCAGCCACTCACGGTAGCTCACAGCAGCCCACTGTAGCTTCACTGCAGCCTACGCTTTTGCCTGTGACTCATGGCAGCCCAGCTGCAGGTCGAGCTGTTGTTCACCATCTTAGCTGTAGAGGGCACAGCATCACTGGCCCTCCTGTGAGATCTGAACCGGGGCCCTCCTGCTTAGAGCTGGCATCCGAAGACAACTCTTAACCTACGCGCCACTCGCCGGCCCATAAATCTCATTTTTAAGTAGAGTGCTCCGAGCTGTGCTTGATGTTCACTAATTTGGGGTCTACCTGGTTCAACCTTTCCAAAGAATTAACCTCATGTTTTCTGCAAGCAGGAGGAGGGGGTTTAGGTGTCTACATGTTCCTCATTGACATTTTCTGCCAGCTCTCCTGTTTTTAGTTCCAACCTGGCTTTTAGAGATAACTGGTGCTTTCTATTCTTTTTTTTTTTTTTAATTAAAATTTATTGGGGTGACAATGGTTAGTAAAATTACATAGGTTTTAGTGTACAATTCTACAGAATTGTGTGTTCACCACCCAGAGTCAGTTCTCGCTTCATCACCATATATTTGACCCTGTTTATCCTTTTCTACCACTTCCCCTCTGGTAACCACTAAACTGTTGTCTGTTGTCTATGAGTTTTTGTTTCTTTATTTGTTTGTCTTGTTCTTTTTTTGCTTTCAGTTTTATATCCCACATGTCAGTGAAGTCATATGGTACTCTACTTTTTCTGTCTGACTTATTTCGCTTAGCATAATAATCTCAAGATCCATCCATGTTTTCGCAAATGGCACTATTTCATCAGGCAAGAGAAATAAAAGGCATCTGAATTGGGAACGAAGAAGTTAAATTGTCACTTTTTGCAAATGACATGATTCTTTATGTGGAAAACTCCAAAGACTCCACCAAAAAGCTATTAGAAACAATAAATGAATACAGTAAAGCTGCTGGCTACAAAATCAACATACAAAAATCCATTGCATTCCTATATACTACTAATGAAATTCAGAAAAAGAAATAAAAACACAATTCCTTTTGCAATTGCAACAAAAAGAATAAAATATGTAGGAGTAAACTTAACCAAGGATGTGAAGGACTTATATACTGAAAACTATAAGACATTTTTAAGGTGCTTTCTATTCTAAGCTCTCTTCTGATGTTTCTTTGGCAGGAATTCATTTACTTTGGCAGAGATTAGTTTGCTTAGTGATGTGTTGGCTACTAGGCATCGGTGTTCATCTTCCTCTATTCAATTAGTTACTCTGTGTTCATCCATTTGCTTTCTGTTTTCTATAGTCATGTTGATATTGCCCTTCACATTATCATCATCATCTGTATATGTCAATCTTACCCCCCCACCTAAGTTTCTTTTTGGTAAGGTTTTAGTAGGCTGTGGAGATGAACACATTCATGTGTTTAGTCTGGCATTTTTCCTTCAGCATATTTATATAAAAAGGTATTATAAAAGAGCTATTACTAGATATTTTGCAGATGACATTTTTAACTATACATTAGTGTTTATGCTTGTAATAAGAATATATATGTAATGCCATAGGTTTCTTATGACTTATATAACCAACCAACAAGAAATGTTCTCCGAATTAATAAGGTATCTGAAAGTTAAGTGATATAGTCATTTATTTTTTGCAAAAAAAATGTATGTATATACATATGTATGGTATTGACCTATGGTGAATTTAGATGGAAAAATTATAACTGTTATATTGAGTTTAAATTAAAAGAAACACTATTCTATATTGGGGCATAATTTAATCCTTCATAAAAAATTAGCTTGTGTATTGGAGGTAGTTAATGGTATGCTTTACACTTGATTACCTTTTTGGGGGTCATAATTTGTAGATTTTTTATCTACCCTTCAGTGTTCCAAAAGTTTATAGACTATCTTCCTAAGCTTTATCTTAAAATAATCTCTTACATAGTTTCACACATACTTAATATTTCATTCCTATATGTAGATCTGAATTTTTATTTGATATTGTTCCCTTCAGCCTGGAACATGCTTTAGCATTTCTAGTAATGTGGTAGGTGTGGTGCTGAAACATATTTTTCAGCTTTCATTATCTGAAAAAAATCTTTATTTTGGCACTACTTTTAAAAGATATCTGTTGTTGGATATGGTCTTTTTATGTTGGCAGGTTTTTTTATTTTTTAAAGATTTTATTGGGGAATTGGGGAAGGGGAACAGTGTTGGGGAATTGGGAATTGGGGAAGGGGAATAGCCAAGTTGCTGTCCTTCAGTCTTAGTTGTGGAGGGTGCAGCTAGCTCAGCTCCAAGTCCAGTCACCATCTGCCCAGCTCAAGGTGCTGTGTTCAATCTTAGTTGTGGGTGCGCGTAGCCCATCATCCCATGAGGGAGTTGAACCGGCAACCTTGCTGTTAGGAACACGTTCTCTCACCAGTTGAGCCACCTGTTGGCAGCTCAGCTCAGGCGCAGCTTACAGGCCCATGTGGGAATCGAACCGGTCACACTGTTGCTCAGACCTCGTGCTCTTAACCAACTGAGCCACTTGGCCGGCCCCTGGCAGGTTTTTTCTTTCATACTTTTTCCCCATTTTTTTTTTTTGTGGTAAAATATACATAACAAATTTTATCATTTAAAAAATTTTAAGTGTATAATTCAATGGTACTAAGTACATTCACAGTGTTGTGAACTGTCATGCATTTCCACAGCGTTTTCATCATCCCATACAGAAACTCTTTATTAAATAATAACTATTCTTTCTCCCTTTTTGCCAGCCCCTGGTAATCTCTATTTCATTTTATTTTGCTATGAATTTTCTAATTCTTGGTACCTCCTACAATGTAATCATGCAATATTTGTCCTTTTGTGTCTGGTGTATTTCACCTAACATAATGTTTTCTAGGTTCATTTATGTTGTAAAATGTTTTAGAATTTTGTTTCTTCCTGTGACTGAATAATATTTTATTGTATCCTTTTAGTATTTATTTATTTATCTGTCTATCAATTTATTTAATTTTTATTAGTTTCAGGTGTACAAAGCAAAGTAATAGACATTTACACCCCTTACAAAGTGATAACCGCACCCATCTACTATCCCTCTGACATCATATATAGCTGTTAAAATACCATTGACTATATTCCTTATGCTGTACTCCACATCCCATGACTATATATCTATAAAATTATAGTTGACATTCAGTATTATTCTACTTCAGCGTCAGGTGTATAGCGCAGTGGTCAGGCAATCTACACAGCCTATGAAGTGATCCCCCTGATAAATCCAGTATAAATGAGCAAACAAAATAGGAATAGACTCAGAGATACAGGAAAAAAAACTGATGGTTGCTAGATGTGAGGTGGTGGGGATGGGAGAGAAGGTTAAGGGATTAGAAAGTACAAATTAGTAGTCTTTTAGCAGTTTTATAGGTGTTATTGCATTGTCTTCTAGATTACATATGGGAAGTCAGATATTATTTTTATTATTGCTTCCCTGTATGCTATGTGTCTTTTTTCTTTGACTGTTTTTAAGAATTGTTCCTTTATCTTTTGTCTTCAGCATTTTAACCATGATGTGCCTAGGTATGCTTTTCTTTGTGCCTAGTTTTTACTGTGCCTGCTGAATCTGTGGGTTACTGTTTTTAATCAACTTGGGAAAACTTTGGAGAGTTTTTTTTTTTCAGATATTGTCTCTGGCCTATGCTGTCCCTTATTTGTTTCTGGGATTTCATATTAAAACATTTGGTACAGTTGCTTGTTATTGGGGCTCTTATTTTTTCAACTTTTTTCTTTCTGTGCTTTCTGGATACTCCACAGAAACAGAACCAATAGGAGATCTATCTCTCTATTATCTATCTATCTATCAATCTATCATCTACCTACCTAGCTACCTACCAACTTACCTATTTATCAATCTATCTATCTAACAACCTTCTAATCTAATCTAATCTAATTTAATCTAATCACATTGCAAGATTTATTATAAAGAATTGGTCATGTAGCTATGGACAATGACAAGTCCCAAGATCTTCAGGGTCAGTTAGAAAGCTGGAGACCCGGGAGAACCAATCTTGTATTTTCAACCCAGGCCCAAAGGCCTGAGAACCAGGAGAGCCAGCTGTGTAGTTCCAATCTGAAGGCTGCCATGCTGGAGACCCAGGAAGAGCCAATGTTTTCAGTTCAAGTCCGAAGGCAGATAAAGTCAGTGGTCCAGTTTGAAGGCAATTGGGCAAGAGGTATTCTCTCTTAGGGGAGAGTCTGCCTTTTAGTTCTATGAAGCCTTTCAGCTGATTGGATAAGGCCCACCTACATTAGGGAGGGCAGTCTGCTTTACTCAGTCAGCCAATTTAAATATTAATCTCATCCTCTTCAAACCCACCCTCACAGACATACCCAGACATGACCAAATATCTGGGCACCCTTTGGCTCAGTCAAGTTGACACGTAAAATTAACCATTATACTTTCATTTGTATGATTTCTGTTGAATTGTATTTAAGTTCACTAATTTTTCCTTCTGCAGTGTTCAATTTGATATTAGTCTTATATAATGACTTAAAAATAGAAAATGTGTTTTCAGTTCTAAAGTTTCTTATTTAAAAAAGTTCACGTATCTTTCTTGAAATTCCCCATGTCTTCACCCATTATACTCATTATTAGCATATTTATCATTGTTATTTTAAAATCCTTCACTGCTAATTCTAAATCTGTGGGTCAGTTGTTTCCTTAGTACGAGCTTGTGGGTTTTATTCCTAAGATATGGCCTTTCTGGGGTTTCATTTGAAAGTCTCAAACTCTAAACTTTGTCTCTCCTGCAGTGAGTATTTACCAAAATACTTTAGCTGTTGTTTTCCTCACGAAATTCTATGGAATCTTGTATCCTTGTATGATGTACAGGTAAGGCCTCATGCATGGATTTGAGGTGACATTTACATAGATTTCAGGGCTTCCCTCTTTGTGGCTTCCTCCTTCCCAAGATTCCTCCCTCAATTTCCAACTGCTTCAGTAGCCCCAAATTCCGTCATCTCAGGCCAGTAAGATTGTAGAGTTCTACTTAAGGTCTGTTTTCTATGCATCTCACACGGTGGAGTGCCTCATGGGGAAAACTGCTTGAATGTGGATCTCACCCAGCATGTTTCTTTTGTTTCAGTGGTTGAATCTTCTCCTATTTCTGCTAGTTTTTTATACTTGCCTTCAAATAGTTTTTTTTTTTAATTTTAAAAATTCTGTCCAGAGTTTGTATTGTTATTGATCTGTGAATTAGTTTGATATAAGTTACTCCTTCATCAACAAGAGCTAGAGCCTATGCTTTGTAATTGTGTACTATTAACAAATAAAATAATGTAAATGTAAATAACACAATATGAATTAACAAACATAAATTTCACATTATAAGAGAGTTGATTATTTAAACATCATGTTTATTGCTTTTTAATTGTATGGTACAGGAACATGGTAATCTTTTTAGAAATTGGAGCATTCTGCATAAACCTAACCTTTCTCTTTACTTCCGTTTCCAGTCCCTTTCTCTCCTGCCTGCTCCGGTAACCACAGTTGTTAGATTTACTTCTTTCTTTGTCAACAGAAATGCTGGAATATATTATTCTTTTTGTAAGTTTTAGATAAATAGTATCACACTATATAATATCTTCAGTAAGTTTTTGGATAAGCAGTATCATCATATGATACCTCTAATATTTTTTGTCAGTCAGCAAACTATTTTGAAGTCTATCCATGTTGTTACACATAGATCAAGTTTTTAAGCTACTGAATGGCATTTAATCATTTATTTAGCTCTTTATTGATGGGCATTCAGGTTCTTTCTAGGTTTGCTATTAACATTGATTATTGCACAAATATTCTTGTACATATGTCCTTATACATATGTGTTTTATTTGCGTAGGTAGTTGAAAGTAGAATTGCTGACTCAGAGAATGTGCATTTACCGTTTTGCTGGCTATTGCCAGATTCCCTCCTAAGAGGTTTATTCTCTGTCTACTTTTGAGAAGTTTGGCTTTGTAAAGTTGCTGCCATTCATGACCATATAATAGCTCAGAGCATAAGCTTTAGAGACATACATGTGACCATGGGCAGGTTACCTCCAAGAAACTTTTCTCATGGAGATATTGTGATTATTTGAGATACTATGTAAAGAATTCTTGTTCCAATTTTTGGAACATAGACACACTCAGGTATTAACCATTAATATCATTTTACTATTATTAGTTTGTTGGATATAAAAATGATGCTGGAGATGTGATTTCATCAGAATTTAATAAGTCTGGCTCTTTAGCTGTGACCGAGAAGGTGATTTTAGTGATTGATCCTATCTGCAATCGGTGTAACCATTAGAGCAGTGGTTCTCAGCTTTGCACAGCAGAATTCCTGGGGAGCTTTGAAAAATTCGGAAGCCTTGGCTGCATTCACAATCAGTTAAACCAGCAACCCTGTAGATGGGACCCAGACATTTGAAGTTTTTACAGTTTTGCAGCTAATTTCAATGTGCATTTAATTTTAAGAATGTCTAGGATAGAGTTTGTACCTTCTTAAGAGTTCTTCTAGAAGATTCATTGAAGTTGAAATTAAAAGGAAAGTAATTTTGTTTTCTCTTGGTAAAAGATGACCTTAAGTAGTGTTTGTGCTACAAAGTTGTTAGCATCTGTCCCTTAATTTTCAGCTATGCTTTATGTTTTGACTTGACTGGAGGTATATTTTTAAATTAAATAAAGAGTAGATTGGGGACATTAGTCTATCCTGTCCATTTATAGGCATGATTCTGCCATAAGGAATCCTATTTTCTTCTTTTTTATTGGCTAGATTGTATTCTTAAAGTTTTTCTACCTTTTTTTTTTTTTTTTTAAATTGGGAAATTGGGGGATGGGAACAGCACTGGGGAATTGGGTGACGGGGGACAGACAAGTTGCTGTTCTTTTGTTCTTCAGTCTAGTTGTGGAGGACGTT
>NW_017731370.1:2238883-2244800 GCF_001890085.2 Hipposideros armiger
GGCCGGCCCTAATTTTTCTACCTTTGAGTAGGATACTTTGAAATACAATATGATTGATATAAAACATTTTGTGTACTAATTGTATAGTTTTATTATAATTGCTATGTGATACATCAGTAATTCCACTCTTTAACATGGACAGTTATACTATTTTAAATTTTTTATTTTAAGGTTATTATAAATTCACATGCAGTTGTAAGAAATAATACAGACAGATAAATGCCATATACCCTTTGCCCAGTTTCCTCCAGTGGTAATATCTTGCAAAACTATAGTGCAGTATCATATTCAGGATAATGACATTGATTCAGTCAAGATGCAAAGCACTTCCATCTCCATAAAAATCTTGCATGTTAGCCTTTTATAAAGTTACACTCACTCCCCTCCTACCTTTACGTCTTCCTTAATCCCTGGCAGCCACTAATCTATTCTTTATTTGTATAATTTTGTCATTTCAAAAATGTTATATAAATGGCATCATACAATATGCAATCTTTTGGGAATTGGCTTTTTAATCACTCATTATAATTCTTTGGAGCTTCATCAAGGTGGTTGTGTTTATCAATAGCTTCTTCCATTTCATTGCTAAGTAAGTATTCCATGGCATAGACCATTCCTTCTTTAACCATTTACCTGTTGAAAGACATCTGGGTTGTGTCCAGTTTGGGGCTGTTATAAATAAAGCAGCTATAAATATTTGTGCACATTATTTTGGAATTCTTTTAAAAAATTTTAGCAAAATACATATAAGATAAAATTTACCATGTTAAACATTTTTAATAGTACAGTTTGGTGGCTTTAAGTTTGTTCACATTGTTGTGCAACCATTGCTATCATCCTTATACAGAACTTTTTTCATCTTGCAAAACTGAAACTCTGTACTCATGAAACAGTAACTCCCCATTCCTCTCCACTTAGCCCCTGGCAACCACCATTCTGATTTCTATCTGTAGGAATTTGACTGCTTTGGGTACCACATGTAACTGGAACCATACATTTTTTGTCCTTTTCTGACTGACTTATTTCACGTAGCACAATGTCCTCAAGGTTCATACATGGTGTAGCATGTGTCACAATTTTTTCTTAAGGATGAATAATATTCCATTTTATTGTGTATACCACATTTTGTTTATCTATTCATCTGTTGGTAAATGCTTGGGTTGCTGCCAACTTTTGGCTATTGTGCACAATGCTGAGGTCAAACAAGTCTGTTTGAAACCCTGATTTCAATTCTTTTGGGTATTAAAAAATGAAATTGCTGGATTATATGATAATTCTATTTTCAATTTTTGGGAGAATCACTGTACTCTCTTCCATAGTGGCTACATCATTTTAAATTTCCACTAATACTCACAAGAGTTCGTTTTTCCACATCCTCACCAATTTGTTATTTTGTTATTTAAAAAAAAAATAGCCATCCTAATTGGTGTGAGGTGGTATCTCATTGTGGTTTTGATTTGCATTTCCCTAATGGTTATGATGTTGAGCATATTTTCATGTGCTTATTGGCCATTTGTATATATCTCTTTACATGTCTATCTCCCAAAAGGGGCAAAAAAGAAACATGAAGGGGGGAAAAAGCACGAACCTTTTAAATTCCCTAGAATCAATTCAGCTTGAGGGGGAGGGCATTGCAACAATGGCTGCCTATCTGCATCTCTGTGACTAGAACCAGCAAGCAGCAGTCAGAGCACAGATCCGGGTATACGGAAAACAGGGTCTTTATTGTCCACCTGGCCCTCTCAAGTTCTGTGCAAGCTGCTCTAGGAATACACACACAGCTGCTTGTCCCAGGGTTTGGGGATGGGCAATGGATAGATGTTACTGTACCAAGAGCTGAAATTGACTCATATAAACCACAGTTTACATCCAAGCCTTCCCCTGGAAGTTACAAGCCTTTAATACATCCCAGAGTCCCATCACACTTAACATTAGACAGATTCTGGCAGGCCACTGGTTATCTAGGTAGGAAATGGGTTCCTGGTGCTTCCTACGCTGCCATCTTCCCTCTAGCTCTGTATCACTAATTTTGTATTAGACCATCTGATTTAAGGATATTAATTGTGTCTCATAAGTATTTGTGTATACTTAAAAATTTTTAAATGTCATTTATCATTTACCTTGGTGCATGATTTCTTTTGTATTATAGACATTTTAAATTTTATGTGGTTTTATCTGTCAGTCATCCTTGTGATGGAGCCTGGCTTTAACATTTTATGGAAAATTTTCTATTTTAAAATTAAAACAAAACAAAAAATTCAAGTCCTTCTCAAAAATGACTGATATTAATGCTTATATTTTTGTGTGATAGCTTAATTTTTTTCTAAGTTATGTATATCTTATTCATTTTTATTTTTTATTTTTTTATTTTTTTTAATTAGTTTCAGGTATACAAAACAATGCAGTAGTTATACTTTTCACCCCTCACAAAGTGACAATTCCTCTACCCCCATTCACTGCCTTCTCACCCCTGATATCATACATATCTATTACAATTCCATTGACTCCATTCCCACACTATATGGCACATCCCATGACTATAAATATATTCAATTATAGTTGACATACAATATTATTCAACATCAGCTTCAGGTGTACAGTGCAGTGGTCAGGCTTCTACACTGTTCATGAAGTGGTCTCCCTAACAAGACATGTGACCATCTGACACCCTACAAAATATTTAAAACATTGTTAATTATATTCCCCAAACTCTTTCATATCCCTGTGGCAATATTGTAGTTACCGATTTATGCTGTCTAATTCCTTCCCCTTCTCCCTCATCCCCACCCCAACCCTGTCTAGCAACTATCAGTTTTTCCTCTATATCTCTGAGACTGTTTCCGTTTACTTTGCTCATTTATTTAGTTCTTTAGACTCCACATATAAGTGAGATCATATGGTATTTGTCTTTCTCTGACTGACTTATTTTACTTAACGTAATAGTCTCTAAGTCCATCCATATCATTGCAAATGGTACGATTTCCTTCTTCTTTTTAGCTGAGTAATACTCCATTGTATAAATGTACCACAGTTTCGAAACCAGTCGTCTAATGATGGGCATTTTGGTTGTTTTCAAGTCTTGTCTATTGTAAACAGCACTGCAATAAACATAGGGGTGCATGTATTTTTTTGAATTAGAGTCTTGGGTTTCTCTGGATAGATACCTAACAGTGGAATTGCTGGGTCATCAGGTAGTTCCATTTCCAGTTTTTTGAGATACCTCCATACTGATTTCCATAGTGGCTGCACCAGTCTGCAGTCCCACCAACAGTGCACAAGGGTTCCGTTTTCTCCACAGCCTCGCCAGCACTTGTTGTTTGTTGATTTATTGATGATAGCCATTCTGACGGGAGTGAGGTGGTATCTCATTGTGGTTTTAATTTGCATTTCCCTAATGATTAGCAAGGTTGAACATTTTTTCATATGCCTGTTAACCATCTGTATGTCCTCTTTAGAGAAATGTCAGATTTCAATTTTTATCTATTAGGATATTAATTTGTTAGTCTAATTATATATATATATATATATTTGCAAAGTAAAAACAACCTCACATTTCTTGTATTTATCATATACTATATATATGCAAGGACCTAAGAACACTTTCCTTTTTTTTTTTCCTCTTGCTATCTATTTTACTTGTATATATGTTAATAACCCCACAAGAGACTTTGGTTAACAGACCTTTTTATTTTATAGAAATGGCATTCTATATTTAATAATGCTTGCTGCCTTAAAGTCTACTTGGTCCATATTAAAATAGCTAAAATAGTTTCCTTTAATTAGTGTTTGCAGTGTATCTTTTTCTGTCCTTTTGTTTTCAATCTTACTGTGTATTTTTATATTTAAGATGTGTCTCTTAGAAGCAACATGTATATATTACAATTTTGGGGGGAGATATTTGTATTTTAATTGGTGCATTTATTCCATTTACATTTAATGTAATTACTCATATATCTGGATTTGAATGTACTTTTTTACACTTTGCTTTCTATATGTCCTGCATGGTCTATCCTCCTTTTATCAGATTTGTTGCTTTCTTTAGGATTATTTTCTATTATTATGTTTTCCTTTTTATTTACATGTTTGTTTTACCTTCTTTTACTATTCTATTGGAGTTACCCTGGGGATTTCAACATGTGTACTTGAGTTATGAAAATCTATTAGAAAATACTACTTTTACCTCCCTTGCCTCGTTGCAGCTTTATTTATGGTGGCCAAGACATGGAAACAACCAAAGTGTCCTTCATAGATGATTGGATAAAGAAGATGTGGTATATATACACAATGGAATACTATTCTGCCTTAAGAAAAGATGAAATAGTGCCATTTGTGACAACATGGATGGATCTTGAGATTATTATGCTAAGTGAAATAAGTCAGAAAAAAGTTGAGAACCATATGATTTTACTGATATGGGGGATATAAAACTGAAAGCAACAAAGGAGCAAGACAAGCAAACAAACAAAAACTCATAGACACAGTCAATAGTTTAGTGGGTAAGTGGGAAGGGGGTGGTAGATGAGGGTAAATGTGGTCAAATACGAGTATGTGGTGATAGGAGAACTGACTCTCGGTGGTGAACATACAATGTGATATATAGATGATGTATTACAGAATTGCACACCTAACACGTATGCAACTTTACTAAGCACTGTCTCCTCAATAATTGAGACCAGATAATTAGAAAATGTGGGGTATACAAACTAAATATGGGGTCTATAATTCAATGATCACTACATTATTTTCTGTATGTTTGAAATAGTTCATATTTTACAATAAATTTAAACATTAAACTGCAAAAAAAAAGAGAAAAGAAAAGAATACCTTTTACCACTTTTTAAACAATGCAAGGACCATAGAATACTTGAATGAAATACATTTAACACCTTCCCAACTTTGTTTTCATATTTTAAACTCTATATGTATTTAAAACACCATGAGATATTATTGTTTTGTTACAATCAATTTTCATTTAGATTTGCGTAAATATTTACCCTTTTTAAAAAAAATTAATTTGCTAGAGTGGCTCGCAGAACCTAGGAACACAGTTTACTTACTAGATTACCAGTTTATTACAAAGGATATTAAAGGATATGAATGAACAGCCAGATTAAGAGATACATAGGGCAAGGTCTGGAAGAGTCTTGAGTATAGGAGCTTGTGTTTTCATGGAGTTGGGGTATACCACCCTCCCAACACATAGATGTGGTCAGCTACCTGGAAGCCCTCCACACTTTTGGGATTTTTGTGGAGGTTTCATCACGTAGACATGATTGCTCACTAAGTCAATTGCCAGGTCCCCTCTCCTTTCCAGAGGATAGGGATGGGGCTGAAAGTTTCAAGCTTTTAATCATGGCTTAGTCTTTCTGGTGACCAGTTCCTCATCCTGAAGCTACGAGCATTCAAAAGCCCACAAAGAGTTGCTTCATCAGAACAAAAGACATTCATATCATCCAGGAAATTCCAAGGGATTTAGGAGTTGTGTTTCAGGAACTGGGGTCAAAGACCAAATGTTAGAACAAAAGATGATCATGATACTCTTACCACTTAGGAAATTATGAGAGTTTTAAGAGCTCTGTGCCAGGAATTGGGGGCAGAGACCACTATATATTTTCTATTATTTCACACACTATTAATCAGAATCTACTTAAACTTAGTTCAAAGCTTAATGTTCCCTGATCCAGCCAGCCCATATGTTTGCAAATCTATGCAAAGGCCCCAGTCACCCCAAAACTTCTCAAGGATAGTTTCCTTCTTTCCAGTTTCCCCCATACCCCTCCTCTTCCTTCTTGTTCTTTTTCCTGTTTTGCCGTGATCTAATACAGTCTTGCCTGAATGCATTTGGTGTTGGGACAGAGAGTAGGGGCAGACTTAGGAAGTTCTGGACCCTACTTTGAGGCTGTTAGCCATTTCGATC
>NW_017731370.1:2246380-2262356 GCF_001890085.2 Hipposideros armiger
TTAATCGGCATACGGGAATTCTCTGAAGTCTGGTAAGTATTTTTAGGGAATATTTACATTTGTGTTTTATGGGTTTTTGAAGCACTGGCGCACCCAGATAATTTCTGAGGTGTTTTTTTGTGTTTTTTTTTTTTCTCTCCAGGCCACCCTGGTAATATGAATTTCCTCTAAACCTATCTTAATGCCCTTCTTGGTCATGGGTTATCTAGAGAGACTTTTGCTCCCTTACATTTATATCCAAGGCTGAGACTTCCAAGTTGCCTGTTTCTCTGCATATGACAGCCTTTTCTAGTTTTCCCTCTTACTTGGCATAGCACCCTTTGGGGTCCTTCCTTTATTTGTGGATAATCCCCAGTATGTTTCCTTGTGCTGTGCTGTCCCTAGGTTTCATCTCTTGTCCCTTATGTACAGAGAGCTTCAAAGCCAGAGTTGACTGTGACATGCATTCGCATATACCCCTGGGTAGGATCTACCTTCAGGAATCACCTGGATTTCACCTTTCTCTTACTTCTTTAACCTTAGGTTATTTTTCTTATTATCCTACTGCCTTAGTGTACATTGAAAAGACTTCTTTAAACCTTTATCCAACATTCTTAAGGATTTTGTTCTGAGAAGGCTCTTCAGGATATCTCATCTGCCCATTGCCCTAATATTTATCATATGTCATTTTTAATGTTTCTTTTATAGGATTCAGTTTAGCTGCATTTAAAAGAAACAAGAGGAAACTAGAGCTGGCAGAAAGGGTGGAAACAGATTTCATTCAACTAAAGAAAAGAAGACAATCAAGTGAAAAGGTCAGGAGGTGTTTGAAATATCAATCATTAATGTATCATAAAGGTATCTTTAATGTGCAGTTAGATATATAAGCTTTAAAATGGTATGATCTAGTAGAAATATAATGCATGCCACATATACACTTTTAAATTTTCTGGTAGTTACAGTAAAGAAGTAAAAAGAAACAGGTGAAATGAATTTTAACAACTTATTTAAACCAGTGAATCCAAAATAGCAAAAATTATTAGTGAGCTATTAAACTTTTTTTTTTGTATTAAGTCTTCCAAGCCAGTGTGTATTTTATCCTCGCAGCATACATCTCAATTATGACACTGAATTTTCATTGGAAATATTTGGTCTATATTTGTATTTCGTAAAGATAACAGTTGAAAAAGTAGTTTACATAAGAAGTTATTCCAAACATACTTAAAACTTTCCAATTCAATATGTTTTAAATTGAAAATTTAATAAAATTAAAAATTCAGTATCTCATTTAACCTCACCATGTTTTAAGTGTTCAATAGCTATATGTGGTTGATAGCTACTGTTTGGGGCCTTGTATCTTCAGATAGTGATTCTTAACATGGCTGTTCAGGAGTTAGAGTGTGTTATAAGGAAATGTATATTTCGGATTCATGTAGGTTTTTTTATACATTCTAATTGCATGTCTCTGTTTCTCATTGTTACACATTCTTTGTTTGCATTTCACGCATTAGTATGCCATCATGAGTCCATGTGTGGCATTTCTTAGGTGTTTGGGGTAGAAAGAAGTTGGAAACCACAACATTCTTGCTCAGTCTATTGCTGGGAGGTTCATTAGCACACAGTTCGTGATGGGTGTCTCACGTTATAGTCATTTGATGTGCTTTGGAATCTCAATATTCTTTATTGATTGGTCCTTCTATGATTGTTTATATATTGGCTCATGCTTTCTGTCAGTTTTATATGGTTTACTCATAAATAAATGCATAATAAATCATCTTTCATAGTGACAGGTATTTTCCTAGTATGTTGCCACATGGACAATTAATTGAATATTTTGGTTCAAATCTTTTTATTTTTCCACCAGAGAAGAGTAGGAAGTTAGGAGGAAAATGAACATTTTAATAAGTAGATCTTGGTGGACGTGAAAAATAGTGTGTTTCTGTTTTTTTGATTTTTGCATTCCCTGTGATGTCTGAGTAAGAAAATTTAGGATTTTTGTCTGTTTTAAAAAATGTAATAAAATTTGCATTCAGTGAGCAATGTAGTCATTTTTATAAATGTTTATAACCCATGTAACCCATACACCTGTCAAGATGCAAGATATTCTGGTTCCTTTGTATTTCCTCCCAGCCAGTCTCCACTTTCTATAGACAAGCACTGCTCTGATTTTTATCACCATAGATGTTTAGTCTTGCTCTCCAACTTTATATAATTGGAATCATACAGAATGTTCTCTTTTCTGTTTGTTTTCTTTCACAAAATCTTTTTGAGGCATTGTATTACTCTGTATCATTTTTTGTTACTGAGTAATATTTCCTAGTATGAGTGTACTGTGATTTCTTTATGTGTTCACCTGTTGATGGACATTTGGGTTGTTTTTACGTTTTTACTACTATGAATGAAGCTGCTATAAACATTCTTATAGAGAGTTTTTTTTTGTAGACATTAGTTTAGGACTTTTATGCCTGAAATATCAGTTGATTTCATAAAGAATATATTCAACTTGTTTTATTCAGAAGATTAACTTTTTTATTCAGAAGATATTTATTAAGCAGCTACTCTTGGTGCTGATCTGGGTAGAAGAAAACAATGAACAAGATGAAGGAAATTCATGCTGTAATGAAACTTTACATTTTAGTGGCTAGAGACAAAAACATATAAGCATATAATTAAAAATAAGAAAGTGACTATATTTGGTAACTGTTATAAAGAAAAATACACACAAGATGATGTGATGTAGAGTAACTTAGATGTGAGAGATGGAAGGAAGTCTCAGAGGAAGAGCCCTTTAGTTAGGATGATCAACAGAGACCTCTTTGAAGGCGCATAACATTTGAGGCAGCATTTGAAAAATAAGAAGCAAGTTTATGCAGAGTCAGTGGAACAGTGTTGAGGGTGAATGAAATGCATGTGCAGTGGCCCTGGTGGGGATTTGGCATATTAGAAGAATGAGGATGGGGGTCAGTGTGCCTAAAACAGACTGGGCAAGTGGGGAATGGTATAAGATGAAGTTGAAGAGGTAAATAGGTGCTGATTCCTTTAAGAACTGGTAGATCATGGCAAGGAGTTTCAATTGTATTTCATAAATAATGAATAGTCATTGAAGAGGTAAAAGCAGAAATGCAATGCCATCTCATTCACATTTTACAAAGTTCTCTTGGGCTACTAAGTGGAGAATGGATTGAAGGGGGAGGCAAGAATAGGAGACTAGTTATGATGTTATTACAGCTGGGAGATGATGGCATTTGAACTGTCAATGATGAGGATGGAGATGGAGAGAGGTGCATATGTCTAGGATATACTTTGAGAGTTTCTGGAAAGACAGGAGTTATTGATGCCTTAGACATTGGTAAGTAAGAGGGAGAAATTAAAGCTTTCAGCTTTAGCAATTGAGTATTGCTGTTTACTGACATGAGGAGGGTTGGAGAAGGTAAGGCGTCATAGTGATAGAAGTGGGAAGTAGAAATCAAGAACTTTCTTAGCCCATATCCCCTTAATGGACTCAGATACCAGTGCTTTCCATTTTTACCATAAGACATATTACCTGATGCCAACAGCACCCAAAACTCCCAAGCTAATAAACCATCTTTTAGTGTGTCATATGCCTTTGCTCCTTTCAGTTGAACTATATGCCACCAAGAGCCTCATTATACTCATTATTTTTATCATTGTAATTATATAAGTCAGTAAGTCTCATATACACTAATGAATATTGAGTTTAAAAATAGAGTTATCTATTTAAAAAGTAAGAGTTGAAAACTAATTTGAAAAAGTAGAGTTGGTTTATAAAAAATTGCTATAGAATTAAGTATGAGCAAGCCAGTCAGTTGTAAAAGACTGAAAAAAGTCATAAAAATCTAGACGCTTTCTATATTCAGTGCATGTTAGTGTCTTTATGTGCTTGTTCTATTTTAGACAAAATGAAACTTGAAATCATAGGACAATTCAGTGTGTTATAAATTATGCAAAAAAGATGATATGGAACATTTATTTGTGGGCCCACATTCAAAGAAAAGGCTTTGGTCTCATATGAAAAGATTGGCTAATGAATGAACCTTTGTGTTTTAAATAAAAGAAAATGTTTAAGGTATGTGTGTTTTTTAATTCTCTGCTTCACCCAGAGAATTTTCAACTTTTGATAATTACAACTAACCACTCATCATACTGGTTGAAAGGATTTCCAATAAAAAGCTTTATATGGCAAGATGAAATATTAACTATGGAGTCAGTTACATGGATCTGAAGCTCATGGATAGCTCAGGAGGGGAATTTCCATTTGGAAATTATTGGCATCGAAAGGAATATAAATACATGAGAGCACTTATGAGAGAGAGTAGATAGAGGGCTGCCGCTGAACCTTTGGCCAGTTGAACATGTACAAGTTGGGAGGAGAAACCAGCAAAGGAGAAAGAAGAGACAGCCAGTGAGGCAGAGGTACAAACAGGAGAGGGTCTAGGTAGCCAAGAGGAAAGTGTTTCATCTGGGTCAAGTGCTGCTGAGACAATCAGCTAAGAGGGCATGGACTGGCCATTGAACTGAGCACGTGGACATTGTGGACCTGGATAAGAACTATTTCTGTGATACAACTGATTGTAGACCAGTGTGGAGTAGGTTGATCAGGGACAACAAGGGTACAGATTACTCTGTTGAGAAATTTTCTGTGGAATGGTGAGAGAGAGAAGGGATCAAGAGACCATATCATTGCCAGTTACTTCTGTGAATTCAGTGAGTAATTTAACATATGAAGTTTCAGTTTTCTTAGCTTTTAGAATGCAAATAGTGATACTCTGCTGACTGGCCCAGCTGTATGAGCAACACAAGTGGTAATCGATGTTCAGGTGCTTAGTAGCTATCACTGACTTAGTGAGACACTGTCGTCTTTGCCATGTGGCCTTCATCTTCAAAGTCACTCAGCCTGAAAATCAAAACAAAACAAAAACTGCTGCCTAAGTTAGTTACGCTGGGTGGAATCTGGTAAAAGACAAAGGGAGGGTGGGAAGGGAGGTAGGGAGCGGTGCATAGAAGGGTTGAATTCAGGCATGATTCCAATGAGTATTTTAGACATCTTAGATGAACGAAAACTATTTTTAATGTTTAGAATATATGAACTTTAATGTGTACAAAGCTCTGTGTTTGGCATTGGCCTACAGACGTGACTAGGACCCAGTCCCTCGCCTTTAGGGAAGGACGCTGGTCAGTGGCTTTGTTTTATAGATGTTTGATGTGTAACCTTGGCAGGCCTTTTCTCCAATGGTAAGGATAATAAAACATGCTCCCAGAAAGCAAAGACCGCCAGATAATGAAGCAATCGGGAAGAAAATTATAATTTTTAAGAGGCAGTATAGTAATTTTTAGAAATATCACAGGAAAGGACAAATAGCTATTTTCTAAATCAACCTGTATTTAGTTTATTTCTCCCTGTCCTGTGTGTGTAGTTTCAGCATAGTTTTGGTCAGCTAGCATTGACTCAGGCCTGGTACTACTGTTTGTTGTGGCCACTTAAAAAAAGCTGTGAGTTGGGTGTATAAATATAATAAAAAGAATAGAGTGCTGAGTGACTTTCCTAATGTTCACATTTTTTGTTCGTGTTGAAGATGAATATTGTCTTGAAACAAGTAAACAGTAGACTAAGTCAGTATTTTCAAACCTGAAAATAAAGCAGATACATTTAGAAATTTTTGTTGCATTGATATTTGTTTTTCTTTGAAAAAGTGATTGTAGGGACATATAACAGTACTAATAGAAATCAAAATTAAAGCAAGAAAAATATTTAATAAGCTTGCTACCTCAATTAATAACTGAGTTTTTGTTTTCCCTAGTCCTTGACATTTACATTTACATTTGACTTAGTTTAAAATAAGAATGGTTAATCCATGGAACTAACGCTTTTGGCTGCCCACAACAGAAAACCTGATTGTGGCTTAGGAAATGCATATTTGTCCCTCTGCTTCCAGGCGTTCTGCCACATAATAAAAAGTTTGGAGGTGGTTGGTTGCTGTTGTTAGCTTATATTTCCAATGATGCTAGGGCCAACATATCTGGGATTCTCTTGGGCCATTCTCTCATGCCTTTTGCCTTATGGATGTAATATGGTTCTGAAAATTTTAGATGTCACATCTGCATTCAAGGTGAGAAGGCGAAAGACTGTGGAGGGTGGGAGTGGGGAGACTAGTACCAGATGTATCTGTCACTTTTTATCTGGCATACAAAAGTTTTCCAGAATCTCCCTCAATAGGCTTCTCCTTAGTTATTTTTTTGGAGGGGTGGGGGTAGGGGGAAGGGTAGTGGAGAAGGGGCACAATTTGGTCACATGGGTATCCCTCACTGCAAGGGAGCCTAGGAGATAGAGTGGATTGTTTTAATTACTATCTCATAGCTCATGGCTTGTTGCTGGACACATTGTCTTCCCAAACAAAATAGTAGTTTTGTTGTCACAGAAGGAGGAGGAGCTGTTATTAGGTAGGTAATGTGTAGTGTGTAGCATAAATTGAGACAGTTCTTTTTCATCTACCTCCCCACAATTAACATGTCACTTGTTACTACAAACTGGTATTGGGTTAAGCGGCTAATCTACACATGAATCAAAAACACATTCTGTCTTGACTTTCAAGATATATGGATTTTAAGATATAATATTAAAAAATAAGGAATATAAATTCTTTCTGTCCATTCTTAGTAATTGGCATTTCTGTTACATCCATACTTATTTTTTGCGACTTAGAGGGAAGATATGCTGATGAAGGAAAAGATTACTTCCAACTTGTAGTGCTGTGTAATATAAAAATAGTAGTTGTTTACGCTCTACCCCACTCCCCTCTCTGGGTGGACTTACCTCTTTTGGATTTTTCTTTTACCTCTTTGTTTCCCTCATGGTGTACAGAGTCCATTCTTTGCACAGTAGTGCTGCACCATAAAGATGACTGGACAAGCTGCAACTGTGCAAAGAGGTCTTAATGGCATGTAATTATGCTTGTCCCATGACCTTTATTTTGTCAAACCTTTTATTGTTGGTTATATATGCATAGAGAAACAAAAAAAAAGTAAGTAAAACTAATATTTATTTAGTACACTAATTTAAAACATTAAAAGCATTAAGAAGTGTTTTATTTCTGTGTAAAAAAACTTATCAAGAGTAATTTGAATGGTGCTTGCTTTCTTGTCATATAACTTAAGATATGGAGTGAGCATTTTTTTATGTCCTGGTGAATTGTCCAACTCCTTTTTAATTTTGAATCAGCTTTCGATATTTTATCCTTTGCTCTTTCCATATCTTCCAGAGTTTTTTTAATGTCAAGGTTTTTTTGCCAGTGTCATTTCCTCTGGGACATCTTCATCCTTTTTGTCACAACTACATTCCTTATTTATATTGATGTATTTGTCTTCTCTAAGTTCCTCTTACTGTTGGTCTAGAGTCTCTTAAATGGTAGCAGTGTTGAACACACCCACCATCAACCATTTCTTCTATAACTTCATATATTTTTTATAGAATTTCACTTCCAACATTATCTATTTTTATTTCTTTGCTTCACTTTGATCTTTGTGGGCCATTTCCCTTTTCTGATTATCGGTTTTTGTAAAACATCTAGTGGCTTTTTCACCGGGAGCTAAGGAGGCAGACAGCTACATGCTTTGCTGTCTGTGTACCGTGACCCATCAGTGAGACTTTGAAAGGAATGACGTGAGCGGTTATCGATCATGATGAGCATTTGATGCTTCTGTAGTGATGTGTGAACTGAAGAGCTAGCAGTGAAGTTTGTACTTTATACGATTACTCACAGTTTATATACCAGGGTAACTGAAACTTGAACCATGTTATTGAGGGACCAGTATTATTTAACTAAACTGTGGCAACTAAAATTCATATGTATTGGAATTAGGCAAAGTGAGCACTGGGTTTCTGTTAGGTAACCTGAATTATTTGTCCTGTGGAGTTTCCTTCAATCTGAGTTTTGCTGATCACATATACATATTCATGGTGCAGTTCAGCGTGTTCCTCTCTTTTGTAATTCCTGCAAATTGGTGTCTGGATCTCCTCTGGCTGTATTGCCATGGACTCTTGTTGTTAGAATATATATCAGTAATTCTTGTGGTATATGTGGCGAAGCAATGACACATTTTAAATTTATTTCTTGCATTGTTTTGATACTAAAAGAAAATGGTAGTTTTGTTGGTATTAATCTTTATCATATTTGAATAAGGAAACCTTTCTTTTCGATGAAGTGGTTAACTCATTGACTGGTTAAATGCTGTTCTTGGCTTCTGCCACAGGACTGACTGGGCTCTACAAGGAGATGCTCACATTGGGGAAACAAACAGACTCAATGCACACCATAGTCTAGATTTCATAAATATCAGTTTCAAACAACTAGCCCTGGATATTACTGGAAGGGACTCTTTTATTCTTAGAGTATTAAAAGAGGTTGGGGGTATTGTTTGATCTCAGCATTTTTGATGTTTCAAGGCTTTTTTTTTCTCTCTTCATTTTTCACAAGCATATTGTTGAAATAGTTTCCATGTCTTTTTTCTTTAATAACAGATTTTACAGTTGAATGTACATAGAATTCCTTGCCTCCTCCCACCACTTTTACGAAGTAATTTAAGTTTTCAATTAATTTCATTGGTTTTTAGGTAAAGCAGTTCTTGTATATGTTAGTGAAATGAAAGATAATCAGACCTTTTCCATTGTGTGAATATCTTTCATTTTTTAATTTCTAATGAACAAATTTAAAAATTTTTGCAAAGCTTTGTACAATGTTGTGTGTTCAAAACCACTCTAAAGAGATGCTACAACTTTTAATTTTGTGTTCTTTAGTCACCACATAGGGACATCAAATTGGCCACATGTTTCAGAAAGGAAATGTTGGGCCTTGCTTTGTGTGCTTCATATAAATATATTCTATTCTTTTGAAGTATATTGTGGGTAACATTTTTCCCTTTTATCCACCATCTTGAAATTATTATGTAAACGCTTAACTGTATCATACTAAATCACTGTATTTTTTGGGTGAGAGGTAGGTTAAGATCAAAGAAAATAAATGCACAGAAAACAACATGTTTTTCTCAGATTGTTCTATCTGTACTTGTGTACATGTCTGTACATTATGAGTGCAGGGAAAGGAGTAATTAATCTCATAGAAATTTTACTTAATCTGAAGTTTTGTTGTGTTTCTCAAGAAGATGGTTAGTGCATAGATATATGAGTAAACAGAAGTAAGAAGTTTCTTTGACTTTTACATAAAGAAATATACTTTATACATTTAAGTTTTTTCATAAAACTGAAAATCCATTCTGTGAAGTGATTTTCTTCTGTTCGAAATTATTTCTTTGAATCATAAATAACATTTAAACAATTACATTTGCCTCACCTAAGACTATCTTGATTACTGAATAAGCCTATAGGATTTACATTAGGTAGGTAGGTAAGTCAATGACTTAAATAAAGGCATTACTAGATTACCACCACGTCATGGATTTAGGTAGGTTATGGAGCCTGATGATTAGTATTCCCTTGTAGTATAACTTGATGAGAATTCTTTAAGTGTCTTTGGTTTGCAGTACTTTATGTCAATTCATCAATTATCTAAATCCAGAACTTCCAAGCCTTGATAGCTAGGCAATTGCAGTATTTCCGCCATTTCAGAAAAAGCTTCTAAGTTCTCATATAAAGATTCAATAGCTAATTGGTTGGGTTTCTTCCCAAGTTTCCTTAAAACCATATTAAGCTATGCCTTAAATATGTACTGAGTCTTAAAGGTTTTTTTTTTAAAGATTTTTATTGGGGTGTTGGGGGGAAGGGAACAGTGCTGGGGAATTGGGGGAAGGGGAACAGACAAGTTGCTGTCGTTTTGTTCTTCAGTCTAGTTGTGGAGGACGTTGCTTCACTGGCCTAAGTTGGCATCATTATTGCGCTCTTCCCGGGCGAGGCAGATCAGTCGCCGGCTTCTGGACGGCCGCTCACGGCGGCTGCTGGCCGCTCACGCGGGCTGCTGGCTACACACGGTAGCCCATGGCAACCCACTGCCACAGGGGCTGCAGCCTACACTGTTGCCAGCGACTCACAGCAGCCCAGCTCCAGGTTGAGCTGTTGTTCAGCATCTTAGCTGTGGAAGGCAGTGTCACTGGCCCTCATATGTGGGATCTGAACCGGAGCCCTCTGGCATCCCAAGCCAGTTCTTAACCATCGCGCCACTCGGCCGGCCCGAGTCTTAAAGTTTTAAGTGAGATAAGATTGACGCAATATTGAACAGCTAAAGAAATCTTAACTGATCTTTTTATTTTGTAATGGAAGTTACCTGTGGTTTTTCAGGAGACTTGTTTTAAGTTGACATCAGATATTGTCAGTTTTATAAATCCTCTCTCAATATTTAGTATTCAACAGCTCTGGAGGGCCTCCTTTACATTTTAGTGTTTAATAGAATCTGTGAAGGGGAAAAGAGCATTCCTTCATTATCATTGGAATAGTCCCAGTTGATCTTATATATAATGTAGAAATCACCTTATTGTCCTTCCTAACAGGAAATACCTCCTCTGAATGGAATTTAATTGGGACTGTAGATAGAAGCCTTCCTCTCTGGGAATTCGCTCAGATCATGAGTTTAGAGCATCAGATTCTAAATCAGAACTTTTAAATATCCCTCGTATGATATTACCATGCACCTGAGTTGACCCATCACATAGTGATGCTGACACATGTGTAAGACCAGCAGAATAAACTAATGTATGAAAAGACAAATGTGTTTTTATATACACACGCACATTCGCACATACACACAGAGGTCCATAACAAGGATGTTTTAAAATCAGAAGGCAAGAACTGATAATTA
Organism: Hipposideros armiger; assembly: GCF_001890085.2. NCBI lineage: Eukaryota > Metazoa > Chordata > Mammalia > Chiroptera > Hipposideridae > Hipposideros > Hipposideros armiger. The sequence continues at coordinate 2,257,183 of NW_017731370.1, forward strand.
GTTTGAAGGAAAGTCTTGTTTGGGCCACCTCTTCTCTAATCAGCCTATAAGACGTTGAATAAATAGTCAGATACCAGGAACTATTTTAGAATTCAAGACTTTAGGGATTACTTAAGGAATGGAGGTAGTAGGAATAGGCTGAGAGATGGGATATAGTGGAGAAGGACTTCTAGTCTAGGTCTGCCATTAACTATCTTAGAGACCTTGGATCAACATGGAGCCTCTCTAGATTTTACTTTCCTCAGCAATAAAGTCAGCATGCTGGACCAGATAATTACTATAGTTCTCTGCAGCTTGATGATTCTCTGATATGAAGTCTGACAATTAAGTTTGCGAACTTGTTGCAACAATGTTGCTAATCTTTTTTGAGATCAGAGGGATTATTCATTATGAATTTGTACCAACTGGACAAACAGTTAACCACGTTTACTATTTGGAAATGCTAAAAAGGCTGCGTGAAAAAGTTAGACAACCCGAACTTTTTATCAACAATTAATAGCATCACAACAATGCAGCAGCTCACATGGCAGTGTCTGTGAGGGAGTTTTTAGCCAGTAAACAAATAACTGTATTGGAACACTCTCCCTACTCACCTCATCTGGCCCCCAATGACTTCTTTCTTTACCCAAAGATAAAGGAAATATTGAAAGGAAGACCTTTTGATGATATTCAGGACATCAAAGGTAATACGATGACAGCTCTGATGGCCATTCCAGAAAAAGACTTCTAAAATTGCTTTGCAGGGTGTACTAGGTGCTGGCATCAGTGCATAGCTTCCCAAGGGGAGTACTTCGAAGGTGACTATATTCAGCAATGAGGTACCATGTTTCCCCATGTATAAGACGCTCCCATGTGTAAGATGCACCTTACTTTTGGGGCCCAAAATTTGAAAAAAGATGTATTACATAAAGTTATTGAACTCAAGTTTTATTCATCATAAAATTCATACAACTCCTCATCACTGTCAAATCTCCCAACCATTAGCTTGTCCTCATCTGTGTCTGATGACGAATCACTGTCTTCATATATTGCCTCGTCCTCAGTAACCTACCGTAATATACCGGTAACAAGTGCGAAACAATGAGCGCAAAGACAACAAGCACGAAAAAGTGGGAAATGAAAGTAAAAAAAAACTACAACCACTGTATAAGACGCACCCAGTTTTTAGACCCCAAATTTTGCAATAAAGGGTGCATCTTATACATGGGGAAATACAGTATGTTGTCACGTCCTGCACGACATGAGCAGTGGGAGAACAAGAGGGGGCGGCGAAGTGTTAAGAAATAAAAGAAACAGCAGTCAAGAGTTAAATGAGCGTGGGGCCAAGGGTCTCCAGCCTCTTGGACAAGAGCCCGGAATCGGCCTGACACACCGCTTTTATTTCTCCACCCACCCGGAAGTAGCATTGTTCTCTCCACAGTCTGTGAGGCTCATTCCTGAGAACTTGCTCAAGCCAGATTACCCATGATGCCTGCAAGCTGCTATTACCGAGAGTCCACCTGAGGTGATAAGACAGATGCTCTGCCTTCACACACCCTATATGCAAACGACCCCAGGAAGATAAGATTATTGTGCTGAGGACAGATACTATCACATCATCAGGTCACTTCCCAAGCAGGTTGAGGGAAGAAATGTAGCCACAGAGGTAGAAAACCTCCAGTCTTTTTGGGGGGTGAGTGAGGGCTCATGCCCACCTCTGTGAGCCCCGAGATTTCTCCTAATGGCCTCCACATGACCGTGCCTGTCTTAAGTTGTTCCTCCCACGAGGAATCTTACCTGTCATTGACCCGTCATTAACCGGCCATCCTTTGGAGCCAAACAGGGAGGCACAAGGTATATGAGTACTGTCCTCAAAAGGGTCAGTTTAGGGCAGAGGTTCTCAACCTGTTGGTCGCGACCCCTTTGGGGGTTGAACCACCCTTTTATAGGGGTCGCCCAAGACCATTGGAAAACACAAAGATGTTTACATTACGATTCATAATAGTAGCAAAATTACAGTTATAGAGTAGCAACGAAAATAATTTTATGGTTGGGGTCACCACAACGTGAGGAACTGTATTAAGGGGTCGCGGCATTAGGAAGGTTGAGAACCGCTGGTTTAGGATTAAGCGCGGGGGGACAGACGGCTGCACAGCTGCGTGGCAACAGTATGTAGCACTTTTTCTAGGGTGAGTTTGCTAACTTAGTAGTCAGACCGCATATGTTTTCATTGGCAACATGGAGTTTGTCAAACCCTCCTTGATCCTCTCATTAAGAGACTCTTTATTCTAGTGTATCCTAAACCTGGCTGAGCAATAGATTCATCTGAAGAGGTTTAGAACTACAGATTCTTAGGCTGTACTCTCAATATACTGAATCAGAATCTGTGTGGATGGATAGTATTGGGCCAGCATTTGAGAATCATTGCTTTGTTCTGCCTAATATAGTGAGCCTAGAAAAGCACCTGCTTAGTTATTGTTTAAATGAACATAGAACATTCTAAAGGAGTTGGAAATTACGTGATTACATCCAGTTATTAACTTCATATCCACTTTCACTCATTTAGCCCTCCTTCAGGTAGACTGGAGCTGTTTTCTCCTTGCTCCGGTTTGTCTCCACATCTTTATCATTGAGTACAAGCATCCAACATATAGCACCCATTTAATGAAATTTTGAATAGGTGAATCTAAATTTATTTTTCTACCCCCTCCCCCCACTTTCATGCCCTAAACTGTTCCAGCTGCTTATTAGTTGTCTTCACTTCTTAGCCCTATCAAGCTCTAACTCAGCATGTCTAGATTCAAGTTTCATCACTCTCTCCTGGATGACTGCAGTAGCATTCTCACCCATGTGCCACAACTGCTGTGGCCTCTTCCAGTCAGTTCTATACACAGCATTCATGGAATCATTTCAAGGTTCAGTCTGGTTTTGTCATGCCCCTGTTTAAACTCTTCAGTCAGTTCCAGCTGCTCTTAAAAATAAAGTACAGTTCCTTAACAGAGCCCACAGGACTCAACAGGAGCAGGTGCTTATCTTTCTTTCCAACCTTTTGCTCTCTTACCCGCTTCCTGGGTCACACTGTTAACGTTTTTCCTGAGTCAAGGCCTTTGTCCCTGTGATTCCAGACCCCAGGAATATTGCCTCTCCCCCTCCCACCTCTCATTTTAAACTGTCATGCTGCTCCAGCTGCCTCTCTTAGTGTGGTTATTTGATGTCTATCTCTTCCACTAGAGTGCAGGTTCCAGCAGGACAGGGATTATATCTGTTTTAGTTAGCATGTTTTCTTAGCTTGGCATATAAGTGCTCAGTATGCATTTGTTTAATGAATACATGCACTTTTGTTGTTATTATTATTATTTATTTCTTTTTGGTATATTTACCACCATCGAGTTCACACCTTTTCACACTTAATGACTGGGTTGTTGTAATATCTTCATAACTGTCTCCCCTGCCTGTTTCTAGCCTTTCTCTGTTCCTTTTTCATCCTATTACATTTCCTCTTTAATCCAAGATACTTTCCTTAAAAATACCTTCATTAGTCTTGTCATTTTTCTGGGATAAGCCTTAATAGAATCTTTACTGTCTGAAGATTAAAACCCAAACTTTTAACCTGGCTTTATGAACTCTCTTGAAATCTGGGACCCAACCTACTTTTCCATTATATCTCTTTTGGAATAATCTTTTTCTCTTACTGAATACATTTCTCTATTGATTTTTCATGAATTTGCTGAAAGTTCTCACTTCTAAGTTTTTGTTCATGTCTCTTTCCCTTCATACAATACATAATAATTAACAGTGAAATAGCAGGAACTTCTCTGCCTATTGAAATTCTAACCCAGGTCCTCTTTAAGGACTAGCTCAGATGTCACCCAGATCAGAACATATTTCTTTTTTCTATTTATTGTGTGTAATGGACACTCAAATGCTTGTTGAATTTAATTATCTACTTTATACATTTGCCATTTTGAGATTGCTGTGTGTGTTTATTTTATCATATTTGTGTAGGCTTATGGAGGCATGACCATTTTGGCGTTTTATACTTAGCACAGTGCCTTTACTCAGTACACATTACTAACTTAAACATCTACAGTTGATGATTTTAGTATTAATTCTGAGAGAGAAACATATAATGTTATTTTATTTAATTGTAAATCTTATGGTGTTTCAAGATAAGTTTGAATCTATTATTGCTTCAAGCATACATTAGTCTAAAACTATGCTTCACTTTTAATAAGCTAGTGTCTGGGGATATAATGAAAAAAGAAAGTTAGGTTATCTGAAATATTACTAATATTATTGCACTTCCTCAATATTGTATAGCTTTAAAGATACTATCTAAGTCAGTAAGGGACATGATTGTCCGGAAATAATACTTTAGAAACAACCCACAATTTCATCAGACCATTCCAAAGAGGCGAATCAGGAAGTGCCCACAAGGGGGCGTGCCCATCTAGAGAAACTTGACCAAGTCTTTCCTGTTATGCAGGTAAAATGGCTCTTTACAAATACACTTCTAGATAATGTCTTGTTTTCTAGGAAAAAGAATGGACCCTCACTACAACAAGAATTTCTTACCCATTTTCTAGCACCTGTTTATTTTGGTTGTGTGATTTTTCCAAGGAGGGACAGTGAACACAGAATGGAAATGGGGATTGCCTTATAAGCTAAGACACGTTTATGAAGCTTGTGATTGTGGCGTTTCTTTCTTTTTTTTTTTCCCTGCGTACACAGGCTTTGAGTGATGTTACCACCAAAGGACATGGCCTCATGGGATCTTTGGTGGTTTTTTTCCCAATACCTATTTTATCTTTGACTTCAACATTATCACCAGCAAACATTTATTGAGTGTGCATTATGTACAGGTTTTAAAGTAGGTTTTAGGGAGTAAATAGAGCATACAGCATCTAGGCCCAGAACATTATATGTGGTCCAGAGTAATTTTAAACCATAAAGGGAAACATACCATTTGGTATTTGCTAGAAGAATGAAACAATCAGCGAATGCTACAGCAATTAGCAGGATGGAGAAAACACTTTAAGCTAAGTTTCTCATGGTAGACCTTATAGAAGAAGTCGAATTTAAGCTGGGTCTTGAATAAAGGGTAGGACTTCCGTATCTAGGTGGAGAGAAAGAGAAAGTCCTAGGTTAAGAATTCTGTGAGTGGATAAGCTTGGTTGCACTACAGAGTTTCTGCA
>NW_017731370.1:2262913-2264205 GCF_001890085.2 Hipposideros armiger
TAATACGCTTATCTTTAGTATTAATCATGTATTTATGATTTTGAAATAATTTATATTTTTGTGAGTATACTCTTAATTGTATAGTTAAATACATATTGCTATACTTTAAAAATCTCTTCAAATAAAGTAACTTATTACTATATTATGAAATTAATATCAAATATTTTTCTTCAATCTGGAGAGGGCCGAGTTTAAATCCAGGTTAAATGACCCATCCCAATTGTCATGGTATTTCATTGGTAGGAATAGACTCCAGATTGTCCAGGTTACCTTTTAGTCCTTTATCTGTTATTCCCCACTGCTTTAAGACTCAGTTCAAAGGCCAGTGGAACTCTGGTATTTAAAAGAAAAAGTGTAATTTTATCCAGAGAAGGTAAATGTATGCCCTGAAATGAAAGAAAGACCAGAGGTCCAGACCATGACCAGGTGTTCCTGAAAAGAGCCAAATTGGACAACTAAATTGAAAAAGGTTGCCTGCTCTTATTAAAGAGACTTTGTTGCTGTCTATTTAATTAGCAAGATCTTAGCTTACACATTTATGTGTTTTTAACCTGCCCAGGTAATGAAGTTCATAGCCTATTAGTGAGTATGCTGGTAGCGTATCGTGCTATCTGTGTCATTGAAGTACTGTGATATATGTGCCCCCAGCAAGTGAAACTGCTGAGTAATCCTGATTTTTCCTGCTCCCTTGAACATATTTCCCAGACAGCGAGGACTGAGTTTAAGATAGTGAAGGATGACCAGTTCTCCAGAGGAAAATGCAAAGTGGAGGCTAAAGTATAATACGGGTATTACTTATTTAGAGCTTTTAGGGAAGCAATTTGGAATCAAAGAAACCAAATTGGTTAGTCAAAAATGTGATCTGGTGCCAGATGACCTAAGAGGATGGGAGGGCAGTTAAAGAAGTGTTACCAAAAGAAAATACTGTATGGAGGAATGTGTGACCAATCTCAAGACATAATTTCTTTATAGATAGAGTGAGAGGTTCAATGTTTGATGGTAAGAGCTTTAGAAGTTTGTTTTGAACAGTAGACCGAAGGGCATGCAAACCCCGCTAGAAATAAAGATCAGTCCCATATTGTGAGGAATGAGTCTGGATTTTTGTCTGGTTATTATGGGACCAGTCCAAAATTTCTCAGCAGTTGTTTAAGGACATGCTTTTGGGGAAAAAACCCCCACATATTTAGGAGTGATGTACAAAGGCGTTATGTTAGGGAAGATCTAAATATGAAACAATCAGAGAAAAACCCATGAGGTAATAGGAAAACTGCTTAAATAGGCCGAGTTTGGAC
>NW_017731370.1:2267660-2268539 GCF_001890085.2 Hipposideros armiger
TTCTAGGTTTTGGCTATTGCAGTTAAAAGTGCTGCAAACATTCTTGGCATGTTTTGCCATGGATACTTTGATTTCTCTTGGGTAAATAGGGGTGTAATTGCTAAGTCACAGCTAGGTGTATATTTAATTTAGAGTTAAATAATTTTTATTTTTAAATTTAAAATTATAATTAATAGTCCAGAAAAATAAGACAAATTGTATATAGTCATCATTATATTTTTAAACTGATTTTTGAAGTAATTAAAGTGTGTTCTATAAGTATTTTGATCAGATGAATACAATTTAATGATCTAGTTAATATTATCTTAAGGAGCTTGTCAGAATTACCATCATTCTTAAATTCATCAATTTTTATTTCAACTCCAGTGTATCTTAGTTTACTGTCCTTAACCAGTGGTTCTTTATAGGTATAAATTAAATAATAGGAATTAAACCTCCTAGGAATAAGAATAAAAATGATTTAAACTTGTATAAAACTACCATTGCGGGGGTTTTTACTGTGCAGCTGTTTAAGAGTCTAAGTCATGAGTGTGTTCATCTGGTTTCTACCGTCATTTACATATTCTCATTCGACATGCACAAATACACACTAAGGCTCTCAACTGTTCCATTTTGAAGAGAACAAAACCCATAATTCATTATTTGAAAGATTATTTTTAAAAAAACACCAAGTTTAAAACCATGGCCTTTTTCCCTTTTAATGTTGCAAACCCCAGAACACTGTATAGGAATTCCACCAGTTGGAAAATATTGTCCCTTGCTGTCTTTTAGGGTTTGCAATTTTTAGGTAATCCTCTAGAACTTTGTTAAGGTGTGAATTTATAATTAAAGCTGTATTCAGATACATTCAAGCCCCTTAAAAGTGCAGTTAGCCCACTT
>NW_017731370.1:2269684-2274137 GCF_001890085.2 Hipposideros armiger
ATATACCAGTTTCCATATGCATTATACATTTGAGATATTATTCTTGTTTTTAGCTATTTGATAGAGTAATTCTGTACAGAAGGAAGACCAAGTTAATGAGATAAGTAACTGATAGATGGTATCTTTTGGCAAATTTCAGAATTATAGTGCAATTTAAGAGGCTTAATTTTCTGTGGAAGTTAAACTGTATTTTAAGGGATTTATTCCTTTTAAAGTAGTTTACATGTGTTAATTAATTTAATTCTTACAATAACGGTGTAATAATACTCTCTAATTTGGAGCCAAGAAAAATAAAACCTTTTGACATTAAGCTCAACAGTGACTAAATCCCTTAATTTTTATTTCAATTCTAGTGTATCTTAGGTTTACTGTCCTTAACCATTGGTTCTTTATGAGTATAAACATTGGTTATTGATTACTTCAAGAAAGTTTTATTTCAATATTTTCTATAACACATGCACTCTCTATTCCAACTTTATATACATATGTTTATTCTGAGGGGAACTATAGTTCATATAGTTGCTTTTTAGTCACAATTTGATCAAGAAAGTAATTCAAATAGTGTGTTTCAATCAAGGACAGCAGGTACATGTGTATCTGTGTGGTGCTTGTACTTTTAAGTATTTATGGAGTGTAAGAGTATAATAGTAGCTCTACATAGTAACAGTCATTGTGTGTTTTTTAACCTTTCTAAGGTTTCATTTCTGTACAAACGAGCATTGTGAAATTATTATGGCCAAAATACCAATGTTTGTCTTTCACTCAATTTATCTACACTTCATAAAAATGCTTAAATATTACTTCATCATCCTTAAATTTGCTTTTCACTATGGGAAATCTATGAACTAATTCTTGAATATTTATGAAGTAATCCTGATTTTTGCAGGTGTTGCAAGCCCTTAGGAGTATTTACCTTAATTTGGAACAGGATTCTCTATTTTTTGCTTGGTTTTTCATTTTTGAAAACCAAGTTACAGTAAATCCACCTATTTATAATCCTTTTGAATCCTTCTACAGTAGTTTGGTTAGGCATATGAGTTCTCATAGTTCATGACATCCTCATTGAAATGCTCAGAGAATTGTTTTACAGGCAGTGTATATCACTGTGTATTTGTTATGTATCCCTGCAATAAAATTTCTCCTTTATAGATGCTTGAGTAGGATCAGCAGTCTTACTTAATAAAAAAAGAACTAATAAAGAATACTGTTTCTTGACTTTTTTGTTGTTGTTGAGGAAAGTTATTTTATAGTGTCTGTTTATTTGTATGAAAGTTGTCCATTTCTAAAAGAACCAGTATAAGATCAATAATTTAAAATACTTTGTAGTATTTTCATGGTGGTATGATCATGGTGATAAGCTGCCAATTGATAATTGAACAAGATGGAGCTTAAAATTTTTATGCTGATATGTTAGTCTTACGTGTTTTTAGTTCTCCTTAAAGATTAATGATTATAAAATTATTTGCCTCAGAATGATTAGAGCAGACGTTTGGCTGATAATGACCCTGTGGGATGCTATCAGACCTGTTTCTCAAAGTAGGGTCAGCATGCTGTGGACCAACAACATCAGCATTACTGAGATGCTGTTAGGTGTAGTCTTGACCAATTCCAGATTACTTCTTCAGAATCTGCATTTAAACAGATTCTCCAGATGATTTGTATGCACATTCAAGTTTGAGAAGCCCTCCTGTCGAAGACATAAGACTTGGCATCTGGACAAGGAAAAAATACTTCCCTATCTGTGGCTGCAAGGATATAAAGATTCAGGAATTTTTTCTTAGAATAATGAAACAAATGTTCACTTTAAAAGTATGTTTCTCTTTAGGATTACTCATGTGTTCTGTAATAAAATGTGTCTAATGCATTTCTTTACTTTGATACTTTTATCTTGTCTACCAAAGAAGATAAAGTTTACTTCGTCCATGTCAAATGAGCAAACCCAGTTATTGTTAAAACTTTCCTAAGAAAGTGGCATCCTCTGGATTTGCATGAAATTGAATCTTGAGAAAAGGAGGTGGGAGACTGAGGCCCTGGCATTAGAATGACATGACATGCACCATCACTTATTAGGCTTGTTTTTGTGACACCAGGATTGTAGACATACTTTATTTCCTTCTAATTAATGAATAAGTCCTAAATGTCTGCTGTGTGCGAAATGAAACAGTGGATCAGCTTTTTCCTTAGAGAGTTACAGTCAGGTCAGGGAATGTCCTTGAAAGGCAGGCAACCTGCCACCAGTAGAACTGTGGTATTCTGGGGTATGGCCATGTGGATCCATTGGCAAGACTTCTCCCAGCTGTGATTAAAAGGGAGAGTAGGAATATAGCACTCATTTCAGACAGATCTTTTCCATGGAATTAAGTACTGCCATAGAATATCAGTATATTTAAGGAGAGTTAGAATTTAGAGCAAGAACCAAAGAAATGTAAATGTCTATGAGGTGTGATCAAAACATATGGTGAATGTTTAAATAAAAAAAATTATCACAGTATAAAACATATTGCCATTAATGCACCTCAGAATCCTCCCCCTGGCCTCAAACACACTTATCTCATCGTTCTTGTCACTTTCTGAAGCAGTTCTGGAAGTCCTCTTTTGTGAGTGTCTTTACTTCATCCTCCATCATGACAACGCTCCGTGTCACACATCACTTCTGGTACGGCAATTTCTGTCAAATAAAAACATTACAGTGTGTCCTCATCCACCTTATTCACTGGATCTGGCACCGTGTGACTTCTGGCTCTCCCCCAAAGTCAAAATGACCACGAAAGGTAAACGTTTTGAATAGATTCAGGACTCGAGGAAGCCATGACAGTGCAACTAAAAACATTCACCGTACTGTTTAGGCACACCTCATAGATGTACTTTCTCCTAACAGACTTAATGTAATATTTAGGAAAAATCTTTTTTTTTTTTTTTTTCATTCTGCTTCCATTATTTCAAAATTCCCTTCAGTGTTGCTTAACTTCTAAGATGGCCCTAAGTACTTATTGACTTTTCTAGGGCTTGCCTTAGCATGGCACTTCCAAAAACGTCTTAGCCAGGGACCCCTCAGTACAAGTGAAGTCTTGCTCAGTAGTGGGAGCATAAACCACACAGGAGGGGGAGCTGCTTTTGTTGAATTTGGGATTATGCCTGGCTCTTTCGTGTATGCTTGGGGAGTGGGGGTGAGGGTAGGGGCCTTGAGTTCTGGGACACAGTTTGAAAACCAGTGTCCTAGTGTTAAGAACACCACCACGACTGCTATTAACCTAAAGATTGGCAGTAGTTCCCCTTTTTAAATATAAAACAAAGAAATATTTTTCATGAATTCTTTTTTTTTTTTTTTTTTTAGCTGAGCCATCCTGCCACCTGTTGGCAACTCAGCTGCAGCTCACCTCGGGCTGGAAATCGAACTGGCGACNGGCCATATTTTTACTGTAACTTCACGTAGCAGAAGGGGCAAGGGAGCTTTCTTGGGACCTTTTTTTAAGGGCATTAGCTCAATTAGTAAGGGCTCCACTTTCATGACCTAATTATCTCCCAAAGGCCCTACCTCCTAAAACCATCACTTGAGGGTTAGGATTTTAACATGTGAATTTGGGGAGGACATAAACATTTAGACCATAGTAATTATTTTCCTTCTTCTTGAAGTAAAGCATTCATTTGTTTATTTATATATCCATTCAACAAATATTTATTGAGTACCTAAGAGGTGTCAAGTACTTTTCTGAGTGCTTAGCATATGTTAGTGAATAACACATACACAGATTACTGCCTTCCTGCAGCTTCCAGTCTTGTGGGGAAGATTGGCAACTTCAATAATACAAAAATAAATTGTGTATTTTAGGAGATGATGAGATGTTATGGAAAAAAGGCAAAGTAGAGCCAAGAAAGGGAGATTAATTCTGCTCGTGAGCAGATGGTGGGAAGGGTGCAGATGTCAGGTTGTGGTGTTAAATAGAATGGTCCTTCAGGACTTCAGTAAGCGCAGGTGTCTGGGTAGTATCTCATTTTATTTACTTATTTATAAATGTTTTATTTTATTGTTGTTCCTAAGAGGTAATTTTGTTGGCTACCCATTTCTATGTTCATAGTTACTTTTCTCTGAGTACCATGAAGATATTATTCCACTGTTGTCTGGCTCTTACTGGGCTTCTGGAAATTCTTTTCTCATCCTGTTATAGATGATTTTTCCTTTAGATCTGCTCCTTTCCTTTTTCTCTGGCTTTCTGGAGATCTGCATTTTTACTTTTCATCAATTAGGGGAAATTTGAGCCATTTTCTCTTTAAATATTTTCTCTCCTTTATTCTGTTTATTTTTTCTCCCATCCATATTTTTTACCATTTCTTTTATATTTTCCATCACCTTCCCCCCCACTTATAATTGAAATCAAATGTGTATTAAACATTATATAAACATAAATGTGTTACACTATTATGAAAAAGTTGGAAAATTTGTTTGTGTTCTGAT
>NW_017731370.1:2279627-2315612 GCF_001890085.2 Hipposideros armiger
ACATGTGAAATATGTGGGACCTGGGATAAGACACAGAAGCACAAAGATGCCTATCAGGAATATACAGTTTTCTGCCATGCAGTTGGGAAGTGAATTATTGATATAGCAGAGAAGGGGGCTTGCCATAAATTTTCTCACAAGGAAGGAATTGTAAAAGAAAATTATAGCATAGTATGCTTTGAGATTGTAAATACAATTTTCTTCATTTATTGTGCCAACTATATTACTTAGTTTTAGGAATTTGTATATAATATTTAAAAAATACTAATAATGGCATTTACTGGCTCACTTGTATGCCACAAATCTTTTTCTCTACAAAATCTCAGTCATGAATTTAATTCTTGAGAATAAGAAGGCACTGTGATATACTGTAATTTATATTATTGGGTTGTCGGGAAAGTCATGACACATTTTTGCGTTGAAAAACATAGTAAAATACGTCATGACTTTCCCAATAACCCAATATATTGTTTTCCCCCTTCCCTTAGAAAGGCATGTTAGGCTTATTATTAGAGAAAAGCTTTTATTCAGAGTTTTTCAGTGGAAAATACATTTTGACTTGAACAGGATTTAAATGGCAACTTGATAATAGATAATTTTAGGAGATTGCTGAATGTTCCACTTCAGGATTAGCTCAGACTTTGTCATGGTTGTACTGGAAAGTGCTATGTCGTCATATCAAATTGCCACACACAGTGCTTAGTGAGTGCTCATGGCACTTTTGCTCTATAGGAGAACGACTCAGGCACTTTGGACACGGTGGGCGCTGTGGTTGTGGACCATGAAGGTAATGTTGCTGCTGCTGTCTCCAGTGGAGGCTTGGCATTGAAACATCCAGGGAGAGTTGGACAGGTAAGTGATGACGGGGGTTTTAAACTGGCTTTTCAAGTTAAAACACGGAGTTTTCTAGCTCACTGTTTTTAAACCATAGACATTTTCTTCTTTAGAACAAATAAATGATGTCATTGTTCTTTAACATTGATGTAGTATAAATCATCAATCAAATACCTTTTCAAGATTCTTTCTAAAAAAAAAAACAAAAACCTATCTCATAATAATAGGTTTCTTTCTGATCTTTAAAATTGGTAATCGTATGTTTTACTATTTTCAACAGACTGGGTCCTGGCCTGGGCATTCAGTAGACATTTAATAAATGTGTGTTGATTTCCATTTTCTTTCTTTGTGAATGTCATTTTCTTTAGGAGCAAGCACTACCTGACTATATTGCTGCTTGCTTTTTAGATGGGAAAGTGATTTTTAGATGGGAAAAAAAGTACATTTTGTATCTCTTCCATTCAAGGAACATTTTGACCCTCTAAATAAATTCCTCCTCTGAGTAAGCACTGCAGCTATTTTATAGACTAACCAGTATTTCATGTCACCAACACATGATACCACTCAAAAAAATCTAGATATAAGGAGGGTCTAATTTATGAACAACTGACTTATTCCCAGTTCTCTCATGCGTCTTCTTCCCCGCCTCCCGCCTTCAACCTTTAGGCCTAATCTGAGAATGAAATTCAACAATCCGTTTGATCTAGTAAGCTTTCTGAGTATAAACCAAGTTGGCACATTACTTATGGGCTTCGTAAATATTTGCTGAGTGAACAAATGAATTGGATACCCTCATGGAGTCTGTTAAAGTAGTTGCAAGGGGTGTGTTTAAGCTCAGTGTTTGGATCTCGTGTTACATGTGGAGCACTGCTTGACTGCGCGTTGCGCTTTGTCTCTCATGTTTGAGAAGAGTCGGCGTCACAGTTGCTTTGGACACGGTAGTTAGTGAATGCTTGAAGCAGAGTGATCTGATTCATGGAGGACATCTTTGCAAAGCCCCCAGTGTCATTCCCTAATCTGCCTTTTATTGTGGACAAGCCACTTGCAGTCCTGTGGGGGGAAAGGGAAGGGAAGAAGAATTAATTTTGTGCAACTCTTTGTCTACTGTACAAGGGGATTTATGAGGAAGGATTGCTTAACATATATACAATGCTTTGAACTCATTATAAAAAGCCATTGTCTGGTCATGGTAGTTTTCCACATTATAAGGTCCTACGTATTTGTCAAGTTTGAAATAAGAAAACCAAAGTATCAGATTTGGATGTCTTGGTGGAGAAGGAGAGGGAAAAGCCAGCAGAGCCACCTTCATTGGATTGCAGTTCCCATGCTTTTCTCACTGTTTTTTGTTTGTTTTGGTTAGCGAAATAGCAACAACAGAACCAAGGATAGTTCTGGACTATGTTAGCAGGATATTACACCGAGCAATCTTGAAGCTGTTCTGCCACTGCACAGCGGACTGTCCTGGAAAAAGAAATACTTCTGTAAAACTTACATGTTTATTTGCTCCACTTGGCTAGTTTATGGATACACAGTTTGTGAGAACTGAAAAATCAGGAAAGGGTGTAAAGGAGAGGAGACAAAGTACTTACAGGAAAATACAGTTGATTAATTGGATTATATTGCTTGATAAGGAGATATATTAATCCTGGAAATATGTAAGCATCAGATGAGAGGTCAAAAAAACTTTTCTTGGGCCGGCCGAGTGGCGCGATGGTTAAGAACTCGCTTGGGATGCCAGAGGGCCCCGGTTCGGATCCCACATATGAGGGCCAGTGACACTGCCCTCTACAGCTAAGATGCTGAACAACAGCTCAACCTGGAGCTGGGCTGCCATGAGTCGCTGGCGACGGCGTAGGCTGCAGTCCCTGTGGCAGTGGGTTGCCATGGGCTACCGTGTGTAGCCAGCAGCCAGCGTGAGCGGCCAGCAGCCAGCGTGAGCGGCCAGCAGCCGCAGTGAGCGGCTGTCCAGAAGCCGGCGACTGATCTGCCTCGCCAGGGAAGAGCGCAATGATGGTGCCAACTTGGGCCAGTGAAGCAGTGTCCTCCACAACTAGATTGAAGAACAAAACGACAGCAACTTGTCTGTTCCCCTTCCCCTAATTCCCCAGTACTGTTCCCATCCCCCCAATTACCCAATACAAATCTTTAAAAAAAAAACAAAAACTTTTCTTGACGATCAGGACAGAATGTAACAAAATACACAAGTAACTTATTTTTAAAAAGCAAAATGTTTTTAAATGTGCTAAAACTAGATACTTTTAAATATATTTAAACACATAAAGGAACTATTTAAAAATTTTAGCATATTACCCTGCTCTAGATACATAACAGTTCAGATGGTGACATGGCAATTTGAATTAGAACTTATTTGCTTACCATAATAATTACAATTTACAACTGAGACATGAGAACAGAATTATTATATTCCAGCCCCCTCCACCCCCCACCCTACCCACACACAGTAGGCAGTTGAGTTTAGTGGTTAAGAGTATGGATTTCGGATTCAAGTAAACCTTTATTCTAATCCCTCCTCTCCATTAAGTTATTCAACACCCTGAAGCACTCTTTTCCACACCTGTACAATGGGGGTAAATAGCTCCCTCCGAAAGTTCTAGAATATTAAATGACATAATGCATTTAAATTGCTTCTCATAGTCCCTCATAATAACAACTGTAGCTACTGTTTATTAATTGCTTGCTATGTGCAGCAGGTGTGTTAATTTACATGATCCTACAAAACTATGAGATGGGTGTTTTTATTATCCTCATTTTATAAAAGAGGAAACTAAGACCCAGAGAAGATTAAATAATAACAATAAATATCATTTATATGACCTACTTTTACTGCATGATAATAGCTTTAGTAAAATTTTGCTACTAAAAATGAAGCTTTTTTGTTGCTGTTTTTTAAGACCTGCTTAAAGTTGCTATATTTTATCCAAGGAAATGGATAAGACAAAGACAGTCTCTGATTCTTACCTATTACTATTAAGCTCAACCAATTTCAAAAGGTTAAGAAGTTAAGTAAGACAACTTTAGGTCATGAAATTGAGGAGACGTGCATAAAAGGAATTTGCTTAGAAGAAACAAGAGTAAGAATAAATGTTCTTTGTTTTTTAGAAAGAGATGACCTCCACTGGGTTTCTGAGAGGTATCCTTATGGCCTCATTTACTATTTTTTGGGTGCCGGCTTCTGGTCAAGATATTTGTGGAGAATGGAAAGGACAGTGGGCTAATGTCCAGGGTTTTCAATGAAGGAAGAATGGGCCATTCTACTGAGGTCATGTGTTCTCTGAGGCTTTGACTGACCCAACATCTGTCCCAAGCAGTACCAGTTGAATGGCTGATTCTGCAAGGCTGCCAGTTTTAGTATGAAATTTGTGTGCCGAATCCCTTCTGTAGGGCTTTTAGTTGCCACTCTGACCCATGGTGTTTTCAAAGGCAATAATGTGTTTTCTACTGTCTGCCATATTGGGAGTGTTGTGTTTGGTTCTTGGTTTTACTTTTAAGTGGGCTCTTGTGACAACTGGGCATGGCAACTGTGGGTCACATGAACATGGGAGACTTCATCTCCAGTTTTCCTAGATTTTGTATTATTTCTCAAGGAGGATGATTAGGGGAGTGTGTGTGTATGTGTGTCTTTGTGTGTGTGCATTTCAAAGTCTTGAGGAACAGATCACAAACCTTAGGATCCTTTGAGTGAGAATAGAGCACTGGGGCGCTAGGATAGCTGTTTTAAAAAATTCAGAGGAATTTAGAGGGAGGTTCAAGTATTTCCAGAGAGTAGAACGGTTACTAATAGATAAAAGTTATAGTAAAGCAGGCATTCTTTACGCAATATAAGGAAGAACTTTTCCCCAAAGGGAATTGTCCAGAATGGGGATATGTTCCCATATGAGGCAGCGAGCTTCTCTGTATCAGAAGTACCTGGAATACTTCATGGTGATTCCTGCTCTGGGTAGAATATTGGAACAAATGAGTTCTGAAGTCCTTGTAAAAAAGAATAGAATATTATAGAAAGCTGAGGTCTGTCTGGTCACTATTTCCAGTCTTTGCTTCTTCCTCCAGTCCTCAAAAGTGAGCTTCTAGAACATAACAGTACTATTTTGTGGGAATATCTTTTTCCTCCATCAATCATACTGAATGCCAAATGTATTGTGCGCTCTCTCTCTCCCTCTCTCCCTCCCCCCCCCCTCTCTCTCTCTCCTCTCTCTCTGAACTAATTGAATTCTCTTTTTGAAACTGTGCAGTGAATTCCACATATTGCTGTGCCAACATTTAGCCATTTCCTTACTGATTGACATTTGTGTTTTCAGTTTTTCATTCTCACCAAACATGTGGTAATGAGCATTATTAAGCATACCTCCTTGGTTTTCTCTGTCTAAGGGTTTTTCTAACTCTGTTTCTAACAAAGGAGTGGAAAATTCTCAGTTGTGATTCCCTTCCCAAAGTCAGAGAAATCATTTTGAATATTGAAGGGATGAATCAATACATTCTGGATAGCATTAATTGGAAACAAAACAGGAACGATTGAGATGTTCTTTTTTAAAATTTATTATTTATTTATTTATTATTATTTTTAAATATTATTTTTTATTGTGAAATACACATTTTTTTAGAATTAGTTTCAGCTGTACAACACAGTGCAATAGTTATACTTTTATAAAACCACAGTAGCTTGTTGTGTTCCTGGTGGTTTTAGACATATAAATCAGCTCCACCACCTCACAAAGTGATAAGCTTGAACAAACCTTTTGGCCTCCTTTCTTTGCATCTGGCAGAATCTAGCATAGTGGTGAGCATAGTGGTTTTTGTTTTTGTTTTTGTTTTTAAAGATTTTTATTGGGGAATTGGGGGGTTGGGAACAGTGCTGGGGAATTGGGGGAAGGGGAACAGATACGTTGCTGTCCTTTTGTTCTTCAGTCTAGTTGTGGAGGACGTTGCTTCACTGGCCCAAGTTGGCACCATCATTGCGCTCTTCCCGGGCGAGGCAGATCAGTCACCGGCTTCTGGACGGCCGTTCACAGTGGCTGCTGGCCGCTCACGCTGGCTGCTGGCTACACACGGTAGCCCATGGCAACCCACTGCCACAGGGACTGCAGCCTACGCCGTCGCTGGCGACTCTTGGCAGCTCAGCTCCAGGTTGAGCTGTTGTTCAGCATCTTAGCTGTAGAGGGCAGTGTCACTGGCCCTCATATGTGGGATCCGAACCGGGGCCCTCTGGCGTCCCAAGCCAGTTCTTAACCATCGCGCCACTCGGCCGGCCCAGCATAGTGGTTTTTAAGTGCCGTTCCTATTGTGTGACCCAAGGGAGGCATGGAAAAGGCCCTTCTACAGGGATTTCATAGAGCGTGGCAGGAGGACCACCTGCATCCCAGTCTCCTGGGGCCTTGGTTAATGTAGCCTGTTTCTGTGCCAGCCCCCAGACCACCGAATCAGAATATCTGGGAACACAGGTTCCTGTCACATGTTTCCCAGGTAATTTGACACATACCTAGTTTGAGAACCACTATTTTAAGGCAACCACAATGATTTCAAGAGGCCAGAAGAGCAACTAGCTGACAAATTATAATACAATAAGGGGAAGATTTTCCAGGGAAGGAAAAATTACTGTTGATGAGACTACGAAACTTTCTTTTGCTATTTTCTGAAAAATGTTAGATTAGTACAATAGCTGAATATAAAGTTTTGATAGTGTTAGAACCGTTGTTTGGGCAGGTTTTATATAACCTCTGGTATTCTTGCCTAATTGATACACATCATTATTCAATTTATTAGATGGATATGATTTTGTCTTCTGTTGAAAGCTAGTAATTACATATAATGTTTCTGAAATGTCATATTTATCCATTTTGGTTTTTTCCAGGCTGCTCTTTATGGATGTGGCTGCTGGGCTGAAAATACTGGAGCTCACAATCCCTACTCCACAGCTGTGAGTACCTCAGGTATTTGCTGCTTTCATGACCATTTTTCATAACTTCAACCTCGTAGGTCGTTTAATGATGAAGAAAGTGTATGTAAACATAAAGCATGTTCTAAGATATTTCACAGAAAGGATTATTGGTACATAAAAGATTTTTGATATTTGGAGCTTTTAAGGATTATTTCACAATGTAAGTATCACAGTGTAAATGCTTTCCTAACATTTTTAACACAACCCTGGAGTTAACTAATAATATTTTTTACAGACTTTTTTTCTCTAATGACTCATGACAGTGCCAAATTTATATCACAAGAGATATAAAAGTAGCAAGGCATTTAAAAAACTAAGAGATAATCTCTTGAGTAAAATTTTGACATAAAACTTATAAGGTGTTTTTTGAAATGTATACTGTATGACATCCAGTCCTCTGACTACACTTTTAAGAAATGTACATCTTCTTTTTGTACCTGTGTTAGGAACATCATTATTATTTACAAATGAGTGTATGCCCGTGCGCGCATGTGTCTGTGTGTTGGGGGGGTGAATTTTAATGGGCAGAATAGTTGTTGTTATGATCAAAGTTTTCATATGCTTGTGCCAGATGTACTTGAAGCCTTTCCTTTTAATGTGGTGATATGCATGGTTTGCAAAATATATTGGTTTACTGTGTTATCTATCAAGTTACAGTCCTAAGCCTTTCTCTGCATATCCCCAGGCTTTATTAGTAGGGAAGATGGATATGGCTGCCTTTCCTTCTTTTCTTTCTTCTGTTTCTTGCAACACTGGATTCTGTCCCACCATACTAACCAACGACCCAATGCTGATATCCTGATATCCTGATATCCTTTTTATCCTGATAACTCTTGACTCTTTTTGTGATCTGTGATGCAGGTGGCTGTTTTTTTCTGTCTGCAGCACAGATCCTGGAACTCTCTTGGTTTTTTGTGCTCCTCTGACCTGCTCCATCTTGGTCTTCTTCACAGACTCTTCCCGTTGCTAACCATCACAGATGTGGGCCTCTGCTGACTTTTCTTTATCTCACTATATGCTTTCTCTTGGTGATTTGGTGTTATTGCTGCTGTTCCCATGATTTCAGCAGTTATCTCTTAGGATATTAGCTTCCATGTCTATATCTAGACTTTGTCCCTTGATGCCCATGTGAATGCTTTCCTACTTCCTGTTGGACACATCCCTATGGGTGTCGTGTAGACTCAAATTCAGCCGACTCAATAAAACACCTTCTTTCTTATTCCAACCCTTGGCCATCTTTCTCCTGAATTCCCTATTTCTTTTACTGCCATCACTATCCTATTTGCTCAGACTTGAAATCTTGGTACCATTTTTATAATTTTTGCTTCTTTCTATTTCTGCTGACCTGACTCTGTCATTTTAGGTCTGTATTCTCCATACCTATTGTAAAAGCCTCCTGAACTAGATCCATTCCTCATATCAGTGGGAAAATGACTTGAGCCGCTAGCTTATCAGGTGAAGTCCAAACGAATTCATGTTGGATCTAAACCATAGTAATATAATTGGCAAAAAGTTGTTTTTCAGTGTTTTTTTTTTTAATTTGTATGAATTTATTTGAACCAAACTGATGACCATTACTGGGAAGCAAGATCTCAAATGCTTTCCAGTCTTTTAGTTTTAAAGGGATGAGCATAAGGTTAATTTTTAATTTAATATTGGTGGATATGGAAATCTTTACATATAATGTTTAGGAATTAGCTTGTGCCCAAATTAGGTATGGCCCTATGTCTGTGGAAAATTGTGGTATTTGAATAAACCAAAGCCTAAAATAGGTAATTCATTGTTTTATTTTCCTAAAGATGTATCAGTTGGTATCATGTATTGTGTCAGTTTTATTGTTGGTCAATATGTTGTTCAGTGAGTTCATTTGTTGTCCTTTAAATGTTACTCTCATATGTTAGGAGACCTGGATTCTACTGAAAGCTTGCCTGACTGTGTCACTTTGGAAAAGACAATCAGTTACCTTGGGATGTCCACCACCCTCCTTTCTTAAATTGGTGATGTGGAAGTTGGAATAAGAAAATACTTAATGGATTTGATTCTATTAAATAGAATGCAATAGGTGGGTAAAGCTAAAATTGTAAAATTAAGGTCTTTTTCCCTTCCCCTTGGGTATTGCCTCCTTTGCCCACCTTGCATCAATTGAAGATAGCTTCATATGACTAAAGATACCTGTAGGCTTCCAGTTCATATCCATCATAGTTTTTTAACTTAGATGCCCAACTAACTCACCATGTTACATTCTTCCCAAATTTAAGGACTAACCATTATTAGCCCACAGAACCTGAAGATATTAGAGCAAGTCTCCAATTCCTTCCATTTGTGGGACTTCGTGTGATTACTTCACACTTGTTTCTCCTAGGGCTGATGCTATGAGGTTGGCAATGGAAACACATGGTAGAGTTGGGTGACCAAATCAGAAGAAAGGTGGAGCACAGCATTTTACAATTGTTTGACTAAAATAAAAAAGACTTGTGTTTTAGGCTGTTGCAGAGACCTGCACTACATTTTAGGTTTATAGTCCTTGGAAGGTGATAATTGAAAGGCAGAGGGAAGATAGTTAGTTATGGTAAGGGTAGGGCTCTCCTAAGGCCAGACAGGATCTGGTCATTAGCCTGAGGGATAAACTCCAGCATCTTGTTCTCATCACTGTGTGGGGAGTAATGAGTAGGGAGTGGGAAGAAGACAGGGTGGTAGGAGCTGACCTTGCAAACCCTGACGAATGTTCTGCATCACAGAAATTTGCCTAGCTAGGGAGGGAGCAGAGTAGATACCAGGGTCCTTGTTCAGACTCTTTCAACTCATTTGGTTGTGACCCTGGCAACGGTTTATTTGTAAAACAAGAATAATATCTACCTTAATATTTATGAGGATTGAATAAATTGACATATGACAGGCACTTAGCATACTTCTTGGTTCTGAATAATGGCTCAATAATTATATTTAATTGAGTTGAAGTCACCATCTTTTATAAGATACACCATTATTTTAAAAAATATTGGTTGATTCATATTTTTTTCCCATGGTAAGAACACTTAACATGCGGTCTACTGTAACAAAAGTATTTTTTTTTAGCCATTAAGAAAACTAAAGTATAGTTGGCATACAATATTGTATTAGTTTCAGGTGTACGACATAGGGGTTTGACATTTATATACCTTACAAAGTGAACGCCACTATAAGTCTAGTAACCATCTGTCTTTGTACAAAGTTATTGCAATATTATTAACTATATTCGTTATGCTGTACATTATATCCCCATGACTTATTTTTAACTGAAACTTTGTATCTCTTAATCCCATTCACCTTTTTTATCCATCCCCCTGTCCTTTCCCCTCTGGCAACCATCAGTTTGTTCTCTGTGTCTATGAATCTGTTTCTGTTTTGTTTTGTTTGTTCTTTGTTTTATTTTTCAGATTCCAAGTGTAAGTGAAATCATAAGGTATATGTCTTTCTTTATCAATCTTATTTCACCTAGCATAATACCACCTAAGTCCATCCATGGTGTCGCAAATGGCAAGATTTCATTCTTTTTTTATGGCTGAGTAATATTCCACTGTGTATATGTACCACATCTTCCTTATCCATTCATTTCTCGACAGACACCCAGGTTGCTTCCATATCTTGGCTATTGTAAATAATTTTGCAGTGAACACAGGGGTGCATATATCTTTTCCAATCAGTGTTTTTGTTTTTTTCAGGTAAATACCTAGAAATGAAATTCCTGAGTCAGATGGCAGTTCTATTTTTAATTTTTTGAGGAATCTCCATACTGTGTTCAATAGTGGGTGCACAAATTTACAATGTTACCAGCAGTGCCTGAAGGTTCCTTTTTTTCCACATCGTTGCCAACACTTGTTGTTTCTTATCTTCTTGATAATAGCCATTTAGACAGATATTTGCTAATATCTCATTGTGGTTTTAATTTGAATTTGTCTCTTGATTAGTGATGTTGAACATCTTTTCATGTGTTTGTTGGCCATCTGCATGTCTTCTTTGGAGAAATGTCTATTCAGGTCCTCTGTCCATTTTTTAATTGTATTTTTTGAATTGTATGAGTTCTTTTTATTTATGTATTTACTTTTTAGCTGAGCCATCCTGCCATCTGTTGGTAGCTCAGCGGCAGCCCAGCTCGGGCCGGGACTCGAACGATTGTTGCTCAGCCCTAGCTCTTAACCAACTGAGCAACTTGGCCGGCCCCTGAATTGTATGAGTTCTTTATATATTTTGGATATTAATCTCTTATTGGATATATATTTGCAAGTACAGTCATACGCTGCTTAACAACATTTCAGTCTATGACAGACCGCATATACAACAGTGATATACCATATAGCCTACGTGTGTAATAGGCTGTATCATCTAGGTTTGTGTAAGTGCATCTGTGAGGCTCACACAATGATGAAATCACCTAACAACACAGTTTTCAGAATATATCTCTGTAATTAAGTGGCATGACTGTATCATCTCCTACTCAATAGGTTGCATTTTTATTTTGTTGATGGTTTTCTTCATTATGCAAAACCTTTTTAGTTTGATGTGGTTCCATTTGTTTATTTTTGCTTTTGTTGCCTTTGCCTGAGGAGACATCCAAAAAATATTGCTAAGACCAATGTCAAAGAGTTTACAGCCTATGTTTTCTTCTATTATAGAAGTTTATGGTTTCAGGTCTTACATTTAAGTCTTTAATCCATTTTGAGTTTATTTTTATACATGGTGTAAGAAAGTGTATAGTTGTATTTATTTATTTATTTTTTGCATATACCTGTTCAGTTTTCCCAACACCATTTTTTGAAGAGACTGTCCTTTCCCTAGTGTATATTCTTGCTTTCTTTATTGTAGTTTAAATGATCATATAAGCATGGATTTATTTCTGGGCTCTCTATTCTTTTCCATTGATTTATATGTTTGTTTTTTTGTGCCAGTACCATACTGTTTTGATTACTATAGCTTTATAGTATAGTTTGATATCTGTGCATAATAACTCCATCTTTTTTTTTTCCTCAAGTTTGCTTGGCTATTTGGGTCTTTTGTGGTTCCATACAAATTTTGGGATTATTTGTTCTAGTTCTGTGAAAAAATGCCATTGGTATATTGATAGGGGTTGCATTGAATGTGTAAATTGCTTTGATTAGTAGACATTTAAACAATATTAATCCTTCCAATCTATGAGCACAGTATATCTTTACATGTATTTGCATTGTTTTCAATTTCTTTAATCAATGTCTTACAGTTTTCAGAATATAGGTTTTTCACCCATTGGTTAAATTTATTTCCAGGTATTTTTTTTTCTTTTTAATTTTTTTTTTATTGTTAGTTTCAGGTGTACAGAACAATACAATAGTTACCCTTTTCACCCTCACCAGGTAACAACCCCCCTCCCCCCATCAATTGCCCTCCCACCCCCGATATCATGCTTATCTATTACAATTCCATTGAATCTGTTCCGGCTCTCTAGTCCATGTCCCGAGACTATATGTATATATATAATTATAGTTATTTCCAGGTATTTTATTCTTTTTGATTCAATTGTAAATGGGATTGTTTTCTTAATTTCTCCTTCTGATAGTTGATTATTAGTATATAGAAACAACAGATTTCTGAATATTAATTTTGTATCCTTCAACTTTACTAAATTCATTTATTCTAATTTTTTGGTAAAGTCTTTAGGGTTTTCTGTATATAATATGTCATTTGCAAATAGTGACAGTTTTACTTTTTCCTTTTCAATTTGGATAGGTTTTATTTCTTTGTGCCTGATTGCTGTGGGTAGGACTTCCAATAGGATGTTGAATAAAAGTGGTTAGAGTGGGGCATTTATGTCTTGTTCTTGATCTTAGAGGACAAGATTTTAGCTTTTTACTATTGTGTATGATTTTATCTATAAGTTTGCCATATATGGCCTTTATTGTGTTGAAGCGTATTTCTTCTATATTCACTTTGCTGAGAAGTTTTATCATAAATGGATATTGAATTTTGTCAAATGATTTTCTTGTGTCTGTTGAGATGATTATATGATTTTTATCCTTTGTTTTCTTAATGTTGTGTATCACATTGATTGATTTATGGATATTGAACCATTCTTGCATCCCTGGAATAAATCCCACTTGATCATAGTGCATTATCCTTTTAATGTATTGTTGAATTCGATTTGCTAATACTTTGTTGAGGACTTTTGCATTTATGTTCATCAGGGTTATTTTCTTTAATTTTCTTTTCTTTTTTTTGTTGTTGTTTTCTTTCTTTTGTTGTTATTGTTTTGTTTTTGTAGTATCTTTGTCTGGATTTGGTATCAGAGTAATCTGGCCTCATGGAATGAATTTGGAAGCATTCCTTACTCTTCAATCTTTTAGAATAGTTTGAGAAGGATAGGTATTATTAATTTTTCTTTAAATGTTTTGTAGAATTCACCTGTGTAGCTATGTAATCCTGGACTTTTGTTTGTTTAGAGTTTTTTGATTACTGATTTAATTTTGTTACTGCTAATGGGCCTGTTCAGATTTTCAATTTCTTCCTCATTTAGTCTTGGAAGATTGTATGTTTCTAGGAAATTATCCATTTTTTCTAGGTTATCCAATTTGGTGGTGTATAATTGTTTGTAGTATTCTCAAGATCCTTTGTATTTCAGTGGTGTCAGTTGTAACTTCTCTTTCATTTATGATTTTATTTATTTGGACTCTTTTTATCTTGATGAGTCTGCCTGAAGTTCTATCAATTTCATTTATCTTTTCAAAGAACAAGCTGTTAGTTTCATTGATCTGTTTTTTTGGTCTCTATTTTGTTGATTTCCACTCTGATTCTTATTTCCTTCCTTCTACTAACTTTGAGCTTTGTTTATTCTTCTTTTTCTAGTTCCTTTAGGAAATCTAAAAATCTACAAAATCTAAAAGATTATATTTTTTATATTTTTAGATTTAAATCTAACCTTTTAGATTTTTTTGTTGATTCTTGAAGTACGCCTGTATCACTGTAAACTTCCACCTTAGACCTGTTTTTGCTGTGTTCTATAGATTTTGGTACATTGTATTTCCATTTTTATCTGTATCAAGGTTGTTTGTTTGTTTGTTTTTAATTTTTTCTTTGGTTTCTTCATTGAGCCATCGGTTGTTTAGTTGCATGTTGTTTAGCCTCCATATGTTTGTGTTTTTCCAGTTTTCTTTTTGTAATTGATTTCTAATTTCACACTGTTATAGTAAGAAAAGATGCTTGATATGACTTACATCTTCTAAAACTTATTGAGAATTGTTTTGTGGCCTAACAAGTGACCTTTCCTGGAGAATGTTTCATGTGCACTTGAACAGAATGTGTATTCTGCTGTTTTGGGATGGAATGTTTTATTAAGACCATTTGACCTAATGTGTCATTTAAGGCCACTGTTTCCTTCTTGGTTTTCTGTCTGGATGATGTATCCATTGATGTAAATGGAGTGTTAAAGTCCCCTACTAATAATGCATTATTTTCAGTTTCTCTCTTTATGTTGATATTTGCTTATATATAATATTTAGGTACTCCTATGTTGGGTGTTAGGATATATAACCCTCTTTGTTACCATTATGAAATGCCCTTTTTTGTTTCTTGTCACAGTTTTTGTTTTGCAGTCTATTTTGTGTGTTATAGGTATTGCTACTCCAGCTTTCTTTGTTTCTTTTTGCATTAAATATCTTTTCTGTCACTTCACTTTCAGTCTATGTGTGTCTACTGATCTGAAATGAGTCTCTAGTAGACAGCATGTGTATGGGTCTTGCTTTTTTTTTAATCCAGTCAACCACCCTATGTCTTGATTGGAGCATTTAGTCTATTTACACTTTAAAGTAATTATTGATAGGTGTGTACTCACTGCCATTTTGTTAATTGTTTTCTGGTTGTTTTCGTAGTCCTCCTTCTCTTACTCTTTTCCCTTGTGATTTGATGACTTTTTTAGTGTTATGTTTAGATTCCTTTCTCTTTATTTTTTGTGTATCTATTACAAGCTTTTGGTTTGCAGTTATTATGAGATTCATATATAACAACCTATTTATATAGCAGTCTATTTAAGTTGATGTTGCTTAAGTTTGAATGCATTCTAAAAGCACTACATTTTTACCCACACCACTTACCCATTTTATTTTTTTGGTGTCATATTTTACATCTTTGTGTGCATGTGTGTGTTCCTTAACTCATTATTGTAGATATGATGATTTTATTACTTTTGTCTTTTAACCTTTTTACTGGCTTTAATAGTGGTTGATCTTCTACTACCTTTACTATATGTTTACCTTTACCAGTGAAATTTTTTTATTGTATATATTTTCTTATTTCTAGTTTTGGAGTTTTTTTTCCACTTAAAGAAGTCCCTTTTACATTTTTTTTTTTGTAATGCCATTTTAGTGGTGATGAATTCCTCCAGCTTGTCTGGGAAACTCTCCTTCAATTCTGAATGATAACCTTGCCAGGTAGAGTATTCTTGGTTGTCGGTTTTATATTTCATCACTTTGAATATATCATGTCACTCCCTTCTGCCCTTCAAAGTTTCTGTTGAAAACTCAGCTGATAGTCTTATGGGGGGTTCCTTTGTATGTAATGAGTTGTTTTTCTCTTGCTGCTTTTAAGATTTTTCTCTTTATCTTTAACTTTTGACATTTTAGTTATGATGTATGTGTCTTGGTGTTTGTCTCTTTGGGTTTATCTTGTTTGGAACTCTCTGTGCTTCCTGGACTTTGATGTCTCTTTCCTTTGCCAGATTAGGGGAGCTTTCAGCTATTGCTTCTCCAAATAGGTTTTCTTTCTTTTTTTGTCTCTTTCTTTTCTGTCTGGGACCCCTATAATGGAAATGTTAGTATGATCGATGTTGTTTCAGAGGTCCCTTAAACTATACTCATTTAAAATTTTTTTTCTGTTTTGATTGAGTAATTTCTATTACTCTCTTCCAGATCACACATCCATTCCTCTTTATTATCTAATCTGCTGTTGATTCCCTCTAGTGTATTTTTCATCTTGGTTATTGTATTCTTCAGTTCTGGTTGGCTCTTTTCTATATTTTCTATCTCTCTGTTGACGTTCTCACTTGTTCATCTACTTTTGTTCTGAGTTTGGTGAACATTTTATGACCATTACTTTGAACTCTTTATTTGTTATACTGCTCATCTTTTAAAAAATTTACTTCTTTTTCTTGGGTTTTTTGTTCTTTTCTTTGCAACATATTCCTTTGTCTTCTCATTTTACTTATCTCTTGGTGTTTGTCTCTATGTATTAGGTACATCAGCTATGTCTTCTGGTCTTGAAGAGTGACCTTATGTAGAAGCTGCCTTGTGGGACCCAGTTGCATAATCCCCTGGACCACCATAGCCAGGTGCTCCAGGGTGTCCCTTGTGAGGCTGCATGTTCCCTAATGTTGTACTTCGTTTGTGATTGCTGTGGGTGTGCTGGTGGGTGGAGTTGGACCCAGGCCGACTGGCTGCAACGCCTAGCTTTGACTGCTGTAGACATGCTGGTGGAAAGGGATGGTCCCCTGTGGAGCTGTCTTTGAGGCTTTGCCACAACTGCTTTTGGCATGTTGGTGGGCAAGGTTGGTTCCCAGCGAGGCTTGGTCTCAACTGTTGTGGGAATGCTCGTGTGTGGGGGTTGGCCTCCCAGAGTAGGGGCTACTTTAGAGGGGCTCCAGTGCTGGCTGAGGCTGCTTGCCAGGTGTGTTGAGACTGGAGTGATTTGGCAGGGACTCTGGTGCCCAGCTGAGGCTGCCTGCCTGTTGTGTGTTTCCGGGCTGGAGCTGTTGGGGAGCATCCCTGGCCTTGGTGAGCAGGTTGGGCAGGGTGCAAACTCAGGGAAACACCAGGATGGCATGAAAGGTTGATAGGGATTGTCAGAGTCGATGTCCACCAGCACTGGGACAGCTAGGTGGTAGGAGAGAATAATAAAAGAAACAAAGAAAAAATGGTCCCTGCCAGCACTTTTGTCTCCAGAGAGTCCTTGTCCTTCAGAGAGACAAGTGACAAGTCCTTGTCACTGGCCCTAAAATTAGTCAGTGTATCTCCTTCAGATATGACCCTGGCATTTTTCAAACTGCTGTCTCTCCTCTGGACCTTGGAGCGAGTGAGTGTGTGCACAAGCCCTTTAAGACTGGATTCTTGGTTTCCTGCAGCCCCTTGGATCTTCCAGATGTAAGCCCTGTTGGTTTTCATAGCCAGATCTTATGGGGCTCCTCTTCCCAGTACAGGTCTCCTGGCTGGGGAGCCTGATGTGGGGCTTAGACTCCTTGCTCCTTAGTGGGGCCCTCCATGGTTGTTACACCAGTGTTGTGGGTACTGACTAGACTGTGTCTCTGCTTCTCCTACCCATCTTGATACGGGCTTTCCTTTATATCCTTGGTTGTAGAAAATCTGTTAAGCTGGTCTTCGAGGTCGTTGTCAGCAGTGGTTATTCTATATGTAGTTTTAGTTTTGGTGTGCCCATAAGGGGAGGTGAGTCAAAGCCTACTTTGCCATTTTGAGTGCAACCTTAACAAATTTTTAAGTGTATAATACGGAATTGTTAACTATATATATATATATATATATATATATATATATATATATATATATATATATATATATATAGTTAACTATAGGCATAATATTGTACAGCAGATCTCTAGAACTTATTCATCTTGTATAACTGAAACTTTAAGAATTTTGAATAGCAAGTCCCCATTTCCCCTTCCCTTCCCTAAGAAGATGGCAGTCATCTCTACACTGTGCTTCTATGAGTTTTACTATTTTAAGAACCTCGTATAAGTGGAATCATGCAGTGTCTGTGCTGTGACTGGCTTATTTCACCTAGCATAATGTCTTCAGGGTTAATCCATGTTGTCATACATGGCGGGATTTCCTTTTTTTAAAGCTGAATAATACTCCATTGTATGTGTATACCACATTTTTTTACTCACTCATTTATTGATGGACATTTAGGTTGCTTCCACATCTTGGCTAGCTGGTTTGCTCTTTTTGTCCTCTATTCAGTTCTCAGCACAGGAGGTGGTGTTCAAATCTAAGTCAAATCATGTGTTATACCTCCTCTTTGAACTGTCCAACTGCTTCCCATTTTCCCCAAAGGAAAAGCCAAAGTCCTTATGAGGGGCCTAGGAGGCCCTTCTACCCCTTGGACTTCTAATCTTGCTTTTCTTCCCTTACTCATTCAATTCCAGCTATATTAGCCACTTTGCTGTACTTCACACATGCCAGGCATAGTTCCACCTTATGACCTTTGCTTGAGTTGCTTCCTTTCCCTTTAGCCTCTGCCCCCACCGCATCAGCTCTTTATTAAGATAATCCACCTGCTCACCGAGGTCTTTTCTGACGGCCCTATTTAAACATGTAAATCTTCTCTCAGCCAACATTTCCTACCCCCTCAATGTTTTATTTTTTCCCATAGTATACATCATTGCCTAATATTTTATTACTTTTATGTATTTATTTTTGTTTATATCTATGCAACTGTACTATGAAACTCCATGAAGGTTGGAATTTTCATCGGTTTTCTTCATTGATATTTGTTGAATGAAATAATGTGAATGAAATATGAACAAATAAATACATTCAGGCAGTGTCTTAGTTTGGGCTACTATAACAAAGGAGCATAGACTGTGTGGCTTAAACAACAGATGTTTATTTCTCACAGCTCTAGAGGCTGGGAAGTCCATGACTATGGTGCCGACAGATTCGGTTCCTGGTAAGGGCTCTCTTCCTGGCTTGCAGATGGCCATCTTTTTGCTGTTTTTTCTTTTACATGGTAGACAGGGAGAGAGAGCTCTGGTCTCTCTTCCTCTTCTAATAAGGATTAATCCCATCATGGGGCCACACCCTCATGACCTCACCTAACCCTAGTTACCTCCCCCAAGATCCATTGTGGGTATGGACTTCAACATGTGAGCTTGTTTGGAGGTGGGAGGAGGTACGGGGAAAAACACTCAGTCCACAACAGGTGGAATGAGGTAGTTCAAGCTCAGGGCTGTGAGGAAGTTAAGTGAAGGGTTGAGAGTGGTGCGTTCTGGTGACAGCAGAGGATACCTGAAGAAGAGGGGAGAGTGTAAGGTATGTGGAACTTAATTTGGGGTGTTACGTGGTGATCTTTAGATGGCCTTGGCTAGGTATTTAAATTTTATTTTGTATAAAGTGGAGACCCTTTTGAGAAGGGAGATGCTCATTCTTTTGTAAGATAGATAAAGACAGGTAAGTCCTTCATCTCTGAGTTTGCTGTGTAATGATGAGCAATGATCTAGATAATAAGAGGAAGACTGGTCAAGGAGTTAAATATATTGCTGTTGGTTCTACTGGGGTAGAATCCAGATTCTTCCGTCCACTCTGGTTCCTTTATCTGTCTCATTAGGCACTGCTGTTTCTCACTTACATGGTGAAACTCTGGCTTCTCAGAAGCTTCTTGTCCTTATGAAATAATAAACTTTCATAATCTTGTCACACTCAGTAAGATTCTTAGAGGACTCAGGGTAAGGAGCAGCCACTTAAGATGAAATACTTTGGGATCTAATATGTAGGGTTGGGAAAAATGCCATGAGAAATCCTTTTGTGAATTATTGTTTCTAGATATGAGCATAGATAAAACCCTAACATTTGTAAACATCATCTTAAAAGCACTTGACTCCTTGGACTGTTTAGTTAGTAGGGGTGGGGAAGAAATAATGCTCATTTACAGATAACAGAGTACATAAACTACCAGCACATTTTCAAGAACTAAAGTAATTATTTGGGATAGGAATTCTATTCTGAGACTGTGGCTACTCTAATTAAGGTACTTCATGTCTGAAACTGTTATTACATTATATCTACTTTTTACATAACTACAGTCACTGATGGTTCAAAATAAAGTAGAATTCTAAATTATGCTAGATTATTTCCTAGGAAGCCAGTTCAGTTATCATGTATCTTAGAGGTTTTAAATGAGTGGATTTTTTTCTGATTGTGAAATAACACATGCTCATTGAAAGGAAATTGGAAAATGAAACTGATAATTTTGTTCCATGTCATAGTATGTTAGTAATTTTGGTAGATTTTTGGTAGATAAAATAAAACAACAATATTGTTTAGCTTGTATTATGATTTTTTTCATTTAATATTGTATAATGAACATTTTTATGTATCATTAAATATCATTCAAAACATAATTTTAAAGAATATGAAGGAGGCCGGCTGAGTGGCTCAGTTGGTTAAGAGCTCGCTCAAGAGTTTGAGCTCTTAGCAACAGCGGTTTGAGTCCAGCCCGAGCTGAGCAGCCGCTGAGCTGCCAACAGGTGGCAGGATGGCTCAGCTAAAAAAAAAAAAAAAAAGAAAAAAAGAAAATGAAGGACACCTTTCATGCATGCATGAGTTCAGGTGTCTTGCTTTTGTGTAAGATGACTTGTAATTGCTCTCATGCTATAAAACACCAGCTATTGTAGAGGCTCTTTTCTTGTGCTCCAGCCTTGGTATGATAAAAGAGAAGTAAAGATAGTCCCTGCCCTCAAAGAGCATTGCATCTGTGGCCTTACTTGATAGTATAGGGAAGTTTCTTGCCAACCTAGAAATATGCTGAAATGTTGGCTGTACCAGAGGCTTGCTAGCCCTGACTGAGGGTCTGCTGCACCCAGGTACCTGAGGAATGTACCTGTATGTAGTGCCTCCCAGAGGGTCCCTGCAGGCACCTCAGTGCACCTGCCGGCTTGTGTGTTGTTGTAGCCATTAGTGCATCTCTCTCCCTGCCATACATCCTGTCCCTAAAGTCCCACCAAAACCAGTTGCTTCTAAGCGCAGCACCAGCCATCACACTCATACACTCACTGAATTGTGTCCAGCACCCCAAGGAGCACTCAGGACATCATAAAGAAAAGTAGACCTTTCTCTGAGAGAGTTTGTAGACGTGGGTTATAGTGCATCAGATGAGCCCCAAGATGTTCTTTTGATGTTTGTACTTTCTCAGATTTTTTTTTTTGCCAGATACTTATTTTGCATTGCTTTGTTGTTGTTTTGTGAAAGAACAGACTTCTAATTTTAAAACACAAGGCGAAGAAATGGTAGAAACAGAAGCATAAGATCAAGTGATGGGTTAAAATGCCAATGCTATGATCCTTAATGTAATTCTCCCTTTGATTGTTCTCACTTGAAAGAATGCCTTTCCTTCCTATTGTCGAGTACTACCTGCTGTCAGTTGGAGAGGGAGTAAGTCAAGCAACTTGTCAAAGACTTTCTAAGCTCCCTTCATATGGTTCACAGAAACAGAGCTGGATTTTCATTTCTTCTTTCATTCAACAGGAGTCCCTTTCATGTTTGAAAATTGAAAACGCGTGTTTTTCAGTGTGGAGCAAGGATGTGTGTGCCCTCTGGCACACCTGTTTCTAATTTCCTGACTTGAAAGCAGAACCCATCAAAAGGAGCAGAAAAACAATTTCTTTCTGACACGCTGCTTCGTGTTCCTTACTGGACTGAAGGCCTTCGTGGCTTTGCCATCTTAGTTCCTTCTTTAGAAGGTTCTTGTTAGAGGCAGAGTTCACTCACTACAAGCAGTTCCTTTTATAGCACAGGGCCGTTTGGGGTATTATTGTGTCGTGGCAGTAGTGGTTCTTTTCAGCTCAGGAAATGTACTCGAAATAAGATTTATTTAAAAAATACCCATAAAGGTCTTAAAAATTTTAAATATTAAATTTAGCTGGGCAGTATGTGTTGGAAGGGTATATGTAAGCTGGCTAGTGAGCCCATTGGCCAGGCACAGGGTTTGGTGGAGCGTACGAGTGTTTAAATTCCAGAGCACTGTTTAACATAAATCAAATATTTCCAACGCATTACTTCAGATTTGTGTGTACTTTAAAGTCTTGCCAGCTTAAATGACTGTGAGGCACAATATGTTGACTTTGAGTTTTGTAAATTGATAATTTGTTGCTATGAAAGTTGTACATGGTATAACTCATCACTTTCTGAAGGTACATGGTATATCTGATGTTGGCAAGCTGTTACGAAAAAATTGATGCCCAGGGAATTCAGGGCTTTAGGGCTCAGAGGCTTGAAGTCTCGATCTTCAGTTCCCCTTAAGGTTTCCCTGGACATTCTCAGTGTAAGGGATGGTTCTTTATACTCAGGCTTCGGTTTAGGCTTCCGATTTCTGAGAGTTATTTGGGATAATAATCTTCATGGTGTAGCTTTAGAAAGTTTCTCAGGCTATTTTTTTAAACACTTACTCTTTTCACACTTTAGCATGCATGAATCACCTGTTAAAATGCAGATCATGGTCCAGGGAACCTGGGAGGAGCCTGGGATTCTGCATTTTTCACAAGCTCTCAGGTGATGCCCGTGCTACTTGTCCATATCATACTTTAAGTAGCAAGACAACATTTTGATGGGTGAGGGGTGCTGTCTCCGGCTATGCCTTGCCTATATACACATCCCTTACAAGTGACCAGTCTTCTCTCGTGTGTGGGTGGGTCTGAAGCTGAGGAGATTTGGTGTGTATTCTTGACCCTAAGTATCCCTGAGAGCATTAACAGATACTTTAACTTTAATAAGTGACTATATGGGCCCCCATGGATAGGGACCCCTGAGACAGGATTATTGCGCTGGCAGAAATTATATGTTTCCAGATTCTTCTGGGGTACACTTTGCCCTGATACACGTTAGCCAAGGTTATTGTTGCGAATAGAAGTGGATAAAATAAACTGCTAACTCGAAAAGGTACAGATAGAGGGGTCTTACAAAGACATAATGCTGATTCAGATGTGTTTTGTTTTAACCAGCTCTGTCCATGGTGGCTGGTTAATTTGGACAAAAAGATTTATTGGTGAATCATGAGGAAAAAGTGGAGACACGTAAACATAAGACATAGAAACAGTTTGCATTTTTATTAGCTTGTTATTGTATACATGCCATGGTTCTCATTAGTGAATCTCAGCAGGGTCAAGCCCACAATATAACACGTGATGACCAAAGGATACCGTCCATTTTTATTTTCAGAATGTTTTGTTCGTATGAAAATTTATTTGTGTGTTGTATTTGTCTTTGGCTTTGATGAAAAAAAATTTTTAACAAGCACTGGCTAGTGGAAACCATGGTAATAATTTAAAAAAAAATCTGAGTTAGACTTCAAAGAATTAGAGACTTCATTAAAATCCCACAGTGGTATTTTAGGTCTACAGGTATCCACACTGAATAGGAGAGCAGGTGCACTCTGGAGGCAGTTTGGGGTACGAGAGATCATGGGCTTGGGAATCAAACTTGGGTTTGAGTCATAATGGAGGGAGCAGGTTCAAAGGGTAAGTCTACCTGTCCCAGGACTTGGACATCGTTCTTTATGGAGGAGAGACATACAATTATGCTAGGTATCATTGATGTTATCACTTTGTACCATTGCATCTCCTGTTAGTTGCGACTAAATGTTGTATATTTTGTAATGTTGAGGAGTTCTGTTTTCTCCATCTCTTTCTCTGTATTCTGGCCCTAAGTGAGAATGTTTTCCTGATTCTTCATAATTTCCTGGTAAATTATATGTGTTGTAATCCATCATATTAGTCATTGTTTACCAATATGGATGATAGACTAATTAGCTCCTGATTGAATTCTACTATAAGTTTGTTCTCAGAATTATAAAGGACTGTTTGGCCCTTATAGCTAAAATAGCTTATAAAATTCATGTCAGAGGACAATAAGGATTTAAGATTTATTGAGCATGTGTTTCATCTGACTTATTCTTTATCTTTAAATTTTACGTTTGCCTCTGCTTTACCTGTTAAACTTTCTCATGGTAATGTAAATTTAGTGGAATAGAGAAATAAAATATTCTTAATGGAAATATTTTTCATGTATTTGTCTTACACATCATTTGTCTGACTTGTTTTATCTGCTTTGATTTCACTTTACATCTTAGTAGCAGCTCCTTCTTTGTAGCTTTTCACATCAGAATTGGAGCCTGTTTGACTCTGGAGTAAGCATAAGCAATATAGACTTGGGTTTATGTACAGTCCTGGGCCTTCCTCAGAGAAACTTTTGCAAGTTAAACCTTTCCCGTGTCATCAAATTCATGGGTAGTTTCAGCAATTCACTGGGTGTATTGCACAGGTAATTTTTATTTTGAACTGCAAGTCTAGGCAACTCTTATTAGAAAGCTGTAGCCGTCATCATCCACTTCATTTCTTTATTTTCTGTCATTGCAATGTAAACAATTTAGCACAATTTCTTGAGGCAAGAGTGCATGTTTCTCTTTCTGTTCCTATTTAGAATCCTTTCCGTCCTTATCCATCTGGCGGGGCCTAGTTCATCCTTCAAGATTGAGCTCAAATGTCTTTTCTTTTCTGCAGCCTTCCTCCATCCTTCCCCAGCCCAGCCCTGCAGATTTATTCCCTGTGTGGTCAGTGGTGCCATGATGTAGCACTTAGACCACTTCTGTACTATAAGCTGATCGTCTTCACAAAACCTGTTTGCTCCTTGAGGAGGAGGCTGCTGGCTTAACGATATAGTTGGTACGAAATAAACATCTGTTCAATTGAATTCAGTAACACTTTGCGTATTTTGAAGCACTGTCAAACAGATTCTGATTGGCAAAATGGCTTACTTGTTTCACATTGGTAAATCAGAGCTGGTGTTCCTGCTTGTGTAAGAGTTTTATATTCATGGTAGAGGCTCTGTTCTGTTGAAGAGAAGGGTGGTTTAGTTTAGTTTAGTTTTAATAAAATCCATTACAGTTTTCACACCTTTCCATTACTGTAGTAATTTGAGTGCTTTGGGCTGCAGATAACAGAAATCACAATTCAAACTGGCCTCAATAATAAGGAATGATACAATTTCACATACGAGGAAGTTCAGAGGTAGGTGGACTTCAGGATTGGTTGGTTCAGGGTCTCCACTGATGACATCAAGGATCCAGTTCTCTGTTTCCCTTGCTTGCTCTGCTGTCATCATTGGTGACCACTTCCTCAGGCTGATGGCAGGATGGCTACTGCCTTGCCAGTAAAACTCATCACATAAAACTATATAAAGGAAGAAAAAAAAAATATTTTTTTGTAGCCCTTTTCTAGGAGTGAGGGACACTTTCCTTAGAAGCTCCCCAGTAGACTTCTCACATTTTGTTGATTGGTTAATTTGGGGTCACATGCCCAGTCCTGAGCTAATCACTTACAAAGGAGAATTAACCATGAACCAATCCTGGGCATATTCCATGCCTGTGGGTCATGGACATGACAGTGGGGGGAGAGTAGAAAGCAGAACAAACTCAGGAAATCTTTCAGATAGGAGAAGGAAATAGATATTGTGCAGGTAACCACCAGTATCGTACTAAACTTGACACTTGCTATTATTTTGTGGTCAATAACAAGTATGATAACAATAGATACCACTTGTTGAGCATTTGCTGTGGTCAGGCACTGTGTTAGGTACTTTTTACAGAATGATTATCATTTTCAAACAAGAAATACGAAGTTTAGAAAGGTCAAACAGTACCCAAGTGCCTATACAATTTTAAGACTCTTCATTCAGTGGTAGTAGAGAAATGTGAAAAAAAGATGGGCTAAATTGAAATGTAATCACCTATTATTCTACTAGAAATGTCATAGTTTAGGTATTTAGAGAGTTAAAAAAATATTTAGTTATTACTTAAATCTGCCCTTACCAAAGCCAAGGGTATTCTTGCCATTATTTTTGGCAAATAGCTGGCTGTGGAAAATGGATGTTTTTGTTTTGAAAAATCAAATGCAGTAGAATAAAAAAAAAGAAGAAAAAAACAACAACAAAAAAACACACCAAAAACGCGCCACCACAAAGTTTGTTTATATCTTCATTTCAGTCAAATTAAATAGATGAAATGGGATCTGGCCTTTTTCATATTGTTTATGTTCTGCTTTGCTTCTTGGTTCTGGGGCTGGATTTCTGGTTCTGTTGGAATTTATTATATTTTCCTCTCAAGTATCATTTGCAAGATTATTATGGAAATTAATAAAGAGAAAGTATTTCTCTTCAGTAAGCAGTGTAATTATCCTAATATGACATAAACAATGCTATTTTGTTAGCATTATAAAATACCTTTCAAATACCAGTTCCCTTAACCTCCGTCTACTTTTTTTTTTTTTTAAGTCTAGAGGGAAGGAAGGCGATTTACATAAGTAACCACTGTAATATTTAAAATGAAGGGTCATTTGAGGGTCTCACTCCTTTTCATCTCTTTTAATAGAAGGGCAAAGTTAGATGCTTGATCTATGTTTCATTTATGTGTAATAAAAGGGCCTATGTAAATAAAGCACATGAAATCAAAGTAACTAAAGTTGTTTTTGCTCAATGAAACTGTTATAAATGGCATCATTGTGTGTGTGCTCACGTGCTCAGCACATGGGCAGGGATTATGCAGAGGACTGAGGACTGATGTTATATCCTCTGATGGTTAGCTTCAGATTTTTTTTTTCAGCTATTGTATTACAAAATATTAGGTGCTTCATTAGGTGAGGTTACTGGGTCTAAACCAGCACTCTGTAACTCTTTGGTTACCAATTGCTGTTTAACAAATCACCCTCAAGCAATACGGCTTAGAAGAACAATTTTCTCATTTTTTATGGTTGTGTTAAGTGGGCCTCAAGTGGACAGTTTGTTTTCTTTTGCCTCTTATGCTTGGGGATTCTCATGTGGCTGCTCTCAGATGGTGGCTTAACTAGATGTCCAAGATGGCTTCATCACATCGCTGGTACCTTGTTGAGGAGAACCCAAAGCCTGGGCCTAGTTGGTATGCTTTGGCCTTGCTCTCTTCTCACATAGTATCAGGGATTCTCCTTCTCTAATGTGGCCTCTCCAGCAAGGTAGCTGGACTTCTTACAAGGTACCTCAGGACTCTCAAAATACAAAAGCGAATGTTCTCAGACCTCCTTAAGGGCTTAGGCCTGAGACTGGCCTTGTGTTTGTTAAAGTGAATCATAGGGCCATTCCAGATTTGGTGTAGGGGGGCATCACGTAAGGGCATGCATACTGGGCAGTTTTGTTCACGGTGGGGAGCGGGGGGAGAGGTCATCTTTGGAGACTAACGACTCTAATAACACATTTTTTTTGGAGTAACCTTTCTCCTTTTGAGAATCTAAAAACTTAAGGATTCTCTTCTTAGAACCTTGCATGTGAACACAGTTACCTGCGTAAATGTATACATAATTCTGGTAAAATTTCATGGGCTTTTTAGTCATGGATTGCCCTGCTTAGGTATCCCCGGTTTAACTCATAAAGTTTAGGAATTGACAAACTCCTAAATTAGTGATTTAAATAGTAACTTTATTATTAGAAAATAGATGCATAAAATTCTATTCGATGGTTATTTTTGTTTCTTAGTATGACCATTGGGTTGTTTCTTGGTTTTTATTTATTCATTTATTTTTGCTGTTCTAATAACATTGGTTTTCTTGTACATAGCTTTTGTATCATTGTCTATTTCCTTACCATAAATTCCTGGAAATATACCTATGACTCAAAAGGAGTGGACATTTTTAAGGATTTTGGTAGATATTGACTGATTATATCTTTTTTTCTTATTAAGAACTAAGTATTTTTAAATTCTATTATTGGATACATATAAAAGAGTGTATTATACATGCAACTCATGAAACAAAAATAAAATCAAATCCCTTGAATTTATCATCAGCTGAGTATGAACATTAGCAATAGTATTGTATTTATTCTTACTCTTTCCCAAACCCCTGCCTCCCCTCCAGAGATAGCCACTATCCTAAATTTTGTGTATCATTCCCTTGCTTAAAAAAAAAAGTTTAATCACACATGTATGCATCCTAAACAACATATTGTTTATTTTTATGATCTTTATTAAGTATAGGAGCATGGTATCGTATGGTATATAGTGCTCTATGACTTGCTTCTTTCATTAAATATTGTTTCCATAGTACGGTCCATACAGTTGCTCTATGACTCTAGTGCATTTATTTTAACTTTCATATAAATATTCCACTGTGTGTTTATGTTCCAGAATTCTACGATTTCTCCTACATTTATTAGCTAGAAATCTTCTAAAAAGAAAACCTTTTCTTCATCATCTATTTGGCTATCCAGAGATATAGTTTATACAGAAAAGGCAGAAAAGATGCTCAAGTCTTTTTATTTATATGTCAGTATGCAAAGTAATGAGATATGAAGCCCAGGCAATTTCCTAATATACTCAATTAGGTTTTATTTAATTTATTTTTAATCTATATTTATTTATATGTTTATATGGGAAATTGTCAATTTATGGATTTTTATATATTTGATTTTTATATATTTGTTTTAGCTCTTTGCATCCATTATTATTTTTTCCCTTTGCTGTAAAAGCTCTAACATTTGGAAGTATTCTAAATATAGCTCTGTATTTAGATGTTATTTGGCACATACACATTTAGGGTTATTATGTCTTCTTGACAGATTGACACTTTTGTTATCACAAAATATACTTCTTTATGATAATCCTCTTTGTTTTGACATTTATTTTGTTTAACATTTATGTAGTCACATCAGCTTTCTTATGTTTAGTGCTTATCTCATATACAATTTTCCACTCATTTTACTTTTGTCCTCTCTTGTCTTTATATTAAAGTATTTTTCTTATAAACAAACTAGGCCCTTTCTATTTAAAGATTAATCTATATTGATAACCTGAGCCTGTTACATGGAGTAATTTAATCCATTTACATTTAATGTAATTATTGACATGATTGGGCTAAAGCTACCATCTCGCTTTTTGTTTTTTATTTGTTCTTTCTTTGTTCCTCTGTTCTTTTTTTCCTGTTTTCTTTTGGGTTAAGTGTTTTTTAGTATTTCATTCTTTCCTCCTCTGTTAATATTCTGTTATACTTCTATATAGTACTTTTTTTTTGGTGTTTGCTATTGAGATTGCAATATGCACCATTAATTTACCAGAGTTTACATTATAATAATAATATATTACTTCACAAATAATATAAGATCCTTTTAACGGTATAAGTCCATTATTTCTTTCTTACCCTTCGCGCTCTTGGCATATATTTTCAAGTCCATATTATGTTATAAATCCCACAATACATCATCATCATTATTTTTGCTTTAAAGAGTCAGTTACCTTTTAAAAGAAACACACAAACACACACACACACATGCACACACACACTTAATGGCTTAAAATTTTTTTTTTTAATTTATCTAACTAATTCTTCTTTCTAGTACTCTCTATTCCTAATACCAGGCTTCTTCTGGTATTATTTCCCTTTAGCCTAGAGAATGACCTTAAGTATTTTTATAGTTCAGATCTGCCAGTAATGAATCTTCTCTCCCTCTCCGTCTCCCTCTCCCTCTCCCTGTCTCTCCCCCTCTCCTCTCTCTCCCTCTCTCTCTCCCCCTCTCCTCCTCTCCTTTCTCTCTCCCTCTCCCTTCCCACCCACCACCACTCTCTCCCTGCTTCTTTCCTTTACAGCCTGGCTGCAAGCTTATTGGTTCACTATGTAGATTTTAGCTTCCACCCCTATCTTTCTGTACCTCTGAGGTCTTCCTCCATCTTGCTGCTCTGCCCTTATGCTTTGGAAGACTGCTGCAATGCAGTTAGGGAAGACTTCTGAGGGATTTCTCTTAGTGCTCCTGCCATCTCCCATTGTTTCCTGGCCGTTTGCACTAGGTGATAGCTCTGTGCATCCATGTTGTTGGGGGAGGCTCTCTTAGCTTCCCTGTTCTGACCCCAGCCTTCAACATGCTGCTGCTTTGCACTTAGGGAGGACCTGTGTGATTGAGGCATGTGGATGTCCTTCAGCTCTCCTGCCCTGCCCCAGGTCTTTGGAACTCTTGGTGAAGACCTGCAGGAAAGAGTGAATAGAATCACACTTCCTCAGTAAACGGGGCTTCTCTGGATTCTAATTCATTGTGTCAGCCCACATGTGGTCGTTCAAAGTTTGTTAAAGTTCACCCAGTGTCTCCTTAGCCTCATTTATAGCATTTCTCTTTTTCCCACTGCTTCCTGGAAGATAAAAGGGCCACTGACTTCTTCTCTCATAGGAAAGACTTGTCCCTTTTGGGAATTCAGTTCATTGAGATATCTTTGCGGCGTCATCTCTCTGAGTTTTAAAAACATTGGTATGTTGTAGCTTATCTGGCTTGTTGCTGCTGTTAGGGTGGGAGAGATGGACTTTCAAATTTCTCTATCCTAACTAGAAGTGGAAACCCAAGGGATCAGTTTTGGTGGCTAGTAAGACAGATTAAAGAGTTTGGAACCATTATTCTTTTTTGCTGGTAAAACTGTTCCATCAATTTAGGTTGGCTTCTGTGGTCTTTGACATAACTATCTTTGATAGCTTCTTTGCTTTTCGGTAGAACAAGAGGTCTCAGACGCCTCTTGGATACTTCTTTAGCCAGACCCAGAACCAGCCATTTCTTAAAGGATCCCTGTTTTTTTTTTTAAATAGATACTAGTATGATTCTAACATGATAATCTAATTTCAGTATTTTCACTGAAATTTTCATGTTAAGCTTCTAGGTAATAATAGTGTCACTGTTGCCTTTGTCACATAGAATTCATGGTCCCAGCAGGAAGTATTTTTATTGGAAATCAAAATGAAAGTTTAGCTTACTGGTTTATAACCATATGCTTATAGATTTTTAAATAACATAATAGCTGTGTGGGTTGTTAACTTGGGGTTTGTGGGCCCAATGGAATCTATACATGGATTTTCATGGAGAATTCTGTGAATTTCCTGAGACTGTTTAATTTTAGGCAAAGATACAGCTTTTTTTCTCATGACCAAGGAGAAATTAGAAAGCACAATGTTAAGTAACTTCCAATAAAATTGTAAATAAATTTCTTGGCTAAAATAAAAAGTAATACCAGTGAGCGTATTTACTTCTTTTACTAGCACTATTTTTTAATAATAGTGTCAAATAGAAACCTAGAAATGTGCTAAATTTTATATTGTCTGTTTGCTTTTTGCTACATTATCTCTTTTGAGGTGGCCTACCTATTTTGCTTTTCCCTTTTATCTACTTATATGATAGTTCTGTGAGTTGTGGTAAGATAGCTTTGCAACCATTTCTTCATTGTTATTCCTTAAATTCTACTCTGATCTAGACAAATGAATACTATTACCATTTCCCCCTTCTACCTTCAGAATTCTTGTGTCTTTCTTCAGTCTCAGAGCCACCCTTGACACTGTGTTGACTAGAGAAAGCGATAAGCAGTGACTGGTGAGCAGATTTAAAACTTTTCCTCATCATGCTTCATGAAGCCTCTAAATACTGAACGTTATTTTTAAACTCTGCGTACAGCTTTAAAACTGATGAAATGATTTATATTGCCTCTCCTTTGTACAGAGGAATTTATTGAGAAATAACATCAACTCAAACTTCCTTTTCAGTTTTTAAAGAGGCCCTGGCCGTTCAAATCACCCCCATAAATCACTTCTAAATTTTGTCATTAAGAAAGTTATTAATTAAATGTTTAATATATATGGCTGGCTTAGTAGTTATAGGTTAAATTTATGGTATAGTATAACTGTCTTGCTTATGTTCTTTCTGTTTGTGGGCTTTATACTATATATATAATCAATATATATACTGAAATATTTATTTTACATTACATTATTGTAGATGTTTATAACTGCACCTTGACTTTTTCCTTTTTTTAACTCATAAAATGCATGTTACGGCCTTGATGCAAAATGAAATCTCCAGTGTTAGCATTATTTCTTTGGGACCTGCTTAGTGACTATTTCTAGGATGTTGTGATTAAATATGGGGGCTATCTACAGTCCTAAGTATTGGTATCAGAATTTGTTATGCTGCTTATCTGCAGGTAATTATTATTTTGATCTTGACCATGGATTCAGGATTTTGAGGCTTTTGAATTTACTTTGTCTTTATCGCCTTGATTTGTATGATGACATTAGCCTTATTTCTGCAGTGGTGGATATCATGGAACAAGCATGTTGTTACTTGGAGTTACAAGACTTGGATCTTAGAATTTTAGTTATTTGAATTCACTTTTCTTATGTGTCAAATGTGGATGGCAATACCTTCCTTACAAGTTAATTGTAAAGCCTTAATGAGATGATATTTGTGAAACCCCAGATATATAGTAGTTGATCAATTAATGGTGAGTCAATGATCTTTTCTTTTCCCCCTTAAAAAGTAAAGTTCTCTGTAGTTGGATTTAATCTAAATCTACTATTTCATTAATTAATAGCTTTTTAACAGGCCCTTCTCCTAAGTGTTCTGTCCATTGCAAGCCTCTGAACTAAATTTTAACCAAAACATTATTGAAGTTCTAGA
This sequence comes from Hipposideros armiger, assembly GCF_001890085.2. Lineage (NCBI taxonomy): Eukaryota > Metazoa > Chordata > Mammalia > Chiroptera > Hipposideridae > Hipposideros > Hipposideros armiger. Next base: position 2,311,638 of record NW_017731370.1, read on the forward strand.
AGTACTTTCAGGTATGAAATCTTGTCTTGTAAGGAATTTAAAGTAATTTAAGCAAAGTCATTCGTTTTTTTCCAATGAGGAAACTGAGGCACAGAGATCTTAAGTGATTCATTTCAGGTTCCTCCAGAGATGGTTCCCCTCATCTGTGGTTCCTCTGTCTAATGGAACAGGAATCCAGATAGCAGCTATACAAGAGCATCAAGTGAACATTACACACAGTGCCATTTCTTTTATGGCTACTGCTCTAATGAAATTCTCAAGTGTAGATAAGTCTAATGCTTATATATGTTGTATGTTTTCCAGACAAATGCAATAGTAATGATAGAATTTTACGGGCTCCATAATAGCTATAAGAACACCACTTTTACTGGGGGTGGCTGCCTCTGATTTTTTTCCCTGCCTGGGGCCACTTGTCACTGGTGCCCTAATTAGAGTGTTGTAATTTGATAACGAAATTGAGAAAATTTAGAGCAGAAAGCAGGCACCTATCTCATCATCTGTGTTCACACTCAAAGTGAATATGGAGTAAATTCCTACACTGAGTGAGAGATGACTTTGACAAAGAGGGGGGCAACTGAAAGGAGTAGCTTAAGCTTTGGGAGGCGTTACCTCTGTGTTCTTAAGCACAGACCCTCTGACATGACAGATTGGATAAAGGATTTTCACTACTTATTTTTGTTGAAACTTTTTTCATTTATTTGTATGTTTTAGTTGTTTTGAAATAGCTCGTAATCTGTGAAAGTATTTGCATTCACAAAACTGGAACTCTTCCCGTTTATGCAGCAACTTCTCGTTCAGGCAATTGAATCTTGTGGTTTAATTATCCTTCTCAATAAAATTGATACTAATGAAAATAACTGATAAATATCAAGCATTTAGTATATGTAGCATATGCCTAGCACTGTTCCAGATGAAATATTTTCCTATGTTTAATTGTAACTTTTCTAATACATTTGTCTAAATTTTAAGTAATTATGAAGTGCTAAGGCATATGTCAATCATATCCTGGTTTGTAAGAGAGAAAATCTCTAGGAGATCATTGTAAAATTGGTTTTTCTTTTGGTTATTTATTATTCATCAAAAAAAAATTGGAAAAGCCTGAGTTGTTTTTGATGGATTACTATAAATATCCAAAGTTTGCTGGTGGGTTATGGATTAGAGAGAACTGAAGACTGGGGAAACACTGACTGTGCGTTGGTGACTATAACCTTTGGACTTTACTGGATTAGACATCTTCACTACTTATTCCACCCCTTTATAAAGATCCTTATGTTTTCTTCTTGTATGTAATAGGTTCCAGGTTTGATAACCATGGGGACACTGTGGGGACTGAAATCATGTGTGTTCTATCACTTTTAAGGCAGCCCTCTCTTTAATTTCACGAGACAGGCTTGAAAACCAGAAGTAACCCAACTCCAAAATTGGCAGTAAATCCTCCGACAGGGAAAAGGTGACGTACTGTGTAATAAATTCCTTTGTTGAAAAAGAGATGTTGCAATACTGGAAACTGAAGTACCAAATGTTTCCTTTTAAATTTGGAAAGGCCTTTCCTCATTACTTATCTGTCCCTGTGGATTTCTAACAGGGGATGTGTTGAAAGATTTTTCAGATGCCCCACTAGCCACAGTGAGAGTGAATGGCAGCATTTATAAGATGACATAAATACTTCAAAATCATCAGTAATCCTTGGAGATGTGTGGTGTGCCAGTGGTACTGAATGTGAGCTTTTGTTGCTGCTGATCCTGTACTCTTGAATGCAGGCTGCCTGGGAATGTGGGTTGTCTCTCTCCTGTGACTGCAACTTCACTTTCTCCCTCTGGGGGCTTTTTGTATCAGAGCTGAGGTTAGAGTGGTTTAGAAGAAATAACGTCTCCCAAAGGAGAGAAAGACCTGTGAGATTAGCAGTCATACTTAAAAATCCTCATCTCACTTTGAGGTCCTGTGGAGGAATTAGATCATAATCCTCTACCATTTAAACACTACATTAAAATCCTGCATGTGAACACTACTTCACACATTGGGGCCTTTTAATTTTCATTTTCTAATAATTTGGCTCATAACACCATTGCTGCCATCACTAAATGAGGCAGAGATAAAAAGGAAGAAAACTTATCTTGAAATGTAATGAAGATATATATTAAATGTCAGCCAAGAGTTGATAAATTTTCATTTTTATCCTATTGCAAATGCTTTTGAGTTTGTTACTTAGCTTTTGGAACTAAAACATGATTTGACAATATGATTTTATTGGGTTATAACATTACATATTTTTAATTATCTAAATTTGAAGGATGCATCTGTCACTAGAGCTGAAGCGAAAATACTGAGTGTGTGATGAAGGTCGGATGAAGTAAAACACCTGTACTATTAGTTCACACTCTCTTTTATGAACTCCTGAACTCAGGTGCAGGGAAGTGAAGTGCATGGGACCAAACCCCATTGGATACCCTGCCTAGCCTTTACCATCTGCTTTAAGAGAAAGTATTGTGAATGTAGGAGTGTGACATTGAAGTCCGAAAATAAACCTGTTGGGGAAAACAATAGGTATTATTATAGAAGTTGGGAAAAATAACAGAAGGAATAAATAATGAAAATCATGCATAATTCATAATCACTGGATAACCAGTTAAAAAAATTCTTGCCAGACTAACAGAAATCTCTATCATTTTATTTGTTTTGTTTTGATAATGAAAGGTTTCGCCAGGTGGCCATTTTGACCCTATGTGTAGGCTCAGTTTGCTTTGAAGCAGTAGCCTTCAGAATTGCAAATCAAAAGCTAAACTCCTTTTTAACTCTTTCCTAGTCTCTTAGTGATGATTGTCAGGCCAGCTGGGAATCGCCTTGTCCTAATAGAAGGAAAATGCAGAGAATAAAATGAGAGAAAATGATAAAAAGTGATTTTCCTTAAGACAGTCATTATTCTCATTGTAGTATTTATTTATTTATTTAATTTATTTGTTTTTATTTTATTTTTTTAAAGATTTTATTGGGGAATTGGGGAGGGAGACCAGCCAAGTTGTTGTTCTTCAGTCTTCATTGTGGAGGGTGCCAGTCGCCATCTGGCTGCCCGTCGGCAGATCATGGCCTCTAAGCTCAAGGTGCTGTGTTCAATATTAGTTGCAGGTGGGCGTAGCCACCATCCCATGAGGGAGTCGAACCAACAGCCTTGTTGTTAAGAGCGCACACTCTACCCATTGAGCCATTCCAGCGGCAGCTCAGCTCAAGGTTCCGAGTTCAGTCTTAGTTGCGGATGGGCATAGCCACCATTGAACAGGCAGCCTTGTTGCTAGGAGCACATGCTCTATCCACTGAGCCATCCGGGCGGCAGCTCAGCTCAACGTACCAAGTTAAGTTTTACTGGCAGGTGGGCGTAGCCCACCATCGAACAGGCAACCTGGTTACACCAGCTGAGCCATCCTGCCATCTGTTGGCAACTCAGCAACAGCTCAGCTCGGGCGCAGCTCACTGGCCCATGTGGGAATCGAACCGGCGGCCCTGTTGCTCAGAGCTCATGCTCTTAAGCCAACTCTTAACCAACTGAGCAACTCGGCAGTCCCCTCATCATAGTATTTATTGTTTACTAACTCCGTGCTAAATATTTTGTGTACATTGCCTCATTTTGTCCTCAGAACAGCTCTGTGAGGTAATTGCTACTCCCATTCCTCATTTTACATCTGAGGACAGTGAGGCTTAAATAAAGAGTCCCAGAGTCACTCAGCTGGATTGAAACATGAGTCTGATTACAGAATAGAAAATATTAATTCTTACTCTACAGAACCTTCTGGCCATAATATATGACCAGTGTGTGAGAGAGAGAGAGAAGGAGAAAAGAGAAGAGAAAGAGGAAGAAGAACTGGAAGTTTCAATATCCGCAAATCAATTAATGTAACACATCACATTAACAAAATGAAAAATAAAAATCATATGATCATATCAATAGATGCAGAAAAAGCATTTGACAAAATCCAGCAACCA
>NW_017731370.1:2317647-2431490 GCF_001890085.2 Hipposideros armiger
ATAAATACGTAACTACAATATTGCCACAGGGACATGAAAGACAGTTCGAGGAATATAATTAATAATGTTGTAAATATTTTGTAGGGTGTCAGGTGGTCACATGTCTTGCTAGGGAGACCGCATCATGGATGGGGTAGAGACTTGATCACTGCACTGTACACCTGAAGCTGATGTTGTATAATATTGTATGTCAACTGTAAGTGAATATACATATATATATAGTCATGGGACGTGGAGTATAGTGTGGGAGTGGAGTCAAGGGAATTGTAATATGTATGATATTGGGGGGGGGGAAGTGGGTCAGTGGATTGGGGGAAGGAGGTTGTTACTTCGAGGGGTAAAAAGTATAACTATTGCACTGTGTTGTGCAGCTGAAACTAATTCTAAAAAATGTGTATTTCATAATAAAAAATAATTAAAAGAAAAAAAAAGTAGAAGGAGTGGAAGGAGTGGAAGGAAAGGAAGGAGAAGAAGGAGAAAGAGAAAGAAAGCTGTTCTCCAAACAAGGCCCTGCTGCTTGGCCCAGAAATCTCAGATTTCTCCTTTAAAAAGATACAGAAGCTCTTTTGGAATGTAGAGCATTGTGTTCACTAGAGAAATAATGGCATTGTTGGAAACATCTATCTATATGAGGGAAAAATAAAGATAGTCTATTAACTGTTTAAGTTTCCTTGGAGTTTTGCCAAATTTTTCTGGATTCTAAGCAAACCCACAAACAGACATTTTAAAGATGGCCTCTTGAAATAGTTTCATTTGGTTGAGGGAAGTGGTCATTCTTTATGTGGATAAAAGGTACTCTTAAATATGCCAGACTTCATTTTTCAGGCATCATAAAGGATTTATTTTAATCAAATTACTTTCATTTATTCAAACGAATTCAAAATTAATTTGGTTGTTGGTAGTAATTAAATATATCTTGGATTTTTCCAAAATGACTCAGTTAAAATAAATGATCTTTTTCATGTATTGCTACATATGGTGTCTGACAAATGCATCAGAAACCATATTGACTCAATGCAAAGTTGTATGTTAAATTGGAAATAGCTAGAAGTTGTCTACTTTCAGTGTGTAAAGTTTCCTGAGCCATTTTCTTTCACCAGCAATTAGCTCTTTCTATATATTAAGAATGTGTTTGGCTTCAAATATCCATCGACAGGTGGATGGATAAACCAACTGTGGTACATACATACAATGGAATATTATTCAGCCTTAAAAAGGAAGGCCATTTTTATACATGCTATACAATGTGGATGAGCCTTGAGGACATTATGCTACATGGAATAACTCAGTCACAAAAGGGCAAACATGTATGATTTCACTTACGTGAGATATCCAGAGTAGCCCAATTCTTGGAATTAGAAAGTAGAATGGTGGTTGCCAGGACGAGAGGGAGAGGGCAAGTGGGAGTTGTTGTTTAATAGATACAGAGTTTTAATCTGAGAACATAAACATGTTCTGGAGGTGGAGGTGATGGTTGCACAACGATTTAAATGTACTAAATGCCACTGAATTGTACATTTAAAATAATGGTTATGGTAAATTTTCTGAGATTTTTTATATATACACACACACACACACACATATATATATATATATATATATATATACATATATATATATATATATATATTTTTTTTTTCCCCCTACAAAAAGAAAAAGAAGGATACATTTCAGCTTCAAAAAGAGAACTCAGTTACTGAGGCTGAAACATATAGTTTTTGGTTTGTTTTATTTTGTTTTAAGCCTCATGTAGTCTGAGAAGAGCGTGGGGCTGGTTAGCCTACCCAGCAATGTTACCTAGTACCTGGGCCTGTGCCTTCACTCCTACCTTTTTCAGAGGAGGTCTTCCTGCTCATGTGTGTCAGCCAGTGGTCACAGGATGTCTACTACACCTTGTTTAGCTGAGTAGGTGCAGGTCTGGAAAGCTAGATTTAATGAGATGTGGCAGAGACATTTAACTCTCCCTGAATATCCATATGCTCTACCATGTTTCCCAGCCTCATTCCAGTTGCCCGAGACCATGTGGCTATTGCTGGCCAGTAAATTCGAGTGGAAATCATACATATGTGTCAATTCTAGGCTAAAGCTGTAAAATGGCACTTGGTGGCCCTCTTGCTTTCCTGGAAGGGACATGATTCAGGAGGTGCAGTGACAGATGAAGGAACCGCTATCAGCCTAGGTTTGTTCCTGAGTGACTGTACGGCACGCATCTTCCTGGAGACTCAGGCACAACGTATAACATTGATGAGAATTATATTCTTGTTGTGTTAAGCTACCAAGATTTGGGGGTTGGTTATTTTTGCAGCCTAGTGTAGCTATTCTGGCCGATAGTCCAGGGAGAGCTTTTGCCAGACAACTTCAATGAAGTGAGTGAAATATGGAAGCGTCCAGGGGAAGAGAATGAATATAAGTGGATGAAGCATCACATTTTAGTTGGGTAAGGAAGGAGGTGAGGACCTAAGGGGAGTGAGAGATAATTAAAAAACAGCAGTGTTCATGAATGGCAGTTTTTGGTGAGGTGGAGGGAATGTTGGAATTGGAATGCTTAAGAGGTCAGCTGGAAAGCTAGGAAGGATGGGACGACTGCAATTGAGCCTGTAGAGGTGTTAATATTATTGATAATGACATAGTCATGGGAGTGAATTTGCGAGGTCATGTGGATAACTTGAAGAGAGGATATCGGAGACTCTAAAAGCCAAGGTATTGGTAAAGTCATTTAGGTAAGTGTTAAAATCAACATGAGTTATGATAAGGAGCAGTGTTTGGTTGGGTGGAAATAAGCTGGGAGCTAACACCTGAAAGGAATGAATTTGTCTTTATTTGCCTGAGACTGTTTATGTTTACCATCCCTCTAGAGTCGCCCTATTGGGTTGTCAGAAAAGTCATAACACATTTTTGCAACGAAAAAAATAGAAAAAATATGTCATGACTTTTCCGACAACCCAATAGTTTAACTGATCCTAGGTTGACAAGTTTTTTTTTGTTGTTTATTGCCCTCTTTAAGATATTAGTCTTCTGGTCTCTTGTTGTATGACTTTTAACATTTCTTTGTAGATGATTCTTCTTTTCTTTATGAATAGTTTTGAATATTTTTCTTTTCCTTTGCCCAGAGCTTCACTGTGGTATACCTAAGGATGGATTTATTTTTATTCCTCTTCTTTGGAACTCCTTGCATCTTCAGTTTAAGGAGTTTCTTATAACTTAAATTCTGGAAACTCTTTTCGTTGCCTCTTCAAATATTAGTGCCTCCTCCCCCATTCTCTCTTTCAAAATGCCTATTAATAGACTGGATATTTTCATTTTATACTCCAGGCTTCTTAACAAATTTTCATTCTGTTTATCATTCTAAACTGCTTTATAGTTTTTCACGGATGTATCTTCTAGTTCTCTTGCTTGAGCTGCATTTAATCTGATGCTTGTTACATGCATTGTTTTAAACAGTTTTGTTTTAGGTTTTTTTGGAAAGTTTTATTTGGTTCCTTGAAAAAACTGTACAGCTCCCCCTCATCCCCTGCCCCCAGATTGCTCTGTTTTTATTTATTTTATTTATTTATTTATTTTTTAAGATTTTTTATTGGGGGAATTGGGGGATGGGAACAGTGCTGGGGAATTGGGGAAAGGGGAACAGACAAGTTGCTGTCCTTTTGTTCTTCAGTCTAGTTGTGGAGGATGTTGCTTCACTGGTCCAAGTTGGCACCATCATTGCGCTCTTCCTGGGTGAGGCACATCAGTCGCCGGCTTCTGGACGGCCACTCACAGCGGCTGCTGGCTGCTCATGCTGGCTGCTGGCTATACATGGTAGCGCATGGCAACCCACTGCCACAGGGGCTGCAGCCTACGCCGTCGCCGGCGACTCACAGCAGCCCAGCTCCAGGTTGAGCTGTTGTTCAGCATCTTAGCTGTGGAGGGCAGTGTCACTGGCCCTCATATGTGGGATCCGAACCAGGGCCCTCTGGCGTCCCAAGCCAGCTCTTAACCATCGCGCCACTCGACCGGCCCCAGCTTGCTCTGTTTTTAAAATTATGATCTTCTTTCCTTTTTATCTTTGTACTACAGATTGTTCTATTACAAATGTGATCCATGAACTCTGTACAATCCATGAGCTAAGAATGATTTTAACATTTTTAAAAGGTTATTACGAAAATAGAAGAAGAATATTTGCCAGAGATCATATGTAGCCTGTAAAATCTAAAATATTTATCTTTTTTTTTACAGAAAATGTTTGCCAAACTCTATTCTATTATCACCACTTCTTGGTTTGATAATCTTTCTGATGTTTGCATCTACTCATTCCACCTTATAAGTGTGTGTGTGTGTGTGTGTGTGTGTGTGTGTGTGTGTTTATATTTTTTATTGTGATTTCATCTTTAGCATGGGTTCTGAAAAGTTAAGGATCCCGACAAGAGGGGAAATGCATTATAATTCTGAAGTCTCTGGATATAGCACATACTGGAGTCTCAGTAACAGGAATCATACTGGGCAAGAGTCAGCTGAGACTGGGCTAAGAGTTGGGATTAACAGAGGATCACTTGGGCAAGGAGACTGGCTCTTAGCAGGGTTCTCATCTAAATTCCTAAGGTTGATCTATAAAATACACAATCAGGGCACTGACATCTGGACTGGCCAGAATGACAATTGAGTAGCCAAGGAAGGGTCTAACACCTTTAGGGAGATCTGACAGTGTGCAGCAACACCCCTGCCAACTACTGTGTACTTTGGGCCAAGCACCAAATAGGTGCTCAATAACAATTTGGTGAGTGAATGGATGGGGGAGGCAATAAAAATCAGATTTACATTTTGGGTACTGGTAAGTATCAGGTGGGTATCTGCTGCAAACCTTTGCCCTAGACTACTAAGCAGAAAGGAAGAATCTGGAGAGAATCTGTTAATTTCTCTGGAGTTTTCTACATAAACAATTATATCATCTGTAAATAGGGGTAGTATTACTCTTTCTTTCTGATCTTTATGCCTTATATTTCTTTTTCTTGCTTTATTACAGTGGCTGCAACCTCTAGTATATTGTTGAATAGCATTGATAAAAGTGATATCATTGCCTTGTTCCTGATCTTAGGGAAAAACAATTCAGTCTTTCACAATTAAGTTTGATGTTAGTTGTAGACTTTTTGTTGATACACTTTATTTCTGGAAACCGATAATTGAATTTGGAGGCTTGATCAGATTCAGGTTTAATTTTTTTGGTGGGAACAAGACTACAAAGGTGTAATTTTCTCAAGAGATGTGATATCTGGTTGTATATTTTTGTAATATTAGCAGCCATTGATGTTTGTTGCCTATATCAATTATTATATTATAGGTTACAAATGGTAATATTCTAATTCTGTTAAGTTCTTTTTTATTTATTAGCTGGGATAATTCTATGGAGAGTCTTTTTCTTCATAAACTATCTGGTTACCCTGCTGTACAGTTCATATAGGAAGTACATAGAAATCCTTGATCTTTTTTTTCTTTCATTTATCAGTTTTCAGAATAGTGAGTTGGTTCCATATCATTCTCCAAAGGTAACAAAATGCCATTTAAAACATGAATTCACTATGTGCTTCAATCCGTTCAGCTGCCATTTTTATTGATGCTAAATAAGTGTGTACTTTTCTATGTTCTTTTTAGAACTTGATTTATTTCACTTTTCTTTAGGTGTCTTGTTAGGTCTTTATTATATATATAAAATCCATGTTTTCTACTGAGCTCAGACAACATAAATACACTGTTACTTTCACGAGTAAGGACAAAAGGAGTATGTAATGAAAGGCTTATTTCTAATATCTGTGAATAAAGAATGGTACTGTTTGCCTTTGAATTCTACTTCATCTACATGGTATCATATTCTAAGAAACCTTGGAATTTTGTGGGTAAAACCACAGAAGTTAAACTTTCCTTTGATTGGAACCTGCAGGAGAATAAGTTTTTGGTGTCAAGGCTCTTATGTTAGAGGTGATATATGTCAGAATACAAGTCATAATTTTAAAAGTTTCTTGGTAAAAATCAATCACTGGAAAACCCTGCTTATTCCTGTATAACAACAGAGGAAAAAGTCTCTCTGACATACATTGTGTATTTTTGATGTAATGTTAACTTTATGTGGTTTAACTGTTTGACTTGAGGTGTGTATACATAACCTTCTGAACACTCATTTAGCTTATAATATGCCAATTTCCTAACAATTATTATTGTTCTAAAGTATAACATTTCACTGTTCAACATCAAATATGTACACAAAGGGAATTAAAATTTATGGAGTTTCATGAGCTTAGCACAGTGTCTCTACATAGTAAATGTCAAAAATGGTTTCTTTTCTATTAGCTTTCTAGTTGTTTTTTTTGCCTGATTATGAAAATACTATTGCAAAAATTTAACAAAATAGGGATCACCATGACCCTGCCTACGAAGTTATATATTAAATTACATATCTAGATCTTCCTCTAAGTGTAGATACTTACAAAGACATATTTAGATCTTAAAGGATATTTGCATTTACACTTTACCAAAAAGTACAGGGGAAGTCCTTCAGGCAAAATGCCAGACAATTTTTTTAAACCTTTGATAATTTTTGAACAGTTTGTTCAAAAACTGTTGGCAATGAGCACGCATTGTATGTGCATACATAATATGCATATATGTGTGTATGCATATGTGCATGTGTGTGTGTGTATATATATATATGTATATATAGTGGAGGGGGAGGCAGGAGGAAGGGAGGAGAGGTCTGTATATGTATGAAGAGAAAATTTATGAAATGAAAAGCACCAACATGGTTTAACAATGTGTATCATAGTACTTTGTGTTGGTTAAGTTTCATGAAATTAAGAATTTTAAAGCATTATTTAAAAGAGGTTGTTTCATTTGATAATCTTAGCCCACATTTCTTTGTAATTGCTAATAACCTCCCATCTCTATGTACCTGTATGTGAGGGTGTGTGTGTGTGTGAGTGTGTGCTCGCATGCGCAGGCGCACGCTCATACCTGCCGTGCAAGTTAATGACATGAAAAAAAGTTACTTTGTCTCTGTTCTTGCTGGGGAATCTGAGTGAATCTTAAGATGCTTCTTCTTTTGCTGTGACTTTTTTTTTTTTTTACCGTAGGATGGAGTCATACTTTTTAGTCTCAGTAGATGCTGAGATCTTTTGTATCTTTAATTAACGGAGAACTTGATTTTCTAATGAATTAACAGAACACCTTTGGCAGGAAATTGTTTTAAAGAGATGGGAAGCAGAGGTTCAGATGAGGGAGGAATCATTTTGAGTGGAAAAATGTTTTTTAAAAGAGATACCTTGTAAAGGTCTTTTATATCTACTGTTTTCCTTTGGGTAAGAGGACACTGTCATTTTAATAGTGAAATTGATTTTATATATAAAAAGCATTTCAAGTGGCACTTACTATGTTTTAAAAAAGGCTTATCCCTCTTATGTTTGTCAAAGTAGCTTTTTTACATTTTGTACTTCTAAGAAAAAATCAGGCTCTTTTTTCAGAAATCTTTTATTTGAACTTACTAACCTATAAATTAAATTTCCTTTGTCTCTACTTCTGCAGGCAGTTTCTACTTTTAGCAGGTAGAGACTGTAATAGAATTCTAGGCAGTTTTCATTACCACCATGCCTACCCTTTCTTAGTGTGTCTGAATGGGGGTTAAAATGCATTCTTACTTTAGTAGGACAGAGAGTATTCACCCCTAAAAGCTATGTAAATTACTATAAGAAGGTGGAAAAGGTGCTATTTTATGAAGTCCACTTTACAGCTGTTGAGGTATGGTGAACCTTTCAGTGAAAAGTACGTTGGGGGAGATTTAGATAGTCCCCAGTTGGCTAAATTTCTCCCGTGCTCCCAGGTGTGTGGGTGCCAGAGGGAAATGGGAGACCAAGGCCGATTGAATGTAAACAAATTCATAAATTATAAAAAAGAGATTTTTGTAGCTACCCAACTGTAGAAATGAGACAGAACCCTAGGAGATTCCTAGGTAGACAACCTAAAGTCCTGTATTATGTAAATCATTCCTAGGAAAAAGGGTTTTCCTTTCATTTTTTTTGTTTCCTTTTGAGATAAGACAGTCATGTGTTTCTTTACTTTCTGCCAAACCTATCATTGCTAAAATTACTAGATTGCTCATACAAGTCATTTCATCCATCACTGAATTATTCTCCAGCTCGATTACTTCTTAAGTGGTGCATAGGGGTGTTTAAATACTCATAAGATAAGAAGGATGTTTAGTACTGCTTTTCCTCAACCATTTTTGGTTTCCTTGGATTTTTAGGATGTGGGGAGCATCTTGTACGCACCATACTGGCTAGAGAATGTTCACACGCTTTGCAAGCTGAAGATGCTCACCAAGCTCTGTTGGAGACTATGCAAAACAAGTTTATCAGTAAGTATAACATTAAGAAAATTACATCCTTCTAAATATAGATTGCTTTACTGAGCTGTAAGCTCCATAAGTCAGGTAATGCATTGGAATTGCTATATCTAAGTCCAGGGCCTAATATAGATGTAGACTGTTAATTAATATTGGTCATGAAAATAATTCCATCACAGTAATACTAGAGCATGAAATTTGCCATATAACTAATCTACTGCCCAAGCTGTGAGACGTCGTCTAGGATTCCAGTAATATGCTGTATAATAAAATTCTATTAAAACAAAATTCAAGCAACAACTCCCTTTAAAAGATTTAAATACAATTTGACTTTTTTTTTTAAGTCAGTGTTTTAAAATTCCATATTCATGAATCCAGTGCTCCCACATAGTTGTATAGGATTGAGTTGAAATCCTTCCCAGGCTCATTTGCCAAGCCATATAAGGGTTAAAACTATTTGGCTTAGTCTGCTTTTCCCATCATTTACGATTGAGCTTACCGCTATGCAAAGATTTGTGAAGTAGTGTAAGAAATATAAAGATAGTTAAGTTAGAATGATTAGCCACGAACACACAAATTAGAGAATGAGTATCACAGGGTTAATCTTGGGGTGGTGGTGACGTATGTGCACTTAGAAAATTAAGACAACAGGATCTAATAAGGTGCTAATTGTGTGGTGAGGACAACACTGACAAAACTATGGGAAGAAATCACCCCCAAATGACTAATGAATGGATGATTGACTCTTAGAACTGGTCCCAGAAGGCTCTGGGATTAGTGGGAAAAAAGGACGAGAGGAACTTGAACACAGACATGACGATGGGAGCAGGCATGGTGAGGGCTAGAGAACTGCATGACTCTCACATGGAGAGAAATATTCCCAGCATGTGGCAGGGCTGGATGGCCAGGTGAGGCCAGGTCACAGAGGGCCTTGAGATCTCTGCGTGGCTCATATTTGAGCTGATAGAAAGAAGAGAACCCTTACGTGTTCTTAAGTTGACAAATAAAATGGTGTTTCGGGGGAGGGTTATAGACTAGAGCTACAGTTGTCCAAGACCATTTCTACAGGAGAGAGACATTAAGGGCTGGGAACGGTCCAGGGGAGGAGAAAGTGAAAATGTCGGTTTTGGTAGTGGGAGGGTGTAGCCCCCTGGGTCAATTCAGGAGACAGAAGCCATATATCAGGTTAACCAGGGGAGTTTAATATGAAGAATTGTTAACTGTGATGAAAGTAATTAAAAGGAAACTGTATGTGATACTCTAGAGCTGAGAGCGAGTGTCCAAGGAAGGACGTACTTGGAAGGGGCTCAGACCTTGTTGGAGAAGGTATGGGTTTGGCTACCAGGTAGCAGTGAAGTTCACTAGTTTGGCCAGGCTGGGACTGGTCTGGAGTTGCTGGGTAAACATTAGGCCACACTCTGGTGTGCATACAGGGAGCAGATAATCAGCACTCGGCGGCTGGGTGTGCAGTGGGAGACCACTGGCTCTGGCAGAGGCAGAGGACGCAGAGGTCTTCAGAGCACACTGGTCATAGGAAGCTTTCAGAGGGACTCACTGCTTGGTGTTTGAAACTCTGGGCCCCAAGGGCTACATGCAGGCTGTGCGGAGACTTTCCAAGGTAGTCCTGACAGGTGACCGAGTGCAGCCACTGGAAGCCTCTGGTTTCCTTACTGAGAGGGCTGCTGTCAGGTGATTGCCAGGCCCAGGCTGCAAGGTCACAGATGGACCGTATCTGGTTTTGTGGCTGGGCAGACTCCCAGATAGCCTCACACCACACTGCCTCTCCTCCCAGCACATGCTGGGAATTGCAGGAGGGTGCCTACGCTAACTGTTCCTGCCCTTTCACTCAGTGTAATGCCTGACTCTGCCTTCGTTCTGCCAGCCCCCTCCTTGTAAGCCTTGTCTCTTTTTACGTGGCACTCTATATTTGTTTGTTTCCCTTTCCATCTCTACCTGGCAATATCTGGATTTCAGGAAGCCTCTGTGTCATTGTGGAAGGGATCATCAGGTTCATGGTCTCCCTCTTCCCACTGCTGGCTTGTGCTGAGATGGGACTTGCTCTCCACTTACCTGTGGGTTACTGGCCGCTGTTGCTATTGAATTCACTGTGGCGTTCATGGTCCTGTTGTAGCCTCTGGCTTCCTCAGTACTGACAGCAGATGCTCGGGGGTCAGGTGGTCTAAAAACTTGGAATAACCAGTGGGATTGTCAAGTACTCATGGCCTAAGCGTATCAGGCTACTTTTTCTACTTTATTCTTACTGGCAACTTCTGAATGGACAACTTCTCTATGTGGCTTTCTGTCTCTCTAAGCCTCATCTATTCTTGATCCTCCAAATCTAGGGATTTTTTTACTCTCTCCTTTTTCCTCCACCCTCAAAAGGGACAGAGACCCATACCAACGATCGATTTTTTTCCTTATAGTTTTTCCACAAATGTCCAAGTGTCCAGTCACACCTCTACCCCAGCCCTTTGTTTAGGGTACTGGTGGAAACCTGGCTAAGCAAGTTTTGCTGCAAACTATTTCACCAAAATTTAGGCTTACTTACTCAAACATATTTCATCCCAAAGCTGTCTCTACTTAGAATTTATCAAAGTCCACTTAGAAGCTCAGCTAGATATGCATGCAACTCATGGGATAAGTGGAAGTTTTCACGGGTGGGTATAAAACTGAATTCCACTATTGTTCAGGCCATCAATAAGTATTATGCCCTGTTAGGAAACGTTTTTAGGGAAGAGAGAAAGAAAAACAGATTATGAGCAAGAATGAACTGGATTTATTTATCTGAAGGAAGAACAGAGTAACTGTAGAAACATTTCAGTATAAAGAGATTTTGTACAGATGCTTTCTTGCAATTATTTAAACTGAGGTTATGAAGAAAGACATGAATAATGATATTAACTATATGCATGTTAATAAGAATTGCCTGATGGCAAAATGTGACTGAGGAATGTATTAGATACAGGATTTTGAGGTCAACCTCTAGTGATTTTCCAGAAAAAGCTTGATTACATTCACGTTACTACATCCCCAAATATATCAGAATCAGACTTTAGGTCTTATTGTTCTTTTGTTTTAACAGTTACCATTGTCGAATGTTGTTTTTAAGGGAAACCAAATTTTTGGCCTTAATAGCATATCTAATTTATATAATATATAAGCTGTTCAGCTATACTAGAGGCATTCTCAGAATATTAGTAGGAAGAAATGTAAAAGGTGAAAACTAGATGCTCAGGAGAAGTTAACTTCCTGGTAACCCTGTGGTAGGTGAGTAATTATGACACATGGTAACTTTCCACTTTTGAGAATGACCTAGAAACAACAGATTCGCTAGCTAGCTCGACCTCTATATTTGGGTCCAGGCTAAGAAGTTCTCGAATTCCACTTTTTTCTCTTCTGTTGCTTTTCTGTACTCTCCTCTTTAAATCTACTCAGAGAGTTGAACTGCAATATTCCATTTTGCCACTAGATCCAATGACCTAATGCATATTGAACACCATCTTAAATAGTCCAGGCTCATGGAAAGGAGTAAGAAACTTCAGAGCTCATCTTATCGAACCTGCTCATTATCGAAACCCAGTTTACAAGAGTTCAGTGACTTGCCTAAAGTCACCTGGTTAGACAATGGGTTTTAGTGCTACAAGATCACACTGCCATTTTTTTGTTTTTTTTTGTTTTTTAAGTAAAATGAATGCGAAATACAGAAAAACAGTGTCCTGGGTGTTAGGACAATTGAGTTCCACTTTCAACTCTGTGTCTGACTCACTGAATGTAGCAAGTTACTTAAGCTGTTTTATTTTAAAAAACAACAACAACACAAAACAACAACACCAAAAAACAAAAAATGAGAACATTAGACAAGAGACAGTTTCTAAATTTCTTCACCATGCTAAGTTCTGTGAATTTTCTACTGGATTCAACCTGTAAATGTGAAGACCTATTTAATCAGGTGATGTGGAAATGGAATTAGAAAATGAAGATTTTCGGGAACCACTTGGGAATTTTCAGGAACCACAGATGATACTTACAAAGTTGTTAGAATGAAAGGAATTGAATTTACCAGAGACCTGGAATGGAAATGACGAAGTTGGGTTCTCGCCTCTTTTAACACACTGGCTGTGAAATTAGTTGTCTGTTGTTAGGAGGCTCTTTCTTCTCAGGTTTCTCATGTGTAAAATGAGATGCCAGATCTGGATGGTCCCTAAAGTCCCTTCTAGCTTGAAAATTCTAGTTGATCCTTGGTTTAGTTTTCAGTCCATTCTTAACTATTGTATTGTACAGTTGTAAATCCTATTAGTCCCTAATTGAAATTATAAATTAAATCTGTTAATGGTGGATCTCAGGTTCCTATTTGAAGTGATGTGGTTGAAATCCTTTTTGGCAATGACTGAGATAAGCTAGCAACTACTTTTGGTTTTGTGGAAAGACTTCATAATATTCTTCCTTCCTTGCTTTCTTTAAAAAAGTTTTGCATAAATAATATGTCTAGAGATTTTCATTGCAATGGATGCATAGAAAAATTTTATAGAACAATCAAAACTCATAGCTCCTTTCCATTTACTCTAAGTCCCATTTCTCTTGCCAGCAAGGACCACTGCTGACAATTTGGTATGTGTCTTTATAGTCTTATTCTGTCTGTCTGTCTCTTATCATTTTAAATAATTATGTAGAAGAGATTTCTAATGTATTGTTTTGCAACATACTTTTCACTTAATGTGTGTTGGTCCTCCTAATATGTCAGTATATATAGATTTATAGCTGGGTATTCTGTGGTTCCATAATTTATTTATTCCCCTACTGAGAAAAATTCAATTTGTCTGTAATTTTTGTCTATATCATTTTACCATGTGTGAATGCCTCTTCCTTAATACTCAGATTGAGCATTTTATTCAGTACCATTTTCTCTTATTTTGTAGCATATAAATTATACTTTTAAAAATACCTGGTGAGGGTGACAAAGGGTAACTATTGCATTGTTCTGTACACCTGAAACTAACAATAAAAAATAAAAAATAAATAAAAATATTTTTCAGTGGTTGTGCTAGAGTTTGCAGTATACATTTATAGCACTATACTACTTCATGGGTAGTGCAAGTACCTTATAATAAAAGACTATTGCTCCCTCTTGTACCTTATATCATTGTTGTCATTCATTTCATGCATACGTCAGCATACACACACACACACACACACACACACGCAATCAAATACATCATTGCTATTATGGTTATGAACAAATTGTTATCTGATCAGTTAAAAATAAGAAAAATAAAAGTTTATTTGACTTCACCTGTTCCTTCTGTAATTCTCTTCCTTTATATAGCTCTGCGCTTCTGGCTTATATCAATTTCCTTCTCTCTGAAGAATTTTTTTTAACTGTTCTTGCAAGGCATGTCTACTTGCAACAGATTCCCTCAATGTTTGTTTGTCTGAAAAAGTCTTTATTTCTTCTTCACTTTTGAAAGATGATTTTTGCAGGCTACAGTATTCAAGGTTGGTGGGGTTTGTTTGTTTGTTTTTCTCTTGACACTTTAAATATTTCACTGTATTCTCTTCCTGCTTTCATGGTTTCCGAGAAGTGGGATGTCATTCTTATCTTTGCTCCTCAATGGATAAGGTGTTTTTTTCCTCTGGCTTTTTTCAAGATTTTTTTTCTTTATCTTTGACTCTGCAATTTGAATATGATTTCCCTAGGTGTAGTGTTAAGGCATTTATCTTTCTCAGTGTTTTCTGAGCTTCCTACAATAGATCTGTGGTTTGATGTCTGACATTAACTTGGAGAAACTCTCAGTTGTTATTGAAGCTTTTTTTCTCCTTGCCTTTTCAGTTCTAGAAGTTTCTACTGAGATATTCTCAAGTTCAGAAATTCTTTCTTCAGCCATGTTACATCAAGGCATTCTTCATTTCTGTGACAGTGTTTTTGATCTCTAGCATTTCTTTTTATTCTTTCTTAGAATTCCCAGCTCTCTGATTGCACTAGCCATCTGTTATTGTATGTTGTCTACTTTTTCCATTAGAGTCCTTAGCGTATTAGTTATAGCTGTTTTAAATTTCCTGCCTGATAATTCCAACATCACTGTCATATCATATTCTGATGTTTGCTCTATCTCTTCAAATTGTGCTTTTTTGCCTTTTAGTATACCTTGTAATTTTTTTCTTAGAAGCTGCACATGATGTACTGGGTAAAAGGAACTGAGGTAAGTAGGTCTAGTAATGCAGTGGTGAGGTATGGGGAGGAGGAAACAGTTTGTATTCCAGTGATTAGATCTGATTTTCAGTGAATTTCTGCACTTGTATGTTGTGCCTCTGAGCTGTGAAATTCATAAGTGCCTCTCAGTTATTCACTTCACCCACTCTCTCCATGTGGAAGGTTAGAGCTGACTGGAGTTGAATATTTCCTGATGAGGTTCAGCTTCCATAAAACCCCAGCAGGTTAGGCTCTGGTAAAATAGTACCTCTTGAGGGCAGGCCTTGTTAACAAGAAGGGAATGCTGTCATTTTAAAAAATGGTTCTCTTTTCCCTTTCCCTGCTGGAAACACGAGGGAGTTTTTCTCCATTCTTCACTGTGAGAACCTGGTAGATTTCCAGGAGATAAAACTCACAAAAGTGTGCCACCCAGTCCTTCCTCCCTGGAGTTTTTAACTCATCAACTTGCCCCCATTGAGACTCCAGCAATTCTTCAATAACAGTTCTGGTTTTCCTACCCAGCACTGGTTCCTGTGGAGGTTTCTGCTCTGGTAAGTTGTGCTCTTCTGTGTCTGACTGTCTTTCTCTCCAATTCTAAGGGCAGTTGTTTACCTGGTGACCTCATTTATCTGACAGATCTAAGAAGAGTTTTGATTTTTGAGTTTGTTCCCCTTTTTATGTCTTGGAATGGCGACATCCAAGCTCCTTACATGCTGAACCAGAAATGAGAAGTCCCCTCCACACTCTTTTCCAGTGGTTATTAGCAAATGTTTAAACATATCCAAAATCATGGATTAAAAAAATGGTTTCCAGTTTATTTCATCTTTTCCTGATGAGTGAGTTTGGCCATATATAACTTGGCCTTTTGTATTAATCTGCGAATTACCTGCTTATAGCTTTTCACAATTTTTCTGTTGTACTTCTTGGGTGATTTTGTTTTAATTGACATTCAACTTTTATTAATGGTAATAGTACCTTAAATGAGAGATTCTGAAACGGCATAGCAGTAACCATCTGTGCAGAATTTTGAAATATCCCTGTCTTTTCTGGTGGTATGTTTGATATCTGTGCCCTTCTGCATTAATAAGGGATTTTATAAAAAGTAATTTTATACTTATGATAAAATAATTTGTTTTTATGTATTTTTTTCTAAAGTCATCAGTGACTTATTAAAATAATGATTGTTTTCCTTTTTTTGCAATTTGAAACCAACTCTGAAATTATCTTAAATGTAAAGTTCTTTAAAAATCTATTTTTGATAAATGAAACTTGAATGTGATAGAATGAATAGAGTAAAATTAAAAGACATTTTGAAGATTGAACTGTTTTTGTTTCCACTTGCATTACCATTATGGCAAGATCCAGAGCTTTGGTTTGACTTAATATAGGAAGCATAAAAGAGAGTAACCAATTCATGCATTTTTTTTTTAAAAAAAACCACTGTTTGTGTTTAACATGCAAAACCCATAAAAATGGGTACTGTAAAAATAGTGCCTTAATAATACTTCATGCTAACCAGCTGATTATAGACTGAATGCTTAGTTAAGTAGAGAAAAGAAATAGATTTCCTTTTTAGTTTTACTTTGTGATTACACACACACACACACACACACACACACACACACACACACACACGCGCGCGCACTATCGTTACAGTGATTCACATGTGACTTTTCCTATTCTCATGGTTATTTTTGAACAAACTTGGTTTCATGAATTATTCTTTTTTCATGCAAACTGTGGCTGCACATGTGGTATGTGAACTTCAGGGTGGCATTATAGCATCCTGCCCAGTTCTCAATAAGTAATGTCACAGAACTTTTTTTAGTTAGTTTTTCTCATTACTAAATATGAGGTATAATTAAAAAATACAGTGAATGTTTAAATTAAAAAATTTATTACAGTAAAAGATACATTACCATTAATGCCCCTAAAAATACTCCCCCTCACTTCGAACACACTTATCCCATGTTCTTGACACTTTCTGAAGCAGTTCTGGAAGCCCTCCTTCGTGAGTATCTTTACTTCATCCTCCATCATGACAATGCTCCATGTCACACATCACTTCTGGTATGGCAATTTCTATCAAATAAAAACATTATGGTGTGTTCTCATCCACCTTATTCACCAGATCTGTTATTCACCAGATCTGGCACCGTGAGACTTCTGGCTCTTCCCCAAAGTCAAAATGACTTGAAAGGAAAACATTTTGAGTTGATTCAGGACACAGAGGCTGTCACAACTAAAGACACTCAGAAAGTGGCAAGAATGATGGGATAAGTGTGTTTGAAGTGAGGGAGAGTACTTTGAGGGGAATTAATGGCAATGTGTCTTTTACTGTAATACATTTTTTTTTAATTTGAACATTCACTGTGGTTTTTTATTACACTTCATAATGGCTGATAAAATGTTATCTATAAAAAACACAAATGCCCTTTCTCAAGTTATTAGTATTATCAACCTACAGTATGTGTGACTGTTGTTCAAAAATTCTATGTGTTGTGCAGGATTTATAAAAGTAGTTTTGTTCTATATTCTTTAATTTTATTCCTTTGCAGAATATTATTATACTGTTATTGACATCATAGGTTTATTGTCAAATACAGAATGCCATCAACAATTGAGGTTAAAGAAAGTTCACTCTTGTGATTTTTTTGCCCAATTGAGAAGTTGTGTTCAATAAATATTTTTTTCAGTGGCCAAATATTTAGCTAAAATTCCAATAATTCATGAGTGTTAGCCTTCATAGGAAGAACAAAAGTACATTGTCATTACACATTTATTTTTTAAAGATTTTATTGGGGAATTGGGGAAGGGGAACAGCCAAGTTGTTGTCCTTCAGCCTTAGCTGTGGAGGGCGCAGCTAGCTCAGCTCCAAGTCCATTCGCCATCTCGCCGCCCGTTGGCAGCTCGTGGCCGCTCAGCTCAAGGTGCCATATTCAATCTTAGTTGTGGGTGGGCGTAGCCCACCATCCCATGCGGGAGTCGAACCTGCAACTTTGTTGTTAGGATGATGTGCCTCTCACCAGCTGAGCCATCCTGCCACCTGTTGGCAGCTCAGCGGCAGCTCAACTCAGGTGCAACTCACTGGTCCATGTGGGAATTAAACCGGCAACCCTTTTGCTCAGAGCTCATGCTCTTAACCATCTGAGCCCCTCAGCCGGCCCTGTCATTACACATTTTAACCTCTTATATGAAATTATCAATTATGTTTCATGATTTTTTTTATAGCTTAGAAAACTTAAAAAAATATACCGTTTTCTTCCCAGTGCATTTTTGGATTTTTACAAGACTTTTCTCCATATTCTTTATGAATGTTTCTCTTATTCAAACATTAAAACATTTTTCCTTTGCAGCTCTCTGGAGTTTGAAGGACTTTTAAGAGAATTTATTTTTTTTTAATCTATTAAAAAATCAAACATGTTTCTTCTTCATTGTTATAAACAGTGGGATATTTAGCCTGTTGTACTCACATGTCCAAATTGCAAAATAAGGAAAACAATAAAGCATTATTTATTACTAATTCTTGGGCCCTGGGCTTTTATACTTTCAGAATTTTTTTTACCATCTTTTTATTTAACAAATATTTATTGAAAGCCATGTATGTACTTTGCTGGCTACTGTGAGAGATTCACAGATAAATAAAGCAAAACAGCCTTGATATTGAGGAACCTGCATTCTAGGAGAAGAAAAAAGGCAAATGAATAATAAATAAAATGTAAGATGCAGTAAGTACCATACTAAAGAGCAGGAAATACAGGGACTTTCATTCCTGGCTATTTAGTGAAATGGAGATCCGGGAACCTCCTGATTGCAAATAATCTGATAACACTGGACAAAATACTAATAGGAAAAATCACACTTTCAAATGAATGGGTAAGAACTTTCATTTTAGGTAGTCCTAGATGCTCATACGTACATGTGTACCAGGTGACATGCACAGGAACATTTATAGCATTTTTTTGGTTTTTTTTTAACAGCATAAAATGGAATGAACTCTGATGTCCATCAACAGGAAAATACCATGTGGCAGTGAAAATTAATGCATTACAGCTACATACATTAGTATGGATGAACCTAAAAATCATAATACTAAGTTAAAAAATACAGTTTGCAATGGACTGTAGTCAGCCACCATTAATATAGCTTTGCAAAACTGAACACTATTTAATTATACATGCATATATGGTAAAACTATAAAGGATAAGATGTTATTGAAAAGTAATTCAGGGTAGTGGTTTTCTCTGGGAGGGAGAACCTGGGTATTCTCAACAGTGTTGGTAATGTTAGACTGCTCAGTGTTGTTGAGTGGATAAATGGATATTTATTCTAATATGGCTGATAAATTGTTACATATGTTCTTTTTATGTTTTAGGAAAAACTTCATAATTGAAGTCTTAATATGATAAAGTAGGAAAGGCAGAGGAGTTTAGAAGAAGCAGAGGAAGAGGTGTTATATCTGGTAGACCAAGGATAGTGTCATGAATGATGTGCCTTCAGGAGGGAAACCTTGGAATTGTTTGGTGATCAGCAAACGATCTGATTATCAAGTGGAAGAAATGTTAAAGAGAGTGGTGTAATTACAAGGGAAAAAACACAGAAGAAAAATTGGACTTAATGTAGTGAAGAGCCACATAAGGCTTTGGTGGTAGAGTGTTGTGCTAGGATGTGGGAGAGATTGGATGAGGGAGATCCTGTAGGTGAATCTACTAATTTGAAGGTGATGGCAATTAAAGAAGCAGAATTAGTTTTGATAGAAAGTCAGGTACCAGAGACTCTCAAATACAATCTCTGGGGCTTGATGGTTGATTGAATGTGACAGATGCAGTGAAAGAGGCATTAAAAAAAATGGAATTTTGATTCTGATGGGCTTGAAATTGCATGCCAATAAAGATTGTGAGAATGTCATGTGTGGAACATGCAGGTAGTTTGATTTTGGGATTGATTTTGACCATTTTGGCTGGAGGTGAACAAGATAGTCAGTTGGATATATGGGGCTGGAGCTTGAAAGGGAAGTTGAAACTCTGGGCTTGTCCTCATCATTTATGGTGTCTCCCCCAGAGTGGATGACCCAGCTGCGGAGGCCAGAGCTGCTCGCGTGACATATCCTCAAAGAGGTCTTTCCTAGCCACCCTACCTACAATTTTACGCCTTTTCCTACCCTCCATAAAAATCTGGTTTATGTTTCTTGTTACCACTTATTGATTTAATTCTATACATATTTATGATTGTCTGCCTGCCTTTAGCAGGGCATAAACTCCATAAGACAGGAATTTTGACTGTTATTTCCCGCTCATCGTTATATCCCCAGCAGCTAGAACAGTTTTTAGCAAATAAGGTATTTCTTGAATGAAGTGAGAGTAGAGCTGAAGGTGAAAACCTTAGAGGATGTCTGCCCTCAGGGTGGGTGGAAAGAGCATCCTAAGAAGAAGATGGAAAAGGGAAGGAGAATGGATGCCACCAAGGAGGACACTGATCTGGAAATCAGAGGCAGGAGGAATTGTTTTGACATAACCAAGGGATTTCCATGTGTTTAGAAATGTAGAAGAATATCAAGAAAAAGCTTTTGGGTTTAGGGATTAGGAGGGTTTGTATTCAAGCTTGTGCAGTGGCAGGGTAAGAAAGGAACTCCACTGAGCAGCTGGGAAAGAAAGAGGACCAGAAATGATGAGGAAGGTCTTTGAGCTAAGGTCTTTGGTGACAAGCTAGATGGTGTAGAGTTTGATAGATGACTGGCAATCACAACTTCGCATTTAAACTGTGTCCTCGTACACAAACTTATTGAAGAATAATACTGTACTGTTGATATTTTTTCTTCTTTAATTGGAGTACATCTCATAGAGGGTCACAAAATTGCAAAATAAATAATATTTTTCTTCCCACGTGACATAAGATAATTATGTAGAACCCCAAAATATTTTTAAGAGTGTAGAAGTTTTACAAATCAGAATAAATTTGAGTGGGTGGAATGGGGACCAAAGGACAAAAAAGGAAAGATAGCAAGTAGCTACAAGGACAAGTCATTTTAGAAATGAATGTGGTTTTCTAAGGGCCTTCCAGAACGTGTTTTAGGAACCGAGTGTCAAAATTGAAAACTTTTTGCTTGTCTCTTTCTGGGGAGCTATTATGGTGAGCTCTGCAATACCTCTTAGAGTGGCCTCTTCTTTTTCTTTACTTTTTAATAGAAGTTTAACAAATAATCATTTATCTTAAAATAAGATGCAGAAAACTTGTTTAAGAAGACTAGGAGGTTAGATAATAGGAAGAGTGATTAGTTAGGCAATACCCAGTGGAATTGTTGAAAGAAGTAAAAGTTTGAGACATTATTGTTTTATTCTTTGGCTAGAATTTTGATGGTTAAATATCAAATTTATTGACCCAATCATCATTTGAAAATAAATAGTTCATGTACTTTAAATTGAGTAATACCTAAATTTGATTTTTCAGTCATGTTGAGTATAAGAAACAGAATCATCACAACTTCCAGCAAACTCAGAAGTTACCTTCTGTGACATGGCTGATGCATTATTCTTAAAGGAGAATCTTGGGATAAAACTAGGTCAGTTGTTTCAGGCAGCTTCAATCATTTTTTTTCAATTCTTCCTCTCTTCCTACAAATAAGAAGAAAGAAAACTTGTTACTGTATTAAATTACTAACAAAATTGATCAGCAGCAGACTAACAAGATGAACTTATCAGAATAAATGGAAATGGGTAGCCAGCAACAGAAGTGTAACTTTCTAGGGCCTTGTGCATTCACAGCTGAAGTTGGTTTTCTTCCTGTGGTCTAGGTTTCCTGTTTGCACAAGAGCCCTAGCCTTCTCCTAGAGCCTGGAAACCCCATGTATTTTGGACACTTGGAGCTTTTTAAATAGCAGAGGATGATTGTGTCAACCACAGATGTGGCCCTTTTGGGAACAAAGAAAAGACCATTTAAATTACCTATCAAATTTTGATAACTTGAAATAATCCGGTAATATTATTTGGTTGGAAAGCAAATAATAAGCACAGTTCTAAAAAAGGAAAAAACAAAAACAACAACTCTGTAAACAGTGTCATGTTACTTTAAAAAGAACCATAGTTTACTTGCTGGTCTATTTGATTTTTAGGGACCATGGACTTGATTATAAAGGTTGGTGCCATCACAGAATTGGGAGCTGCTGAGCTATTCACAATAGGTACTTTATTTTGAATTTTATGTTAAAAGATGTTTATGAAGTATTAGGATGTAATTAAAACCACACAAGGAATTTGTTTCATCCCATGCAGAAAAAAAAGGAAAAAGAAAAAGAAAAAGAAAGATCTTTGTTTCCATATTAGCAAATTTTTTTTTTCTCCTAAGGGTACTGATTAGGTGATCAAAAAGCCTTTTTGTCTGTTCTTTTAGTTTGTGAGCATGTGGAGAAAACCACTAATATTAGTTACAGTAAACTCAGAGCACATAATTATAATGTTGCAAGAAGGAAAGGAAAATTAAATCATATGAAGCTGAATGCTGAGTTGTACAGTGTATTGAGTGATTAGTTTGAATAGGGCTTAAGTTACACTTGGTGGATGTGGGTAAATAAATAAATCCATAATTATTATAATGCTCATAATAGATTTTAGAATTGTTTTTATGGTTGTAAAGTTGCTTCCCCTCATTGTAACCTCAATTTTTTTTGGCCATCAGATATTTGATAGTAACTGATTTTTGCGTCTGTGAAGACCATATATTCATGAGGGAAAAATAGAGTGCATGTAAACAACATTATTCTTAACCTTTTATGAATGTGGTAAAACCCAGTCCATTCATTAGCATTAATCGTGGGCAGCTTATGCTGAGCGCTCTCACATACTCCATCTGAGGCTCAGGGACACTGATGATTTTCTGCTATTTTACCTCGCTTCTGGGTTGATTTTCAGTTTCAAATTGGGTAAGCTCAGAGTATCTTCTTTGTTTGTTTTAAGTAACATATTTATATTCATTTAAAACAGTTAAATCAAGTAGCAGTCTTCACTTGAATTTGTGATCAGATATTCTGTAATTATTTGGAGGGGGGCTAAATTTTGAATGTGTTTGCTATAAGTCTGTGTGTGTGTGTATGTGTTGTATGTGTGTGTGTGTGTGTATGTGTGTGTATGTGTGTGTTGCATGTGTGCATGTTAGAAGTTTTTAAAGCTAAAAAATAAACCTGCCTGTCTTCCTTCCCTTCTTTCCTTTTCTTTCTATAAAATATAATGTTCAGAACAGCTTCTTCTTGTATTCTGTAACAATTTAGATACAAAGATGCAAAACAAGTGGCTGTTTTATACATATAGAAACCTGTATTTAAAGAATCCAACCCAAATACCAATTGACTGACAATCAATAAAAATGATATAGGTGAAAATTAACTCCCTTTGGTTGAATGATTTTGAAGCAACAGCACATTAAACACAAGCATTTGGGAGTGATTAGCCTTTGATTAAAAAAAAAACACTTTTTAAGACAATTGGAGAAATTTTACTAGATTAAATGATAATTAATGCTTGTTCACAATATTCCTAATTAGTAGTCTTATTGATTAGAATTATTAATAGTCTTAGACATGATAATATTATTGTGGTTAGGTAAGAGAATGACCTTATTCTTAGGAAATGTCTTCTGCATTATTTAGGAGGAAGGATTATGATACTTGAAACTGACATTCAAATGGCTCAGAAAAAAGTATGTGTGTAATGTTTTTGTATTGTAAGCTGATGGTGACTCTCTAGGTCATTTACTTTCTTTACAGGAAAGTTTATGATAAAGTAGCAAATCTTTGGGATTTTAGTCAAGTTATAACAAAACTGTTTACCATATAACAAAGCTGAGGCAACAGAACTGGTTTGTAGATGCTGAGAAATTAATTAAAAAAATAAAATAGTTAATTAGACACATAAAAACATATTTAAGGAGAAATGTACAGAAAGTAAGTGTGTATAGTTTTTGGATGTCCCATTATTTGGCAGGAGAATTACATTTTAATAGGGAAGTACATAAATATATGAGTTATAGGTTAATATTTTATTTTTGGATTTATGAAAAGCCCTCAATATTTTCTTTGACTTCTCACCTCATGCATCTAATCCATAATATTGTCACATTTGAAAATATTCTTTAGAGGCCTGACCACTGCACTGTACATCTGAAGCTGCCGTTGAATAATATTACATGTCAACTATAATTTAATACATATATACTCATGGGATGTGGAGTATAGTGTGGGAATGGAGTCAATGGAATTGTAATAGATAAGTATGATATTGGGGCCGGGAGGGCAGTCGATGGGAGGAGGGGGATTGCCACTTTGTGAGGGGTGAAAAGGATAACTATTTCCTTGCTTTGTACACCTGAAACTAATAATAAAAAGAAAAGAAAATATTCTTAATATTAAATCAGGCAATAATGAATATAAACTGTCAGAGGTCATACTTCATTACCTGTACATGCTAACTTTTGCACCCTATCAGAGTACATGTGTCACACATTGTAGTAGGGCTTGTCCAGTTGTCATTCGCAACCTGCTTTGCCCTTGCAAACCTCTATTACATGGACTGTAAAAACTGATATTCACTTCCTTCCAGCTAGGAATAGCCATACAATATGGGACAATGAGACATAAGCAAGAATCTGTTTGAAGCTTTCTGGGAGAGCCTTTGTTTTCTTGATAAAAAAGGCTGACATACTCCTCTCCTCTTCTTCCTGTCCTGAGTATGGATATGATTCCTGGGGTAAGAGTAGTCATCTTCTTGCCATGAGGGAATGGACAGGAGACTATAGAAATCATGGCCTTGACACTGTAGACCTGCTGCCACAAATGCAAAATCCACTTTCTTTCAGACTACTCGTTAGGTGGGAAGAGTAAACTCTAATTCATTTGAGTCATAGTAGGTCTGGATTTCTGTTAGTTGTTGCTGACTATACTCCTAAATTGTTCCTTGTATATTCTCAGTGAATATTTGTGGAATGGAGAATGTATTAAAGATCCACTCATTTATTTTCAAACTGTGTGTGTGTGTGTGGGGGGGGGTTGTGTGTGTGTACACCTACATACATATGAGTATGTATATGTACATACATTAATGGAGGGGATGCTCTTGTTTGAATACTTAATTGGTCACCTCATCCCCTGTATGTTTCTGCTAAAAGGACTGTGAGTTAGCTCAAATATGCAATGGCCATGTACTTCATTGTGCCCACTGACGTTGCTAGGGAAGGGCAGGGTGATTGTTATATTCCAGCTGCTATCCTATGTTAACACAGCTATTGTGTTAGACTGTCACCTTACAGTTGATTATTCTGACACCCAAGTGCATCAACCTCTGTGCCTGATTATTAGAGATCTGTATGTCTTGGTGGTATGTTTGTCCTTCCATAACGTTTATGCTATATTATACTATTAGTTTATTACTTATTTGGTGTAAAAGTAGTATATTCACAGGATATAAGATTCAAAAGATACTAAAGGATAAACAGAGAGAAGTCTCTCTCACACTCTCCTTCAGCCAGCCCAACTCCTCTTTTTAGAGACAGCCAAGGTAATTAGTTTCTTTGTATTCATCCAACGATATCCCATGAATTTATGGATGGTGTGGGGCGCGTCGTCTTTTCTTGCTTTTTACACCAGTGGTAGCAACCTATATGCCAATCCTTCACTTTGTTTTTTTCACTGAATATATCTAAGCACTCCACCTGAATGTCAATGAAGAGTTTCTTTATTCTTTTTAACAGCTACATAGTGTTCCACTGAATGAATGTAGGTATAATTTTATTATCCATTCTCTTTTTAGTAGATAGACATTTAGGTTGTTTCTATTGCAAGCAGATGCCACAGAAAATGACCATGTATATGTCAATTCATACAAGTCATTTAAAGTTGAAAGGAATATGTATGTGGTTACTTTAAAATGTTGTGGTTTTGATTCTTGAAGATCAGCAGAATGAGGAGTTAAGACTAGAACAGGGATGGGGTAGAATGAGGCAAGTCATTTTTGAGAACATTATTGGCTTGGTAGTAGTTCCAGGAAGATGGTGTACTTCCTTTGTTGTCTAGGAAGATTTTGATTGGAGGCCTCTTATGAGGTTTATCATAGTAACAGATGTTTTATAGATTTTATAGGTTTAGGTGAGGTAGAAAAGATTCTCTTTCCTATTTCCTTTTATATCAGTTGTATTTATTCACTTATACTATATCTACATAATTATATAGCACGTTATACTTTTCAAAGATTTTTCAAATATCTTCCTTAAGTCCATCTTTTAATACTTAAAGCTAATGTTGGATGAGTCATCTTTTGGTAAATGATTGGAAAACTCAGAACCAAAGGCTATGTGTCAACCTAGCGACCTGCATCTAATTAGTCAGAGAGCTAAGCCTATAACCCCCATCTCTTAATTTCCTAAGGTAGGTATAAAGAAAAATGTTGTGAGTGTATGTGTGTGCACACACTTCAACACTCTTCTCCCCATGTCTTCTGGTATCAGAGCCCTTTTTTACGGAGAGGAATCATTCAGACCCCATCTGGGTCTGACCCATCTCCCATGCCACAGGGGTGAGCATGTGACCTAGTCTAAGCCAATCAGAATAGCCATCCTTCTAGCTATCGTGGTTGGTTCAGGTATGAGCTTGTTACCTAGGTGAGGCTGATCAGAACCTCCCTTTGGGCTTTTCTGCCAAAGCTACATGGAGGAACCTTCTCTTTCTGCTTAGGTTGTAAATGATAGGATTGACTTAGGGCTGTGAGCAGTGTGGGTCCTACCATGTCTGAAAGTAGATAAAAACCCCAGAATTCCTAGTTATTTCAGCCTGGCAAATGATCTTTTAGGATAGAAACAAGGCTTGTCTAATTGACATGCTGTCTACTTTGCATGGAATAGCATATTGTGTCTTAGTCGTTGAGAGGGGAGTGGCATGTGAGAAAGACTGCTGAAATGGAAGTCACAGATCAGTTCAAGTCTCTATTCTGCCACTTGCTGGCTTTTAGGATCATGGATGATTTCTCTCTTTAGAAGCTACTGATAGTGGCTTAACCAAAGATTTATTTCTGTCTCTAAGAGCCACTTTTCATGGCCTACCCAGAGGTTAATTTTTACTCTCGTAATAAAACATCCAGAGGACCTGTGCACTAGCTCTGCAGTGTCTTCAATCTTCCTGCCTCCTCCTTTCCTCCTACTCTGCTCCCCTTAGGGTGTGGCTCTCACCCTAAGCTCTCATCCTGGGCATCACATTTGCATTACAAACAGGAAGAAAGGAATGGGTCAAGGGCATAAGGGATGTGTGTGTGTCACCTGTCAATCTTCTTTAAAGGACTTTCTAAAAAGCACTTCCAAGTGACTTCTGTTTGTGTCCTGTTGGCGAGAACTGTGTCCCATGGTCACCTCTAGCGATAGACAAGCTAAGTAATATACAATAGTTTCTTAGTTGAACACATTGTAGTCTCCTCAGCAAAACTGGGCTTTTTTTTAATTAGAAAGAAAAGGAGAATGGATATAAGGTAAGCATTTTCTGTCTGCCACAGGGATTGGATTAGATGATCCTTGGTGTAGATAGCCCTTTCCAATTCTAGAAGTTATGTACTCTGTTTAATAAATTTTGGGAGAGTTGGTGATTAAGGCTTTAATGCTCAGTGCAGCAGAACACTTAGATCAGGGTTTGGCAAACTATGGTCCAAAGGTCAAATCCAGCTACCCACCTGATTTTGTAAATAAAATCTTATTAAAACACAGCCACATTCATTTGTTTCCATACTGTCTATGACTGCTTTTATGAGACAGTGGCCAAGTTGAGTAGTTGCGACACAGACTGGATAGCCTACAAAATTGAAAATATTTACTGTCTGGTCTTTTACAGAAAAAGCCCTAGAGGATCCAGAAGAGCCCTTTCATTTTGGTGGTTCCAAAAAAACATGCATTTATTCATTCATTCAATAAGTATTTGACCATATACCATATCTCAGGTTTTAGACAAGGCACTAAGGTTACAGCAATAAATAAAACAAAGTCATATCCTCATGGAACTTATATTTTATCAAGTCAGGCAGACAATAAATAACTAAGTAAAAGTTACAGTTTATCATATAGTAATAAGAGCTACAGAGAAAAATGAAATAGGAAAGAGGGATAGTAAGTGCAGGAGAAGAGCTTACAGTGTTTGAGCATGGTCAGGGAAGGCCTCCCATAGAAAGTGACATTTGAACAGAGATCCAAAGGTGAGGGACAGAGCCATGTGGCCAGTGGAGGGAAGAACAGCCCAGAAAAGCATGTGCAAAGGAAATAGCAATGTGTCTGGAGAGGCTGAGGAATAGCAGCAGGGAGGCCAGTGTAGATGGAGCAGAGTGAGCAGGGGGGAGAGGATGGTTAGGGATGAGCTCAAATTGGAGTAAGGGCTATCATGTAGGAACTTACAAGCCATTGTAAGATGGGAGCCATGGAGAATCTTGAGGAGAAGAATCACATGACCTGACTTACGAAGTCATTCTGGCTGTAGTGCTGACAATAAACTATGGGCGGGGTAGGGGTGGGGACAAGAGTAGACCCTGGGAGACCAGACTGGATGCTATCAGGTTATGTTAGACAAGAGATAATATTGGCTTGGACTCCGGTGACGGTGGTAGAAGGGAAAGAATTAGTTGAATTCTGGGTAGTTTTTGAAAGTAGAGCCTTATGATTTGCTAATCAATTGATATAGGGTGAGAGAGTCAAAGATGACTTGGTTTTTGGCCCAGGCAACTGAAAGAGTGAAGTTTCTGTTTACTGATGTGGTGAAGCCTTCAGAAAGAGTAAGTATTATGGGAAAGATCAGGAGTTCCAGGTAGTTCTTATTAAATGCACAAGTGCAAATGTTAATTAAACAATTGCATATTCAAGTCTTCAGTTCAGGGGAAAGGCCTAGGCTAAAATAAATTTGAGACTCAAGAGTGTGAAGATAATATTTTAAAGTGATAGATTCTATGAGATCACCAGGGGAATGAATGTTAGTAAAAGAAGATGAGGACAAGGGGATTGACTGATTTTCAACTTTAGCACTCTGTGGAGATTGTGGGTAATCTTTTAAAGAGGGTTTGGTTGGAATGATGGGGATAAAAATCCCAATTTGAATGGGCAGGGGAAAAGAATGAGAAGAGAGAAATAGGAGATGGTGAGTATAGACAAGTCTTCCAAGGAATCTTCCCTTCCTTGTAAGGAAGAAGAGAATGGGTGATAGCTAGAGAAGGAAGCTTTTGTTTTTTGTTTTTGGGATTTTTATTGTCTATTTGGGAGACAAACAACATATTTTTGTTTTTCTGTATAGGAGAAATGAGAGCGAATGATCCAGGAGAGACAGAGACAAAAGACTGTTGTGTTTGAGGAGGAGTAACTATGGGGATGAATATGGGAAGTTGACTGAGTGAGAAAGAAATGGACCATGTACATGAATCAAGAAGATGTGGTGGGGCCTAGAAGATTCTCTCTGATTGTTTCTGTTTTTATCAGGGACTTGGGAAGCAAGGTCAGCTGCAGAGTTAGGGTGGTGGGAGCAGATTCTGGATTTGAGGAGAAACGAGAAAGGGAAGACCCATACTTGAATAATGTATGATTTCTGGGCAGCATCAAGGGCTAACACTAAGGTTAGTGATCATGAATTTCCAGAGAGTGGATAGCCATTCTCTAGTCAAATTCAGCTTATGGGTGCAAGCATGGAGTAGGATTTAATTGTTGGAGTTTTGCCAGGTGCGTATGGTGGCCAAGACCAGGCCCAAATAGTTGACAGTTACTGCAAGGAATTCATTATTATGATGGACCATGGACTTTAGCCCACTTAAAGACCAAAATGAGGACTTGAGTGGAGTTAGGGACAAGTTGACAAATTGTAAGAATGGGTACTAGAGGGTGTGCACTGGGAAGATAGGGGTAGTAGTCAGGGAGATGATTGTAAACGACATCGGGGAAGAGACAGAAGTTGGTGTCACAAAGACTAGGGTATGATAAAGGGAGTGAGTGACTGACACAGAGTAGAGGACAAGCTTCTTGGAAGAGAAGAGGTCAAGGAATTGAGAGGTCAGAGAGCTGGATGTATAATCTCCATACCATGAAATCTCTAGGAATTATGGGAGGGCAGATGTCAGAGGAACGATGATCCAGGAGCATAAATCTTTGAGGGAATGACCTCTGGGGGCAGCAGATGAACTGCCACACGGACAAGTCTGATGATAGGAAACTCAAATCTGATTAAGGGTGTGTGGGAGGTACTACCCCACTTCCAGGCATGGCATGAATATTTTATTGTTTCCATGGAACTCATTTACATTAGCACACATTTTACACCTTGTATACCCCTAAAAGTGTAGAAATGCCAACTGTTTGTCACAATTAAAATAGAAAAAAAATGCACAGTTCTCTGAACCTACAAGCACTTACATTGTATGTTGGCAAGTCGACCTGCACATGTCCAAAGCTGCTGGGGTTTTTTGCTGAGCTGTGGAAGTAACTGACACTAAACATGAAACAGCCACAAGGCTCAGGAGTCCTGGGATGGAGCCCAGCCGGATGGGTACAGAAAGTGAATGATTCTTCTTTAGCCCAAAACTTGATGCATAAACTTAATGTGAAATAAAAAAAACTTGAATTACTAGCACCTCCCTTCTTTCCTTTATGGTGTTCACCATCAAAATAGCATTGTTCACTCAACTGTCTGCTTGCTTTCATTGAAAATGGCTCTAAAATATGTGCGTTGGTTTCAAATGTTTTGGATTGACTGGTATTTCTAACATTAACCTTTTTGGTTGCACACTAGATTAAGGTTTTGTGCACCACCACTGACTGGGCTATATTTAGTTGTCTCTCTTGGTGGAGATGCATAATTGAAAACGTGCAAACAGAAATATCCCTCTATCCCCTTTTCAAATTTAGAATTTTTTATGAGTCTCACAGCAGTGCTTCACTTATTTTCTATGTTTCTAACAATTTTGTGGGTAGAATTTTCAGAATTATCTTTAGTAATTATCTCTTTCTGGGAGACAGGTCAAAAATAGACTGCTTAATGTGGAATTCCCCAAATTCTTAGAGTGACATTTTAATGTTTATCTCAGCTTATTAACATAAAAATCTCTTTATGAAATTTTGTACGTATCTGGATAAACTTGCAAATCTGTAGCTAGAGTTCCAAGAATTCTTAAGAGTTACATTTTAGCTTTATTTATCCCAGATATTAATGGCTATTTATGAAGCTGTGATAGTTCTCTGTGTTCACCTGTTTGTATACCTATATGCAGAAAACATATGTAAAATGTTTTTATTTAATTTAGATTAATTTAAACCCTTCAAGTAGATCTACAAATGGTTTTGTGGTTTTATTTTTTTTCCTTTACAAAATTTGAATAAAATAATAGTTGTTTTTGAGCATAAAGCATTTATAATTTCCTAAAGCTTCCTAGTGTATGCACACCATTCTGTTTTTCAAATTGTATTTACTTGAATGATGGTACTTTTTATAATGTATACAACTCACAGATTCCCATTGCCAATCTTGATCCCTCTTCTCATATGTTGTAGACAGAAAGATACATTTTCCTTATGGGTTATATTGCTTGTGTTTCCCTGCTAGGTACTCACTTTTGGTTTTAGCCCTTTCCTTATTACAAGCTTTTAATTTTGTTTTATCGTATTACTTCATTGTATTATTTTTACCTTAGAGTTGCTTGAGTTTAGTGGTTTACTGCCCATCCTTCTGTAAATTAAAACAACGGTAACTGACGTATTAATTTGGTCTTTCAATGCCGTTGATGTCATATTAATTCCAGTAGAGATACTTCTACAAATGCAAATGAAGGAAAGGAGTTAAAAATTTTTGATTACCTTTGATTTCTTTCTAGTTCCATAATGACAAGGTCTCACTCTCTAATAATGTTTTTAAAATTTTTTTAAGTCATGGCTCATTTTTGCCTATCAGCCAGTCTTTAAGATATTTATGGTTTACCTCTGCAGTTCCTTTTGGGGGTGGGGGGGCTATTTATTAGACATAGTAAAAGACTACCCAGAGCCCAAGGCTTTTACGCATGTGAAGACTGTAAAAATCCACAATTAAATCAACCAGGGCAGCTAAAATTCCACAATGAAAGTGAAAAAAAAGTTCAGGGCTTTATTTAGTAAAGAATGACAAGCTGAAAAATAGGCCCTGTCCAGTACCCTAAGGTTAACAATTAGAGCTCTACTGAATTAGGTCAGGGAGGGAATTTCAGAGGTGAACAAGGCCATGATGGACCAACAGAGGGAAGGAAGTTGTAGCCTTGAACTAGGGAAAGAATTTCACAGTAAACAGTAGACCTCTCTGTGCCTAGGAGTCCCTGATAATTGTCCCGGAGGCACTGCAGCCAGTTTTACATGAGGATGAGAGGACATGTAAGTAACTTGATTGAAATGACAGGTTGAGGTCAATGATCCCTTGCACACGTACTGGTGTTGTACGTGTCCCTCCTGATGGAGAACAGTGACTCAAATGCTCTTCTGGGTAGAGCAACTGCCTTCAGGCCCCAGTGGAATTTCTTCTTGTCCCACTTCTACTCTAAGGAGCGTCTGCTACAGCATGTACTCAGCATGATGGGGATGGGGATGGTCTGTTCTGCCACGCTGGGCCACCTCATGGGCCCAGGGGAAGGGAGTCCATTCAGGGCAGAAGAGATACCACACTTACTGAGGCGCTCTCACCTGGCCTACCACAGAAGCCGCCTCAGCAACCTTCCTGCTGCTTCTCGTGACATCTACTGCCAACTCCATCTCTTCTCCACAGATCAGCCTATTCCATTTTCTTTTCTGTCCCTTGATAGTCTTCCACAATAAAGAGAATAAAAGACAGACATTACCTTATGGTCCCTGTGATTCCTGTCACTTGCCTCCCTTGCTCATTATGCCGGCTTCCTTGGCCTTCTTGTTTTTCTAAATTCCCAGGTTTCTTTCACACCTCAGGATATTGGCATGTTTTGTTTCCTTCATCTAGAATGTTTCTCTTTCCAATCTTCATCTGGTTCCTTTCTGCTTATCTTTTAGTCAGGATTAAAATGCTACCTGCTCAGAAAGGCCTGCCAGTAGTGGGTTCTGCCTGCTCCCGTTCGTCTCCATTTCAGCCCCTCATTTATTTCCTCTGTGGAACTGTCACAATTGTAAATAACACATGTGTATTTGCTTGATGGCCATTTCCCCCAACAGAATGAGCTAGGACCAAATATGTCTTGTTACCAATGTAATCTCAGCACCCAGAATAGCATTGAGTGTGTAATTAATACTCAAATTGTTATAGAATAAGTGAGGAAAGATAACACACGGTTATAGACAACGGTTGACCTTTTTGTTGTACCGTCTCCCCTTTCAGTGTTAGTCTTTTTTAATTTTCCTTAACCCGATTTATATGTGTGACACTCCCAGCAGGAAGTTGAGCACTCACTGGGAGCTCTGGGTCTAGCTGTGCTTGCTTCACATATTGAAACAATTAA
This sequence comes from Hipposideros armiger, assembly GCF_001890085.2. NCBI lineage: Eukaryota > Metazoa > Chordata > Mammalia > Chiroptera > Hipposideridae > Hipposideros > Hipposideros armiger. The sequence goes on from NW_017731370.1 coordinate 2,350,664, forward strand.
AACTATTGTTGGAGCTCTGTTAGAAAGTTAAGTCCCAAACATGACCACTGTCATCAACTTTTTAAGCAAAAGATCTTGGAAATGATACCATCTTCTTGACTTTCTGGATCACCTATTGCCATCTTTTATAGCTGTCATCTCATCCTTCCCTTTTGCCACAGTATCTCTCAGGTCTTTTTCTTCTTCTGTTTTTCCCATTTCAGCAAGCTGACCAGTTCTGGACCACTGGTTTCTTGCCGTTCCCCTCTCATCTTTTCGGTATTGTCAGTTTGATCTGTTCCTTCCATCATTTCTCTCACTGCAGAGTCATCGTAGACATTCTCTACACCATCATCCCTTGGATCTCCAGGCTGTGTCCTGTCCTTTCTCTTCTAGCTCTTCTCATTAATTCTTAACTTCTTGATTGGACAAAACTGCCCTCTATGCCCAAACCCAGATGTCTCTACCCATTGTTACTATGCCAGGAACATCATGCCTCCACACTCCACAACCAACCGGCCTTTTAACCCTTCTCCAGATCCAGATTATCTAGCAGATGTTATGTACCTGCCATATTCTGAGCACTCTGTAGTCTTCTTTATGACCTTTCTCCAGGCTCACCTTGTCCAGATAGACAAGAGCTGTGACTGCTCGTTCTAGTGCTTGCTCGGTGTAACCCACTGTCCACGGGCAGAGTTTTCCCTTTGTTCTACCCTGAGCTCTTCCCCTAATAAAACGAGTTTGCCCTTATTAAGTCTAAAACACCTAACACAATACCTACTATTGGGCTATTTATTCATTCATCTAACAAATATTTATTGATCACCTGTTATCCGTGAGAGTGTCAGATACTATTCTAGGTGGTGGGTGGCAAAGAAGATAACAAGATGTTGTAGTTGCCCATATGTTCTAGTGGACACATGCACATACTTATAGTATGTGAATAATTATATATATAATATATATGTTAAACATATACTATTATATGCTGTGGTATAACATTTATCTAAGCAAACCATGTCTCACCAACAGGATTGCAAGTTTTTCAGAAACTTTTTTTTTTTTTTAGTGTTTGCATATCACATTCCTTGGGAGAATGCTGAGTACACAACAGGTATTCAGTAAGCCCCACATATTATTTCATTGACACATTGTCCAATGGCACTCTAGCCCTCCGTATAAATGTCCTCCTGCATTAATGGGTGTCTCCCTGTTATGGGTTCAGTATATGTTATATTATGGATATTACACAGCTTCATTTAAAGTTCACATTGTCAACAGTGCAGTGTTTCTAGACTAGAGTTGTAATTTCAAGCACTGATAGATAATATTGCTCGTATGCATTCATAATAATTTAACTATATACTCTCTCAATACATAACAAATGTAAACAATATTGAAGCATTCAGAAATTTGGTAGGAACCGCAATATCAGCAATCACCATTTGCTAAGGAAAAACACACTCCTGCGTGTCTCCTCTACTCTCAGTACTTCACTTCTGATACTTCTGGTCACCAAATGTGTGTGGGGTTTTCCCCCCACCAAGCTATCTGATTCTCCAGATACCAGTTGGGTGTGCTACAATTTAACTCAATTCTGACACTGTTTACTTGGAGATAGCATCCGATTCCGCAGCTTACGGACTCAGTCTCACAAGACTGTCTTCACTCCAGATGTTAATCACAAGATCAGGTTGTCACCTGTTCTAAATTGGAGGTTCTTATGACCCTCTTCTTGAGTTCAATTAATTTGCTAGAGTGGCTCATAGAACTCAGGAAAACAGTTGACTTACTAGATTACTGGTTTGTTATAAAAAAAGTATAATTCAGGAACAGCCAGATGGAGGAGATGCATAGGGCAAGTTATGTAGGAAAGGGCTCAGAACTTCCATACCCTCTCTGGGCTTGCCTCTGCTCGCCCAGCAAACTCCGTGTGTTCACCAACCCGGAAGCTCTTCGAACCCTGTCCTTTTGTGTTTCTATTGAGCCTTCACTGCATAGGCCTGATTGACTAAATCATTGGCCATTGGTGATTAACTCAACCTCTAATCCCTCTCCCTACCCTGAGGTCTAAGGTGGGCGGTGCAAGTCCCTACCCTCTAATCACATGACTGATTTTCTTGGCAACAAGCCCCCATTCTTAGGTTACATGGGGCTTTCCAAAAGTCACCGCATTTACATAAACTTAGTTGTAGTTGAAAGGGACTTGTTATTTAATAATAAAAGGCACCCATTTCACTTTTATTGCTTTGGAGTTATTGTAGGAACTGGGAACAAAACTAAATACAACAAAAGAAGCCTCTGTAGCTCTCTTAGGAAATCACAAGGGCTTTAGGAGCTGTGCACTAGGAACACTGGATTAGGACCAAAATATATATTTCTTATTATATCATAATAGCATACCATTTTATTAGGCACTCCAGACAGAGCATGTGACGCCATTTTGCCACGATAAGATAGATTTATTAATTCACTTAAAAGCAAAGTAGTTGCTACATTAAACTGACTCTAAGTTTGAATTAAAAGCTTGATTGGAAACCTCAGTGTCATGTGCTTCTGCACAGTCAATGAGCAGGGTCTGACCTTACAGAGTAAAAGTGAAAAAAGTTTGTTCGTAGAGCAAAATGCCATATGTGAGGAAACAACTCGGAGAAAGAAAAACTCATGAGCAGCTCAAAACAGTGAGCAGCAACAGATGAGTTGATAATGTCCCTTAAATTCTGATGTCCTTTGAGGGTCTTTGTGCCATGATTGGTGAAGACAGTGCAGTGCACTCCCAGGTGCTCATCTGCGTTATTTGATCACTTTGACTTTGTTTATCAAGTTGAGAAAAAATACCTGCACTGTCCTCCTGAAGCAAGTGGCATTGCTCATGAACATTGGTGCCTTGGACTATATTGTAAATGCCATAAAATATTTAGCACAAATGGAATGTAGGATTCAATGAGCAATAACTTTGTCCCCCCAGAATTTTTTTTATGATTCAAACACTTTTGTATACTTATGATTGATTAGTTGACCTGAAAACGTGCTAATCCAGAGTGTTGTCACCTCACTCACAGACAACTTGCCATCCACACCCTTTTAGAACTGAGGATTTTTTGCTTTGTTTTGTTTTTGTCCTGTTTTGTGGCAGTAGGCTGGAGGTTCCTGAGAATGCTTCTCTTGACTTAGAAATATTGTGGATAATGAATCAGATGATCATGGAGTGAATCAAATAAGATAGACCACAGGAATAAGAACTGACCACAAAGAAAAAAAAAAGTATTGTTTTTCATATTAAGTTTATATCTCAGTAGACATTCTATAAAGATGCTTATTTGATTCTTTTAAACTATGTATTGGTGTGCTTGCAAATTTTATTTTGATGATACCACGTCACATTTCATTGTCTAAAATCCACATGGCCCCAGCATTTAGAGGTGCCAAGAATATAACTGAATCCATCTTTAGGCTTCCCTGGGTAAAAGAGTCAGGGCAGCCTGACTCTTGCGCAAAATCACCACTAATTTTATTGAATTATGTTTATATGAAAATCACAGTGAGAATGGGAGGCAAGAGTACAAATGAAGCCTATTTTTAAGACCATATGGAAATATCACATGAAAGTAACAGAGAATATTGTGAAAATAATGAATAATGAAAGGAAACTGGCCCAATCAGATAGAATATACTGTAAAGCTATAATAATTAAAGCCTTTTGGTATTTGTGGGAATAGTTTCATCAATGGAACAGGACAATCTAGGTGTAAATGCAAATACATATGGGAATGTAATATGCATTTTTAGCCAGTGGGTAAGAGATGAATTTTCCAACAAGTTTATGTTAGGCCATTTGCTGACCATTTAGGAAAACAAATAATAAAGCAGGATTTCCACTGTAGTCCTTAAACCAGAATTAATTCCTGATGGACTGAAGTTTTAAATGTAAAATCTGAAATTATAAAAGCACTAACAGGAAACATGAACAACTCACTTTCATCATTTTGGATTACAGAAGGCCTTTCCAGTAAAACTTCTACCACAAAAACCATAAAGGCAAACCCTGACTGATAAATTTGACCACATAAGCATTAAAAACTTATCTATTACAAAAAAAAGTTACAGACAAAATCAAAAGATGTATGACAAACTGGGAAGAATATTTGCAACACATATGAACAAGGACTTATTGACTTAGTATGTAAAGAGTTTAGCAAATTAGTAAGAAAAAAACCAAGAATCCAGTAGAGAAATGGATAAAGGAAATTATCATTTTGGGATTATGTTTGATTGATATGACAGAAACGCAGCAATAGAGCCTTAACAAAATGAGGGCTTTCCTTCTCATATAAGAAGTCTGAAAGCAACCAGAGCTGTCACAGTGGCTCTACAGTGTGTCAGGGGATCTAGACTCTCTTTCTGTTTGGCAGTTTTTAGTGGGTGGCTTTATGCATTACAGCCATAAGATGGCTGTTCCATCTCCAGGCACGACATCTGAGGCAACCAGCAGCAGCCAATAAGATGCATGTTAGTCCAGTTTGCCCTTCAACAAGCTCTGCTAGAAACTCTTCCACTTGGCCTTCCAGCTGCAAAGGAGTTTGGGAAACTGGGCACATGTCTGCTACAAACAAAATACAGGTTTGTATGTAAGGAAGGAAGGGAGAATGGATAATGGGTAGGTAACCAGTTGTGTATGCCACAACTATGAAGCAACTTGCAGATAAATACAAAAGGCTCATCAACATATAGATATTTAACTTTACTCATAATTAAAAAAATATAAATCTAGACAGTGTGATATCACTTTTCATAGATTAGTAATAATCAATGCATTTGGTAATACCCAATTTGGGTAAGGCTATGGGCAAATGGACACTGTCAAACACTATTTCTCATGGGTGTAAATCTTTTTAGAAAGCAGTTTGGGAATCTGTAGCAAATAATTTAAATGAGTGTGCTGATTGATTTATCAACTATACATTTAGAAATGTGTACTGTAGATATATTCATATGTGTATGAAAGATAAATGTATCCAGGTGTTGACCATAGCATTACTTGTAATGGTAAAAAACAAAACTAGAAGCACTCTAAATGCCCATTACTAGAGAACTACTTAAAGATGTGATGGCATGTATGTCCAAGAATATACTCATTGTTAAAAGAATGAGCTAAATTTGGGTGTGCTGAAATGGAAGGCTCTCCAAGTCATATTATTGAATTTAAAAGGCTAGAATCATTCGTATAACATGGTCCAACTGAGTGAAAAATTGGAAAAGGATGTGTGTTTAAGTATGGATAATTTGAGAAAGAATATACACAGAAACCTTGATGGTATTCACCTCTATGGAATGGGACTGGAGTAAGACAGATACTTTCATTATATGTTATTTTGTTCTTTTTGAGTATTTAAAAGCTACATGTGTGGTTTTCACAGTACGTTGTTAAAAAGCACAATAGTGAATATAACTTTTGTCATAGGACAGTCAAGAGAGTTAACAAGCCCGAAGGGAGGGATACCAGCCATTAACAATCACTTGAGTACTACCCCTTCCTTTCCTTGATTTAAAATGAGGAATACCATTTCTAGTTGTTAGGTATGATTATATATGGGAATGTGTTTCTTTACTATACTGGAAGCTTTGTTGATTCAAGACCCCAATGCCTGTGTTGCTGTTCTCTCATTGGCTTGGAGTTTTCTTCTTAAATATCAGAGAAGCATCATCAGAGAAGCTGCCTATCTCTGATTAAAATACTATTTCCCTCCATACCCACCATATCTCCTTTATGCTGCTTGATTTTCCTTTCTGGTGCTGATTGTATCTGTTTATTGTCATATATGACTTGGTGTCTTAGTCCATTTGGGCAATTTTAATAAAACACCACAGACTGGGTGGCTTGTAAACAACAGACATTTATTTCTCACAGTTCTGGAGTCTGGAAGTTTAAGACCAGGGTGCCAGCTTGGTCAGGTGAGAGCCCTCTTCAGAGTTGCAGACTTCTCACTGTAACCTCACACGGCAGAAAAAAGGAGAAGGGAGATTTCTTGGGCCTTCTTTAGAAGGCCCTAATCTCATTTTTGAGGGCTCTGCTTTCGTGACCTAATCACCTCCCAAAGGCCCCACCTCCCAATACCATCACATTGGGCATTAGATTTTCAACATACAAATTTGAAGGAGGACACAAACATTCAGACCATAGCACTTGGGGATACAGATTTTGCTTCAATCACTGCATACCCTGGTCCCCAAACAGTATTCAACCCAGGGTTCATTTTTAAATATATTAAAACGATTATTTAGAAAATATGAAATATTTGTTGAATGGATATTGTCCACAAATTCATGGCTTCTAATCTGGTATTAAGAAGCAAGTAAAAATCTACACTACCCCACCCTACCCCCACTGAGGACAGCTTGCCTGATCTGGACCCTTTTTTCTGCCACTATCACCATGTTGCTCTCTTCTGCCTTGTCACACTCCTGAAAATGGGAGTTCTGGCAGCTGTAACTATAGGGGAAAGGTGTTTTCGCCTCCCCAAGAAGTCTGGGGGACTCAGTAGAGTCTGAGGGCAGAGAATCCTCTTTTTACTTATTAAAGTTAAGATAGAAAGTGCCAGGACCAGGGCTGGAAAACCAGGCCCATTTGACTCCCCTGCAGCAAGTCTTCAAGTCTCTGGAGGCCACTCTCACTTGCTTCCTCTGTCAGGGATTCACATTTCTCGTCCTATCATTGTCACTTAAGGGTGAATTTGTGGAATCCTGGGTCCCTCCCCCTTGCAGATAGAATATTCCTGGGCTGGAATATTCTGAAGAAGATGCTTCCTGATTCTTTCTGAATTGCTTTATGATTTTTGAAGTGTGGTGTTTTTTTCCCCCTCAGCTGAATTTTTCCTTGAGGACAGAGCCCCTGTGCCAAACTTATTTTTAAGTGTCTCCTGTTTTTTGTAGAACAGTATCAGGTGAATATATTCTATAATTGGTAAAACCAAGAAGCAGAGGCTTTCATAGAATCCTCAGTTTGGTTTCTATTCTTAATCTTTATGGCAGAATCAGTAAATTTTTCCAAAGACTGAATGTCTCTCTGATATGTTTAGGTTCTAATTATAGTTTGATGGAATGGAATGGAATTTTCTGTTCTGAAACAAGTTAACTTTTCTTGTTTTTCAAATTTTGGTAGATAAAGACTGTAAAAGAGACATCGGCCACACTCAACTCTCCTTTTTAAAGAGTTAGAATCTTTAAAACTATGTTTTTCACCAGAAAACTGCATATAATGATGACACTGAGTTGTCATAGAGGTGGATTTTGAGGAGCTGGTGTTGTTCTTAGGGGTTAGAGTGAAAGGATCAGAATCAGTGGTTTTGTTTTCTGCTCCCCACTTTCTCTTTGTGTTTCTACAGGCCTGTCAATCACCTCCCTGTGCCTTAGTTTCTTTCTTCCCTTCTTTTGGTTTCTCATCTACCAAATAAATGTTGTAATAATTATTCCATTGGGATTTTTCTGGGATCAGGAAATGATAGAATGCAGTGAATTTAGTATACGTCTAATAGGATGATGACAGCAACCTGTAGATTTCTCTTCAAAGGCAGAATGTAGTGGCACTTTATTAATGAGCTGACACTTCTGAACTTAGTGATTGACTCCTTTCATTATGTTATGTGTCCTTCATATTATTCTGCTTACACTTCACATCCATGAAAGATATGTAAACTAACTTAAGTGCATCTTTAGAGAAAAGGTCCTTGGTCTTTCAGGAAGTATAAACTATTACCCTGCTTCTGTGTTTAAAGAATATTTATAATCTTATTCTTTTGGAGTCAGAGGTATGTGTTTTCATTAGCAAACATTCATTATTCCCCAATCCATTTTCTTGCTCACCTGACTGCCCAACCATCTTTCTCTGTGGGTATCAGCATATTGCTTTTTTCTCAATATGTGTGTAATTCCTCCAAGAGAAAATGACATTCAAGTGATTCGGCATATAGAGATTATAAAGAAGAAAGAAATCTACAGAAAAGTATTTAAAAGACAGAGATTCTTTGTTAAATGTAATGGAAAGATGAACACTGGCAGCTGCCTTCTGGCTACAGAATCACTCTCTTGATAAGTTCTCACATGTTGAAGAGGAAGCATTGTATCAGATTTTGCGAAAGGTGCTCTAATGTTTTGGCTTGCTGGCATCAGGTAATGGCTGGCTGCTGCTTATGGGCAGACATGCATCTCTAACACTGACAGTACTGCTAGGACTGTACCTGCTAGAACCAGTAGAGACATCAGAGATTATTAGTGCAGTCTCCTAATTTTTCAGATGGGAGAAGAGAGCAAAGTTCAGAGAGGTCAACTGAATTGTCAAAGTTCAAGTAGACTGTACCAAATCTGGGACCCTGATTTCCTGGGTCCGTAGCCCAGTGTTTTATCCACTTGTGTTTGGTGGACATCTGTGGATTTGTCTGTCTGTCTGTGACCCCACTCCATGGCCTCTTGGTCACAGTTGATTGTTCTAGGCTTAACTCCTGACCAAAGGCAGGACATTCAGGTTTTCCTTTGTTTCAGAGTCTGATGACTCCTGAGAATGTTAAAGCTGATAAAGAGAGGAAGTCTCTCTGATGGTTTAAGTTGTAGCCATACAGTTCTGGACCTATCGATGGGCGTTACTGTCCATTCGGAGGAAGCTATTTCCAGTTGTTGCCAAAACCCATCACACCCCTGCCCTTCCAAAAGTTTGGATTTTTTTTCTTGGATTTTATGAGCCAGCAGTCATCTTTTTTTGCTTAAAATCATTCTAGTTGGGAATCAAAAGTATGGATTAATATTCCCATTGACTTCTCTATTGTAATACTTATAGTGATTGTTCTTTCAATTTCTTTAAATTCTTCATCTGTAAAGATTATGGCACAAATACAGTTAAGTAATTATCTCATTTGTTTAGTCTGGATTTATAACCTAAATGAATGTCTAGATTATACACATTTGATCACAGTGAATGTGTCTCTTACTATCTGTAATTATAATTTCATTCCATAGCAGTTACAGACTTGGGTATTTAAAGAACCTATTTGAGACATTTTATTAGGGTGACTGAAGGTTAATTTTAATTATTTATTTATTAATCTTCTTTACTTATTTTATGCAACTATTTGCATATATAGTAATAGAACTTAGGATAGTCTTAGTTTATTAATTTTTGCCACCAGTTTTCTATATGGATGGAAACTACCTAGCACAGTGCCCAGCATGTCACTCCATGTTAATTTTTCTTTTTTTACTGGGAAGAAAAAGAAATGTTTTTTTTTTATACAAAGACTATTTAACAATTTAATTTGGGAAATTGTCACACTATTACCACCACCACCCAACTGCTGAATATCAGTTGAGCACTGGTACCAGCTGTTGTAGAAATTTAACCAGGTAGGTACATTAATAGATTGTCTCCTGTCTGAGTCAGTATTATGTTTTTTAACATCACAGTGAAAATATGAAATCTGAATATTTTACATGAAAAATTTGGAATCTTTAGATATCTCTAATTATTGTTTCTTTAAATTATTGAATGAATTCATACTAAGGATGAGGAGGCCTGATAATAAACTTCCATAGTGCCCTGGGGACCCCATTCCCTTTCAGAGCACTCACGTACTATCTTATCATCCTCAATGCCACACACCACAGATGGCAGCAGTGTGTGTGTGTGTGTGTGTGTGTGTGTGTGTGTGTGTGTGTGTTGGTGTTGGTGTTGAGGAGGTTGGGGATGTGGCAGTTGGTGAACAAGTGAAGGCATTTGGTGAACAAGTGAAAGCACTTTGTTAGTCACGAAGGGTTTGAATCTGATACCCTTGCCATGTAGAGCTTGGGTCTGTGTAAATGCATTGGAGCTGAAGAACAGATTCATTTCCTGGGGGAAAAGGGAGCTAGGGAGGACAGTTCATAGCCATGGACCTAAGGGGAATCCTGGGGAAATGGGATATAGGAAGTCCAATTTGGCTGGAGCATATGACGTGTAAAAGTAAATAGCGAGATAAGGTTGGGAACAGGGGGTTTGGGAGGGCTGGGCCAGGATGAGTTTCAACATGATGCTGTGGGCAGTTGAGAGCCATTGATGGTTTTTGAATGGTGTAATGATAGAATCATAACTTAGGTACATATTTCTTACTAAACTTTGATGTCTCTGTTTCCCATGCCCCTCATATCCATTCTGTGAATAACCCTGTGGGTTTACTTGCAGAATATATCCTAGAGCCAACCTCTGCTGAGAGTGTCCACTACCACCAGACTCACCCAGGCCACTGTCATTTCTCAACAAGGCTGCCACGGCACCTTCTTTAGTGACTTGCTGCTTCCACACTTGCCTTGCCAATCCATTCTACACAACAGAATAACCCTTTATGAGTGCAAATAAAAACTTTCAATGTCCTGGTTAAAGCCTTGCATCATCTTTTCATCACACTTGGAGTAATATCCAAACTCCTTGCTGTACCCACAGGCCTTGGGTAACCCTACATGGCCTGGCCCTGCCTCTCTCTGAACTCATGGTCTGCCCTCTTTTCCCCCTCTCACTTGGCTCTCACCACTGTAGCCTCCTTTGTATTTTCTGAACACTCAAGCTTCTTCCCTCCTCAGAGTCTCAGCATTTGCTTGGTTCGTCTGCCTGGAATGTTCTTTCCCCAGATCTGTACATGGTTAGCTCCTTACCAAAAGATGCCTTCCCTGACCCTTGATGTAAAGCAGTCCCTGCCCCAGCCTCCCCCTCCATCATTTACCAGGACTCATTTTCTTCACAGCACTTCCTACTGTCCAGATAGGTTTCTTTATTGACTTGTGAGTTTATTACTTGTCCCCCCACCTGCTCAACTAGATATGAGCAAGGACTTCATTTTGTTCACTGCTGTATTGCCAGTACCTAGAAGAGTTCTGGCACATCGGACTTATTTATTGAATTAATTAATTTAGAGATTTGAATGACTAGAGCAGGGAAGCCAGATTGGAGCCCGCACAGTGTTTTCAGCACAATGCGAGGACACTTGGGAGTCTTGTCAGCGGAAGTGAAGGGGCAGAGGCAGGTGTAAGTGCACAGTCCTAGGGAGAACTGACAGGTTTTGACATGGTTTGTGGTATTAAGTCATTGGAAAGGGAAAAAGTAGAGCGATCTGAGCTTGGATGAGCTATAAGGAATCCAGAAGTTCCCGGATGTGGCAGGGAAAGAAACCGTTATAGAGCTGCCGAGTTTGAGTGCTGGCGGGGTGGGGGTATCCAGTGGGTAATTGGAATGTGACCTTATCCAGTGTCCCATTCACTGAACAGCATTGCTACAAAGGAAGCAAAGACCTCGGGCTCAGGGAAGTGTAGGAGGAAGTGACATTCCCCGCTTAGCTGTGGCATGGCTGTGGCAATTCATTGAACTTCTTTGAACCTCAGGTTCTTCATGTATAAAATGATAATAAAATACCTCATGGCAGAGTAGTTGTGAAAATTAAACTACAGAATGTAAAAGCATGGAACCAAGGCCTGATGCAGGGTTGTTTGTCAATGACTGAATTCCTTGTCTCCTTTCCCCCTTCTCTAAGAGTCTGAGGATTAAAAAATGTACTCTAATCCTGCAGTTTAAATTTTTGTTGTTTTTCTTTGCGAAGCAATGCATTTATTAAAAGAACAAACAATATCTCCAGGCTTATAATGAAAATAAGTAGCCCCTTCCTCACCCCACCCCTTTCCTCTCTCCTGAGGCTACTACTTTGACTCTCCTAGCTGTTTCTTCTAGAACTTATATATTTCAACATAACATGCTTATACTATTTCTTTTTTTTTTTTTAAAGATTTTTTATTGGGGAATTGGGGGAAGGGGAACAGACACATTGCTGTCCTTTTGTTCCTCAGTCTAGTTGTGGAGGACGTTGCTTCACTGGCCCAAGCTGGCACCATCATTGTGCTTTTCCCGGGCGAGGCAGATCAGTCGCCAGCTTCTGGACGGCCGCTCACGCTGGCTGCTGGCTGCTCACGCTGGCTGCTGGCTACACACAGTAGCCCATGGCAACCCACTGCAGCAGGGGCTGCAGCCTACACCGCCGCCGCCGGCGACTCATGGCAGCCCAGCTCCAGGTTGAACTGTTGTTCAGCATCTTAGCTGTAGAGGGCAGTGTTACTGGCCCTCATATGTGGGATCTGAACCGGGCCCTCTGGCGGCCCAAGCCAGCTCTTAACCAACGCGCCACTCGGTCGGCCCGCTTATACTATTTCTTTATTTTTCAATTTTAGATATTATTTAGATATCAAATTTAGATATTTTCATCTTCACACCAGGGAAGGTGAGGATTTAGTTTCCTTATTCTTCTAACCCCAAGGAGCCTCTTTTCTTCTCATGACATCAGAATTACACAATGCACTGTGATTCTGTTTTCTTTCTTGTACAAATTCTTTTTTTCTGCAGCTAATGTTATTTCTTAGAGGTTTTATTTGGTGTGTGGGGGGGTAGCAGTCACTCTTATTCTCAAACAACCCTCAAAATCTGAAACATTTCCTCTCAGTAATATCAAATCCAACATGTATTCTGTAAGTTTAATTTCTACCCTTGGAAATATCTTTGTGGCATCTTCTGGCTTCCTGCTCAAGTTTGGACTGTTGGCTCTGGAAGCCTGCTACATAGCCATGTGTCATGGGGAAGCCCTTGGTCTTTTTTTTGGTTTGGATCTCCTGTTCCCGGATCTTATTTTCTTTCTCATCATTTACCTTTTTCATTTTGCCAAGGCATATTCATCCTACAGCTTTCTGAGAAAGAGTGCACAGGAGGTAAATTCTTTGAGTCTTTGTAAAGCTTTGTTCCATTTTCCACATTTGATTGACATTTTGGTTGATTATAAGATTCTAGGTTGGAAATAATTTACCCTCGGCATTTTGATGACAGTGCCTCTTAATCTTCTAGTTTCTGGTGTTTTGTTAAGAAAACTGATGTCATTATGATCCCCTTGCTTTGCATGTGATTTTTTCCCCCATTTTGAAGTTCCTACACCTTTCTCTCTTTCCCTGGTATTTTGATATTCGCAGTTATACAGAGGGTGCCAAAAAAACCCGTATAAACATTTAACAAAAGAAAACTGTATTAAAATTGTAATACTCAATATGTACCAATAACAAAAGATGAATACAAGTCACATTTGACTTCTACAGTTACAAGAGGTGTTCAAAGTGGTTACCATCAGCATGCCGACACTTCTGATTATGGCGAACTGCTGCTTGAGCAACGTTGACCAAAGTGTCCGCTTGTATCGCTGCACATTCCATTTCAATTTCTTCCTGAAGTACCACCAGTGTACTGTGGTACACCCCATCCTTTAAGGTTCCCCATAGGTAGAAGTCAAGGGGTGTTAAGTCAGGAGAATGTTCTCAAATTTCAAATACCACTTCAAAATGGCGCAAGCTTCTTGAACGACACCCATGTTTCCACCATTTTCTTTGTCCTGCCTGTCGCATGGTGACACTAGCCTTCATTTGATTAACGCCATCTTTTGAGTGAATGTCGTACTATACATTGCTACCGTAATTCAATTCAACTTTGAAAAGTAATACATGGATAACATCTCTTAAAATGTGTATACTTTGTCATCCCCGGTATATTTTCGTGGCACTCTTTCTTTCCATGAGTTGTGCTTGGAGATTGATGAGCCTTTTCAGCCTGAGAACTCATCTTTCAATTCTTGGAAATGTTTTTGAATTATTTATTGACATTTCATTTCTTTATCCTCTCTTTTTGAAATTCCTTTTCAGGTATTGGACCTTCTGGTCTATCCTTCTGACTTCTTAAGTACTTTTCTCATTTTTCATCTGTCCTTTTTACTTTTTGTTTTTTAACTTTTCTTTTGCTCAATGCATTTGCCTAAGTTTTTCCTATGTTACTTTTTATTTGTTTTGGTCTCTGTCTTTCCTAGATTCTAAATGAAACAACCAGTAATCCTAGGTTGTCTATACTATTTAACAGTTAAGTACCAAGAAGCTGAATTGAAAACCTTCTGTGTATGAGTCACACTTGTCATTTGGAAGCCCTCACCATAAGGCAAGGACAAGTATTTGGCTTCTGTGTGTGTGTGTGTGTGTGTGTGTGTGTGTGTGTGTGTGTGTGTGGCGGGGGGGAGGGGTAGTGCTCTCAAGTATGGCTTTATTCTTACATTGTTTGGGTGGCTGGAATTATCCAGTCTCTTGCTTGGAGGACATCTGCTTGACTTCTTACATCCTGGGCACCTGTGGGTGATGGGAGCTTGTTATCTCACTGTTAGCATCAAAGGCTTCCACTTGAACCCCCTGTTTTTAGTGTGGAGCTTCCATCCAGCCCTAGGGTGAGCCTGATGCATCCAAGTCTGAAGTCCCTCTGGTTCAGCCTCTCTAGAGAGTAATATCCTGGTTTCTAAGGTTAGGGAGGAGGAACTTCCGATATAGGCAGGAATCTTGGGCTCCAGATCAGGAGTTGGCAAACTTTTCCCATAAAGGTCCAGAGATAAATATTGTAGACTTTGCGAGCTATATCATGGTCTCTATAAGATATTCTTTTCCTCCTCTTCTTTTTTTTTTCCTTTTTAAATCACCCTTTAAAATGTAAAATAAACATTCTTAGCTTTCAGACTGTACAAAAACGTGCTGTGGACCAGACAGGTCATAGACAAGAATCCTAGTCTAGAGAATTGTTTTGGACACTCTCAACTAACCATCTTTATTCCAGCCCCATCCACAGCCCTGCCTTCAGAAGAACATGCAGCCTCCAATTTCTGATCCTTTTTGGGTTTGATGACAACGCTGGGTGGTTTCTTATAGATGTCCCCCTACTCCAACAAACCTTCCCTCCCCCGCCCCCCGTGGAAGCTTAGGTTTCAGCTTTCACAAGTCTGCTAGGTGAGCAACTACTTGTCCATTTTCTTTCCATTTTCTAAAAAGTCAGTTTTTGACGTTTTTTGTTTTTGTTTTTGTTTTTGCCTGTCTTTTCTCGGTCCTTGTTGGGCCCTGCCTTTTTTTCTTCCTTTCCCCTCTGCTTACTGGGATTTGAGGAAGGAGTGGCGATAAATGCATGTGTTTAATCTACTAAGTTTAACCAGAAGCTCCCCCCAAATCCAATTTGGTTGGTTTTTATTTTTACTACTTTCTTTGATAGTGCTTGGGTTAATTTTGCATTTGTTCTTCATGTGCTCCCTTGCTACGCCAGATGTTCGAAGAAGATGTCCTTGGGGAGGAAAAATAAGGGGTTTTAAAATGTAGTGTTCTTGAAATGCTCACATTGGCTCAGTGTGTGAGATCTCAAAGAGGCCCGGTTGTTTCTAACCACCAGACTCTCATAATAGAAATACAGTTTCACCCTTATTTGTGTAAACCATCAGGAGCATTTTTAAATGTTTGTAATAAAGTTTGTGGCTTATTGTTTAAAATTGAATTTAAGGTAGTAAATCAAAGCTTTTGGTGGCATGCTCCTGACAGCAGGGAGAGCCTGGTAAGTGATCCCTAAGAGCTGATCAAAGGGAGTTGCTGAGCATTTTTCCTGTATTTGTGTTTGGTCCTTTAATCTGGTAGTGTTTCCAATTCCATTCTGAACACAGTAATGCACACTGCGCCCCCACTCCAGTCTTGGCAGCATCTGGCACCGTCTTTGCCAAATTACCCCTGTTCAGGCAGCAGCCTGCCTTTGCAATCAAGCCTATACAAGGTACGAACAATGGTGATTGTCAGGAAATGGGCATCGTTCAAGATATTATTCATACCACATTTTTGTTCTGGTAATCAAATGAAAATTGAAAATGAAAAAAATAAAACTAACTGAGAAATGACCACTAGTCATTTCTGCCTAGGTTCACCTTTCCTGGCCAGTGAAGATGGCGTGCTTGGAGGAGTGATTGTTCTCCGATCTTGCAGTTGTTCTGCAGAGCCTGCCTCCTCCCAAAATAAGCAGACACTTCTAGGTAAGCTGGACATGTACGTTATGTGTGTGTCTTTCTCTTTCATTTTTTCAAGATATGGAAAGATTTATATCCTTGAGTCAATAAGCTATGGGAGGGCCAGGATGCTCTGTTGACACCTAACCTTCTCTGTTCTACTGATCTTTTTGTGTAGGTAAACATCTAAAAGGTGAATGTTTATTTCTGCTTAGAGTATATCCTTAGAGCATATTTTTCAAATGGGCTTAGAACCTAGGACCTTCACTAAAGCCCAATGTTAAGACTATTGGACTTTGTAATTATCCCCTGCCTTATTCTACAAAACAGTTGAGGTGAAGCATAACAATATATACAGTAACAGAGAAAGCTTCTTCCTGTCCCTCCTCCCCAAAAGGAATCAGAACCATGTGAAGAACTACTGGCCTAGAAGTCCATCCCGGCTCCATCACTTATTAGCTGTGACGCCTTCATGCATCAGTCTTCCTGTTCAGTGCCACTTCCACATCTGTAGAATAAGGATGTCTTCCATGCTCTTCTCATCAAGCTTTGTTTTTGCAGATGTCCATCCAGATGTGTGATTTTTGTATCTAGCTGAGCACATCAGTGGGGATAGAATCCAGCCCACACTCCCATTTGCCAAGACCCAAACTTGCAGGGCTACCTCTGCCAATGGAGTGCCTTTTTCTAAATAATTCATCCAGAGGGGGCATTTAAAAAAATCTGCATAAAGGTGCCACAGAAACTAGCACATAAACATGTTGTTTTCTTTTTTTTAAAGATTTTATTGGGTACTTGGGGGAGGGGAATAGCACTGGGGGATCGAGGGAAGGGGAAGAGATGAGTTGCTGTCCTTTTGTTCTTCAGTCTAGTTGTGGAGGACGTCGCTTCACTGGCCCATGTTGGTATTATCTTTATGCTCTTCCCCGGTGAGGCAGTTGGTTGCCGGCCTCTGGACGGCCGCTCATGGCACTTCTTGGCAGCTCACGCCAGCTGCCAGCCACTCACGGTAGCTTATGGCAGCCCACTGCAGGAGGGGCTGCAGCCTATGCCGTCGCCGGTGACTCACGGCAGCCCAGCTCCAGGTCGAGCTGTTGTTCACCATCTTAGCTGTAGAGGGCAGTGTCACTGGNCAGTGTCACTGGCCCTCATGTGGGATCCGAACTGGGGCCCTGCTGCTCAGAGCTGGCGTCCCAAGCCAGCTCTTAACCAACGCGCCACTCGGCCGGCCTGCAATTTATTATATTTTGAGGGGTATTAAAAAGTCTTGTTTTTTAATTTATTTTGCCGTAATGTGTTCATTTTCATTGCTATATAGTATTTCATTGTATGGATGTACGAATGTGTTTTTATCCGTTCTTCTCTAAGTGATTTTTTTATAGAAGCACTATTGGTGATCCACAGGAGCTGTGGTAGTTCAACTCCTTGTATAAATTTCCTTATAGAAAGTGCGGGTGGTGTCAGATCTATATTGTGTGATTGTTGTGAATTGCTATAGTATAATTCCCTTCGTACCTTGAGGTTCTATGAGTCTATAAAATAAAAGACTGAGCATTTCCTATGACTGTAAAAAAGTATTTTTTACTACAGAAGTCCGAAGATCTTTCATGAAATCTTGCCCCTCATTCACCAAAGGAAAAACATGCACTTTTGTATAGAAGGCCTCTTTCTCTACCTAGACTCTGACCATGAACCTCATCATTCTCTTTCTGCCTGCCCATTACATACTTGGGACTGATGTTGCTCCAGGGAAATGTTTGTTTGTTTGTTTGTTTGTTTGTTTGTTTGTTTTTAAATGGCCACCTTTTGTAAGGCAAATTATCCATTTGCTTCTTCGGTATCTTAATCATTGTCGAATCCCTTGAGTATCTCCCACAGTTAGATAGCAGGGAGTTTGCTTTTAAATTATGCGAAGGATGTCCCTGGGCCTTTCAGAAGCACTCAGAATAATCCCTAGTACCAGGAGGTGCGGGGCAGTTACTAATACTGCTTCATGAACTGTTCCTAGCATGGCGGGTCAGTTTTTGACTGAGCCCGGACTCTCGCCATTTGACTTAATCCTGAGAATTTCAAGGTGTTTTCGGTGTAGTATGGAAATTCATATTTAAGGATAAGTTATAGGATTTTTAGCTCATGTTAAGTAGTTTTCATCACCAAGGTAGTAATTTGTAAACTGATTTCTACTCTTTTTCTCAAGAAGAGGGATGAAATGTAAAGTATCAATTTAGGAAATAAGGGAAATCATGCCATTTGTTAAAGTTAACTAGAGGGATTGATGTTTATATATATTCAGTATGTGGCAAGAAAGCAAACACAGTACAGAAGGATAGGAAAGGGGACATGAAAGTCACCTTCACCACCCCATTCTCAGAGCCACCAGTCTCTGGTTCTGGTTAATCTTGTGGAAAACACCTTCACTCTACAGAACGTGTTCATGCTTCTGTTTCTTGATTAGTCAGTAACTTGTGACTCCTTTTTGGTAAAAAGTTAAGAACATAGCTTACACAACTTCCCACTTCCCTTTCCTCCTGACTTTTGTTAGAATTCTATTCTAACTTGAAATCATACATTTTAATGTTATTGCAACTTTAACACACTTTTTTTTTAATTGAAATTTATTGGGGTGACAATGGTTAGTAAAATTACATAGGTTTCAAGTATACAATTCTGTAATACATCATCTATATATCACATTGCGTGCTCACCACCCAGAGTCAGTTCTCCTTCTGTCACCGTATATTTGACCCCCTTTACCTTCTTCTACCACCCTCCTCCCCTCCTTACCCTCTGGTAACCACTAAACTATTGTCTGTGTCTATGAGTTTTGTTTCTTCATTTGTTTCTCTTGTTCCTTTGTTGCCTTTATTTTTTTTTAAGATTTTATTGGGCAATTGGGGGAGGGGAACAGCGTTGGGGAAGGGGAACAGACAAGTTGCTGTCCTTTTGTTCTTCAGTCTATGTGTGGAGGACACTGCTTCACTGGCCCATGTTGGTACCATCATTGTGCTCTTCCTGGGTGAGGCAGTCGCTTGCCAGCTATTCGATGGCCGCTCATGGCGGCTCACGGCAGCTCATGCTGGCTGCCAGCCACTCATGGCAGCCCAGCTTCAGGTCGAACCATTGTTGACAATCTTAGCTGTGGAGGGCACAGCATAACTGGCCCATGTGGGAACCAAACCGGCAGCCCTGCTGCTCAGAGCGCATGCTCCCAAGCCAACTCTTAACCAACAGAGCCACTCAGCCAGCCCCTCCTTTGTTGCTTTTGATTCATCATTATTGTATAATCCTATGAACCATCCCTCATCTCTTAGACTATGTAAGTTTAGGAAAGTTCATGTGCTCTTCTCTTTTTTTCTTCTTCCCTCACTCCCAACCCTTACGTCAACCTCTAGCAGCCAAACCATTATTGTCATGGTTCTTAGCATTTGCATTCTTGTCTCTGTGATTAGAGGTTGATTCCCAACAGTGACAATTACTAACCAGCATTGACAGTTTCAAGATTGTGTAAATATTATCCACTGCAGATCCTAATAATGGAGGATTGTACCATTAGAAGGGAAGTGCCTCATAAACCTCTGCCTACCTATAGGAGACTATTTCAAACATCAAGTTCAAGTGGGTTCTCCTGTACTGTACCCCATCAACTGCCCCAAGTCAGGCCACAGTTTTATTTGCTTCATGTTGGAACCATGACTTCTTATTTATTGCTTTATAAAATTCACGAAACTAGAACTTCATAAAGTCATGGCGCCTTAATGCTTAGTAATATCTAGTAACCAGGAATGCTCAGAAGTCTTTCTTTCCTATACATCCAAATAAAACAAAATAACTCCCCAAATTAAAAAAAAAATTAACTACTGTATATTGTTCAATCACTTTTTTTGTCCCAAGAATAGTACAATCAAAACAATTTCTAACTTCAGCTTTTTGTGAATCTACTCTCCTTTTTGAAAATCGTAGTGTTTTCATTGCACCACAAAGGCAGTTTCAGTTAAACCCCATTGCCACTTGGATGAAGTGTCCTGAAAGCCATTGCTGAGCCACTCCTCCTGACAAATACGTCAATTACAAGAGCCCCAGTGGGCCACTTCATGGGTAGGATGACCCAACTACAGGCACTTTCAAGGTTGCTCTTTGTTTACTGATTCATGAATACAATTAGAGAATCTCAGGTATGAAGGAACTCTCAAAGGCCTCTTGTGTGACCTTGTTATATGTGCTTTGCCCATAAATTGTTTGCAAGCGGTAGCGCTTAATTCCTCTCCCCTTGAGATTCCCTTCTAATGCATAAAAATATGGCAAAGTGTCAGTGTGTGACTTCTGAGCCCAGGTAAAAAAAGGCCTTGTGGCTTCCTCCTTGTTCTCGCTGTTGGATCGCTCACTCTGAGAAAGTCCAATTGCCATGTCGTGAGGACACTCAAGCAGCACTGTGGAGAGGCCCATGAGGCAAAAAACTGTGACCTCTTTCCCACAACCAGTGAGGCACTGGGGCTTCCTGCCAATAGCCTCAGCTCTGAGTGAGCCTTCAGATGACTGCAGCCCTGGAAAGATTTCTTAACTGAAATTTCATGAGAAACCATGAGGAAGAACCACCCAATAAAGCCCTTCCTTTATTCCTTACCCACAGAAACTGAGATAGTAAATGTTGTTTTAAACCACTACATTTTGGGGTAATTTAGGCAGCAATAGATAACTAATAAACCTTTTAAATCCTCTCACTGCCAATTGGCCCTCTAGTTTGTCTCACAATCTACAATGACAAATCAAGGTGCTCTGTTACATCTTTAGGCAGCTCAGATTGCCAGACTTCGGTTTGCATTACTGGATCTTGGTTCTCTTCTTCGGAAACTCTGGGACAAATGTGATCAGTGCCTTCCTGCTTTGCAGGCTCTATTCACTCTTTTCCAGACTGCCTCCTTAGCCTTCCCACCTCTGTTTGTCTCCCACCTCCATGCTGCCACCAGACCTTTCTCTATAGAGAACCTAACTATGGACTGAAAAACAGGGGCAGTCAGGAGAGACGCAGACTGTCCTGAAGCAGAAAGGACAAAATGGAGAACTTGACCTAATTGCGGCATAGAGAGCCACACCAATCCCAGGATCAGAGGAATAGCGATCAAAACCAGAGCTATAAAAGTATATGTGGGGGCCGGCCGAGTGGTGCGTTGGTTGGGATGCCAGATCTAAGCAGCAGGACCCCGGCTCGGATCCCACATGAGGGCCAGTAACACTGTGCCCTCCACAGCTAAGATGGTGAACAACAGCTCGACCTGGACTGGGCGGCTGTAAGTCGCCAGCGACGACGTAGGCTGCAGTGGGGCTGACCGGCAGCGGGCGCAAGCAGCCGTCCAATGGCTGGCAAGTGACTGCCTCACTTGAGAAGAGCGCAATGATAATACCAACATGGGCCAGTGAAGCAATGTCCTCCACAACTAGACTGAAGAACAAAAGGACAGTAATTTGTCTGCTCCCTTCCGCCAATTCCCCAATAAAATCTTTAAAAAAACCAAACTACATGTGATCAGTTTACTATATGTCTAAACTAAATGTTGACTGTCTATATGTTAAAATAAAAGCAAAATATGTATCTCTTAGTATCACTCCCATGTTTCCTACTTTTAATTCTTCAATGAGGACACACACACACACACACACACACACACACACACACACACACACACACACACACACACACACACACACACACACACACACCTGCCTGTGTTGCTGGTTTCCCTAGAAGATGGATGGGAACTACTTAACCTGATGGGAAATGCACTCCCCTCATATGACCCCAGAACATGCTTTCAGTCATCTGTGACTGTGTCTTCTTTTCTTCCATTCATCTCCAAAGCCCCAAGTTCTGGCCACTCCGAATTGCTTCATCTTCTTCCAAAGAGTCATGTTTTTTCCCTAGTAACTTTCATATGCTGTTACCTGTGCCTGAAATGCCCTGAGCCAATTACATTCCTTCCTTAAGACCCAGGACAGACAGGAATCTTCTTGCAATCCTTCGGAAGCCCCTTCCCCAGGTGATTTATTCCTTCCTTGTGCTCTTTCTGCAGCATGCCATTGGCATCCCTAAAAACACTCACCATAACACATCCTAGACTTGTGTTCAAATGTCTGTTCCTCGCAGCACTTCTTAACCTTTTTTCCTGAAACCAATTATTTTAAAGCAATAGATCAAAGTTTGGGCTCCAGTGACTCACATGGAAGGTATAGGGGTTTGAAATATCTTTCAAAGTATTAAAAGATTCTGCTGCCTAGGAGAATCACATCACCAGATTGTGACTCATTTGAGGACAAGCACTCTGTCATCTCCAACTTTCTACCCACTCTCCATAGTAGGCTCCTAATAATTATTGGATGAATAAATTAAGTGCCAAGTGGAATTTCCTTATTAATTATTTAGCAGAAATTTTGAAAGAAATTTACCACTCTTCTAGAAAAATGAAATGTCACGTAAAATAACCTCACATGCTCTTGAAAACAAACAATATGGGTAGGAAATGTTAGCTAATGATGAGTGTCCAGAAACAAGAAGATTTGGAGACAGCTTAAATGGATTGCAGAACACAGCCTCTACAGTCTTGTAAAAGGACAATTTGGACAAGAATGTGTTTGCAACACCCATCCCACCACCTCCCACCCCCCAGATCACAATCTGCTGGCAAAGCCCAGCCTACAAATCACTGCTTTAACGCAAAACAAATGCTGTCCCTGGAATGAAACAGCTGAAAAGAATTAATTTTCTTTGCTTTTAGAAAAAAAAAAAAAACGCAATATATTTTTACCTGCTAAAGTACAATTACATGTGCTTTCCAGGCCTCTACAGGAGTGCTTTACTGAGGCTGCTGTATATAGTATGGTTACTAATTATGTAAACAAAGACACATCAAGCCTTCCACTGAAAAAACTGAGCTCTTTTCCATTTTAAGCTTGTGATTTGATAAAATAATTAGAATATATGCAAATATATGGCATCAAAGGCCACTCTCACTCTGTGGGTGCACTTCTTCTCTTGTAGCCTGCCTGCCCTCACTCTGCTGATGGGAGCCTGAGAGACGGTGAAGTTCAGGGGTTCCTGCCTTAGAGTGATTAGTAGGAAGCAGTGAGCATGGGGATCAATGAGAAACAGACTCCATGTATTGAAGGAAAATCTTAAGCAATTCAGAATAGGAGGAATTGGGGCTCGTACGGGGTAAAACGGCTGTGTGTTCGGCCAGTGGCCTTTGAGCCAAGCCTATGTTGGAATCCTTCATCCTAAATAGATTTGAGGCCCACAGTTCAGCTAGAGCCTGATCATCTGATGAGCACACATGGTAATTGTTACTTTCCTATTAAGTTACCCTCACCTTACTCAGAGAACAACTTCAGGCTTTTTGCTACCTGGGAGTATGTTCGTGATGCTGAGAATTAAATTTTATACATGATATTGTTTCTAATTGTCCAGCTACTCCCTTTTCCCATGTTTTTTCATCATTACTATGAAATGTTTCATATATTTTTAAAAGAAGAATGTAATATATTTGTAAGTTATAAAGGATAATAATAAAATGAACACCTGTGGGCCTGCCACCCAGCTTAAGAAATTGCCCATTACCCATATCCTTGAAGGCCCCATGTGGGCCTGTCTGCACTTTATATAAAGAATATATCATATGATTTCTTCTTTGAAAGTTTTTGCAGTTTCTTACATAATTAACTGAAAGGATAATGAGTTCCTTTATCATTTTTAGACTTAGCTCTATCAGATCAAACTGTTCTTCAGTTGCTGTTAGAACTTAAATGTGTCATTTCCCACCCCACCCCCCCTTTTCAGAACAGGCAAAATTATTTATGCAATACTCTTTTTGTCACTTATAGAAAACCTAGCTTTGGTTTAAAGATTAAAAAATGTTAGATTGAATTGATGCTTCCTGGAACATTAAAAAGATAAAATGTCATTTTACTTTAAGTTAAAATTCAAAACCACCTTTTGGTTTTACTGGCATTAAAAATTTGGTGAGCGTGTGTAAACACTTCAAAGGAGCTTCATTTTTGGGGCCTCAGCAATATCACTCATTTCCATTTCATGGCACATGCCACCATGAGCACTTACGACTAAGCATTCTGCTGGGCTCACACAATCATAAAAATAACCCTCAAAGAGAAGGCAAATTAGCTATTAGGCCAATAGTGGGCAAAGAGGTACTTACAGATATTTATCTGATTTTAATAGCTTGTCTTAAAAATATAACTAAAACTTTGTTCTATAAAATGGCCCAGTGTCATGGTTGAAAGCTTATTTCTTTAGTGCCTCAGCAATGCTTTGGGATTGCTTTACTATAGTCTTAAGAGATAGGGCTGGCATTTGGGTTCTTATTTAACCTTTTCACTGCATTAATTGATTTCAAGTTTGTTCTCCAAAATGGGTCAAAAGTCTACAGAAAATAATTACATTATTTATATTTTTAGGTAAATACAGTTAAGGTGCTACGTTTTATTAAAATAAATGATTACTTTAAGGTACAAAAATTTCCTGTTATTCATTCTTGAAAAACACAAAAATACAGAAAAATGTACATCTGTTTTCCTAAGCTTCCTTTCTGGAACACTGAACTTGTAGGGTAAAGTAGAACGCTGCAGTCAGCAGCAAGGAAATATCATTCGACGATAGACGAACGTCGCAGTGAAAATGTTAAGTGACCCTTGGAAAGAAGCAAGTTGAGTAATTTTTTATTAGAGGCAAAGTGAATAAGGCAGACATGATATTTCAACTTCAACAATGAGTTGGATTAATCTGTTGAGGTAGTACTCTGAAGTTGATATAATTCAGAATTAGTTTTTATTTTTAAAACAAAGATGTTGATTACAAGTAGCTATAATTGGTTTTGTTTGATTTAAAACAGAACTTTTCTCTCCTTAACTATCACTAATATACTTTTTAAAAATTGGAAATAATTTTTCATCTGTAATTTTCTTTTCCACCATAAGTATAGTTCTAGCTATAATCTAACCATGTAGGTTTTTTTTTTTTTGGCCACAAAAATTTCCATCTGAAATAAAGAATACAAAGATTTATGAATAGAATTCTAGTGATTATGTAATTCTTATTACTGTGGTTCTCCTTAAACTCTCAGAAAAACATTTTGACAAGTTTTATAGTCAATTTTCATCTGCTCAAAGGGTAATAGAGATCACCCTAGCATGAAATAAATCCTAAAAAAATATTTGCTGAATGAATGAAATCATGTTTCAATAAAACTTGTTTCACTGAATGCTTTTCTTTTCAGCAGAGAACTTCCAAGCCCCAGCTAGTGGCCCCTATTTCCGGCAGTTCCTAATACAATAAAATGATAAAACAGGAAGAGAATTGAAATGTCCTTTGGGACTTGTATTACTATTTGACCCACATCCCTCTCTTCTTTTTTAGTCATCATCCTTCTTTAATCTTGAACAAATCAGAGTGAGCCTTGGAAAGAGAGCATAATTATTTTTTTGGCTTAGTGTAACTGGGCCTCTATAGAACTCTATCCTCAGCCCTCCCAAGACAGTTCAGTGGTGAAAGTTTTTTAGGGAAGCAAGCCAACTCAAAGCTACTTCATGACCATAATGGGACATACATTATATGAATCTTAAGGATTCCATGTCAGGACAGTAAAGCATCCTTGTATGAACCCACTATTGGGTTATAAAGAACCTAACACAGTGTGGGGGTGGGAGGACTCTACAGAGATAAGAGGAGGCTGTTCATCATTCTTTTCATTTTAAAAATGAATTTATCTTTATCCAATAAGGAGTAACTTAAGCACTGTGCAAAATGTCCTAGGGTAAGTGATTCAATCTAAGGCTAAGGAGCAGCAGCTGACTTGGCAACTGCCCAGTCCAAGACAGTTCTGATTTTAGAGTTCTGTTTTCCTTGCAAGAAAGTCTGGGATGTGAAGCCAGGCAGAGAAGTTTTAAATGGGTGCGGGAGCCAGTGCAGCTGGGGGTTGTTAACAATTGGAGAACAACAATTTTTTTTAAGGGTGACTGAGGGCTTCTCGCTGGTCAAAAAAGAGAAACTGTTTGGTTAGAAAAAACTTGCTTGCAGTCCTGGAAAGGAAAGTTTGTTTGACTTAATTGAAACTGGATGACACGTGAATCATTTTGAGGGAGAAAAAGGTACCCTGGGGGGAGAATCATACAAGAGGTAGCTTGCAGCTCTAATAGTAACCTGTGAAGGTGGTGATTGAAATGTCACTAGGAAGCAAAGCCTTGCATTAGGGCTAAAGGCTGTCTCCTATATTGGAGGGATACTAAGACTGAAGTAGAACTGCTCTTGGACATTATACCCATAGGCGAACTCATTTGCTGCAAAGCACTCGATACAACTCTCCAGAAAGGCTGGCCTCCAAGAGTACGTACAAATACAGCCTGAATGTCCCTGCAATATCATTGACCTGTCGCTCTCGTGGAGCACGTGTATAGCACAGCCCCGCCTGACACATTCTCTAGCACTGGAACAGGATCAGTAGTGTTAAACTTCTTTCACGCCATGCTTGTGTGAGGTGATGTGTTGTGAAGCCACTTGGTGGGGAAGAATCCTGCCAATTAATTTCCTGTGTCCACCTTTCACGTGTAAAACCCATTCGGGAAATTATCTTAGCATGACTTTGGGTGTTCTTAATGTTTTCTGATGGAGAGCTTTTCATGGTCTGGGCATTTCCAGTAGTAGCTTCATCATCTCTGGCTTTGGCTTTTTAAAAAACAAAAGCCTTCTCAAATCAGTAATTGAGGTGTAAATAGTCATGGGCCACTACCAAAGGAACATGGTCATTACCGAAAGGCCGGAGCTTCTCTAAGAGGAAATAATGCTTCAGCATGACCACACCAAAGGCTGTTGTTATAGATAGTGCTTTCACAGGCTCAGACCTGTCACTCCAGGCCATTCATTTGCTCTGCTGGTTGCTTGAGTTTATGGTCCCCTATATGTAATAATTACATATGGAAAAATCGTAATACTATGATGTAGCATCTGCCTGGTTTGCTGTATTATTATTAGAATTGCTTTTAATACTGTTACTATAAACTCTAATTTTTAGTGTTTGGAACAATTTCAGATTTAGTCCCTAAAATGAAGAAACCAGTTATATATTTCTCGATATCACGATGGTAAGAAATGTTCATTAATTTTTATTGAAATATTAACTTTTTCTCTGTGTAACTGTGTTTGAGCAAACTTTGTACTACTCTTTACTGGGTTTTAATTATAAATCAGGACTTAAACAGTTTTGAAAGTTTTTTGTGAGATAAACTTTACCCTTGAGGCAAATAATCATTTTCTAACCATTTATAAAAACTTATATAGGTTTTGACTTTTTTTTTTATTTCTAATGGATCACAGGCTTTGCCCTAAATATATGTGCCCAGTATAAATGTAAGTAGGGACTTATTCATGGCCCTTCATAAGGTTTGATCATGTTTTAGTAATGAGACATGAAACAATTTAAAAGCATAGACCAGTTTCACATAATAAAGCATTCTCATGAAGGACAATTAACAATATATTCTAACATCTCATTTCATCAAATTTCAGCTGTTCAGACTCTCATAATTTAAACAGGGAATAAGTTAATTCTTCATAGATAATATAGATTAACAAGGTCATTGAGATTCCTAGGGACTTTTTTTTTTTAAGATTTTTTATTGGGGAATTGGGGGATGGGAACAGTGCTGGGGAATTGGGGGAAGGGGAACAGACAAGTTGCTGTCGTTTTTTTGTTCTTCAATCTAGTTGTGGAGGACGTTGCTTCACTGGCCCAAGTTGGCACCATCATTGCGCTCTTCCTGGGCGAGGCAGATCAGTCGCCGGCTTCTGGACGGCCGCTCACTGCGGCTGCTGGCCGCTCACGCTGGCTGCTGGCTACACACGGTAGCCCATGACAACCCACTGCAGCAGGGGCTGCAGCCTATGCCGTCACCGGCGGGCGACTCAAGGCAGCCCAGCTCCAGGTTGAACTGTTGTTCAGCATCTTAGTTTAGAGGGCAGTGTCACTGGCCCTCATATGTGGGATCCGAACCAGGGCCCTCTCTGGCATCCCAAGCCAGTTCTTAACCATCATGCCACTCGGCCGGCCATCCTAGGGACATTTTTTAAAAATAGAAAATAAATAAAAACAGGACAAAATTCAGAAGTTTCAGAGGGGCTATATGGTGAAGAATCAATCAGTTCCCTCTGCAGTAGCAACCACTGCTGCCAGTTCCTAAAATATTCTTCCAGAGAGATCCCATGTATTCACAAACATGTTCATCCATGATGCCCTTTTATTTTCTTTAACAAAAATGGCAGCACCATCTCTATATATCATTCTCCACCTTTTATATTGAACTATGTATCTTGCAGATTAGTGTTTTTTCAAACCAGAGTATATCATGTTAATAAGACCTAAAGTCAATTTAGTGAGTCACAAGCACAGTCTCTTAAATGCAATGGATAGAATATAAAGAACCTAATAGAATAGACCAAATGCAAGTATAATGGTAAATATTCTTTCATGAAATTTCATTTATAAAGAAATGTGTGTGTTTTGTGACAGTTCACATCGGGCTTTTTGTTTTGTTTTTGTTTCACTGTGGTTCACGGTCAAAAAGTTTGAAAAACGCTTAATTTGATGGTTCCATGTCACCCGGGTAGAGCTTCCTTCTTTGTTTTTATTGTTGCATAGTAATCCATTGTATAGACTATCATAGTTTATATATATATATATATATATATATATATATATATATACTCCCACCAATCGACAATTAAGCTATTTCTAGTTTCTTCCTAATTAAAACTACTTTAATGCATAGCTTTGTGAAGAAGTCATTTCATACATTAAAGGCACCTGTAGGATAAATAACTAGAAGTATAATTGCTGGGTCAAAGGGTATGTCATATAACTGCAGTCAATCTTCACTATTTGCGGATTCCATATTTGTTAATTTTCCTACTTGCTGAAATTTATTTATAATCTCAAAATCAGTACTCCTGGCACTTTCACAGTCATTTGTGGGCATGTGCAGAGTGGTGAGAAATTTGAGTTGCCTGATACAGTCCCAACTAAGGTGATGCTCTGCCTTCTTATCTCAGCTCTCTTCCTGTAAATAAGTGTCCTTTTGGTGGCTTATTTAGTGTCCCATTTTGTGCTTTTTATTGATCTTGCTTGTTAAAAGTGGCCTCCAAGCATAGTGCTGAAAAGCTATCTAGTTTTCCTAAGTGCAAGGAGGTTGTGGTGTCTTGTGGAGAAAATGTACATGTTGAATAAGCTCTATTCAGGCAAGAGTTAGAGTGCTATTGGCCTTGAGTTCAAAGATAATGAACCAACAATACTGTACATCCAGAAAAAGGAAGAAGAAGTTTACCGATCAGTATGCTGCTCCAGAAGCTGCTAAAGTAACATCTATGGTGCATATTGAAGCCATGGAAAAGCTGGAACAGTAGCTAAACTTACGGATTCATGAGACGATTGCCAATAAAAATAATCTAGGAGACAACATTGTTGTAAGGCTGAAAGCCAAAGAAATTCATGGACAGATTATCCATCAGGAAGAATTATACTTTTCTTGGTTAGTGTTTTATTATAAAGAAATACTGCTATATAATTAATTATAAGAAATATATATTAAATAACATGTCTTTAACAGAAACACACATAAAGTAAGGTTACTTACAGATTGAAAATGTGAGCAGAGGCTTGCAGGAGCAATAGCTCCATATTTGCTAATTCAGTGGTCATGGTGACCTTATAGAACATAACTGCCACAAACTGCAAGAATGTATTTCCAAATGGCCATATTCCCACCATCATTATATAAGAGTGCTTTCTTCACCCCCAGCTAACAAAAAACGTTGTTTCAAACCCTTTGATATCTGATAACCTGATAGGTGAATAATGGTATCTTGTGGTTTTAATTTGCATTTCTTTTAGTAGGCAAATGTAGAATATCATTTTGTGTTTTAGAGCCATTCATATTCTCTTTTGTTCATATCCTTTTTGCTTTCTCTTTGGATATTTATCTTTTTCTTATTGATTTGTAGCAGATCTTTATATATTAAGAAAATTAGTCCTTTTTCTATGCCGGGAATTGCAAATATTTCCCTAGTTTGTCATTTGTCTCTTGATCTTTTTTTCCTACACGGCAAAGAAAATACTATAAACATTTTTTGATGTAGTCAAATATATTGATCTTGTCTTTTATGGCCTCTGGATTTTGTTATAGTTTTAAAAGCTTTCCTTAAGAAATATTTAAGAGTTGTGTTTGATGTGTGGTCCTTTGGTGTTTGTAAGAAATTTAATCCTCATAATACAGAGAGTGTCAAAAAAATGTACACACATTTTAAAAGAGGAAAAAAAACTGTATTAAAATTGTAATACTTAATATATACCGATAACAAAAGATGAATATAAGTCATGTATATATATTTTTTTGGCACCGCCAGCATGCAACACTAATTATAAGTTCTTCTTTTCAAGCTGAGTAAATGTCAGAGTAATAGAACGATGGAAGATCACAGGTTTAGGAATCTAAAAGTCCAGTTTTAATTGCAGTTTGTGCACTTACTAAAATGACCTAGGCCTTGTAACTTGCTTTCTGTGAGCCTCAGGTTCCCCATCCAGGCTTTGAGCTCTGCTACAAAAGGCGGTGCCTGCCGGATGACAGATTCTGAATGTCAGTTCCTCCCGCTCCTGCGTCTCTGAAGCCCTCCACCAAGAAATAGTTTGTTAACACAGGCACTGAAAGAAATAAAATCGGGGTATTTTTCAAAAGCATTCTATAATTTAAATTGTAGACAATTTTTGCTGAGTTTCTCAAGCTAGCCTGAACTAGCTATACACTGAACTGATCACGATATACTGATTTGAATTGTTGATATTGAAAACGATGTGTCAGCACAATTCACCTCATATTTTTTTTGGTTTGCGAAGAGTGAAGACTGAATTTCTAGACATTGAGTTACTTTCTTTAAGGACACGTAAACTCTATATCTAGTAACTTTATTGAAAACCCTTCAATAAAAAACATTTAATGTCTTGAATCAGTATTTCCAATTTATTGTTTTGTAAATCTAAATTTTTTATAAATTGCATTTCCTTAAAGCAGGCCACATTTTTAGAGAGAACAATGCAGTTTAACATCACCCAAATTGTGTCTTAAAAAAAATAAAATGTAATGTTTTTATCCTTCACTTTCATGATTAGACTGACTGTATGAGCAGTTACCACTGTAACATTCGGGGCATAAGGGGAAGTCACAGTTTTAGGAATGCCTTAACTTTGTATTTATAAATACAAGTGCATTGTCACTACTCTAGGGAAACTCAGTGAGACTTGAGCGCCTTTGCTCTATTAGGCAATTTAGAATATCCCAGACCTTGCTCTGGACTTCAAGATTTTTGAAGTTCAAAGGAGATGTGTGAGGAAGAAAAAACATCTGGTGAAGAGAACTTGCTTCATTGCGTGACACTGTTTTCCTGCACTCTTCAGCAGAGCGTCTGTTGAGCAGGTTGGCAGGTTTGATAATTAATTAATGATGAGGGAATGAGCCATGTATCTGAGGAACTCAATTTTGTCCCTTACTGCTTCTTTCTTCCCCACATGTCTGGCAAAACCTTCAGAGTCTAGGATCACTGATCCCACAGTTGTGTCTCAACTCAAACACTTGTCTTCAGGCTTAATTAGCTCAGAGATATAAACAGATGGATGGCCTGGGACCCAGAGGGTTTAGTGTTGAGCAATGCAGTTTCATTATCAGGGACTTTTGAAATTTTTGTTGGAGAAGTGCCTCAAAACTTAAAAAAAATGCCTTTAAAAAAACTGAGAATTTTAAAAGTGTATACTTGAAGGTGAAGCTCTGTATGTTTGTGAATTTTTCTTTTTGTAACTTTTAAGTTAGCTATAATTTCAAACTTACAGAAAAGTACAAGGGACACCCATAATTCCACTACCCAGATTCATCCATTGCTTTCATTTCCCCCCAATTACTTTGCCATTACTTCCTGCTTCCCTCTGTCTTCCCTTTAGACACACACACACACAGACACACACACACACACACACACAGAGGTATATTATTTCTGAACCAAGGAGATTTCAGGGGTCTTTACCCCTAATACTTCAGTATGTGTTTCTTAAGAACAAGGTCATTTTTCTAAACAATCACATACAGATATCAAAATCATAAAATTTAATATTGCTACAGCACTATTATCGAATCCATAGTCTCTTTTCAAAGTCCCATCAATTGTCTCAGTAATGTCTCTTATAACATACCCTCTTTCCCTAGTCCAGGATCCAGTCCAGGATGACACATTGCATTTAGTTGTCATGTGTCCTTTGTCTCTTTGAAATGGGAACAGTTTCTCAACTTTGTATTTTTTTACTTTGACTCTTTTGAATTTTTTTTTAAAGATTTTATTGGGGAATTGGGGGAGGGGAACAGCACTGGGGAATCCGGGAAGGGGAACAGACAAGTTGCTGTCCTTTTGTTCTTCAGTCTAGTTGTGGAGGACGTCGCTTTACTGGTCCATGTTGGTATTATCATTGCGCTCTTCCTGGGTGAGTCAGATCAGTCACCAGCCATTGGACAGCCGCTCACGCCAGCTGCCGGCCGCTCACAGTAGCTCATGGCAGCCCACTGCAGGAGGGGCTGCAGCCTATGCCATCACTGGCACCTTACCACAGCCCAGCTCCAGGACGAGCTGTTGTTCACTATCTTAGCTGTAGAGGGCGCAGTGTCACTGGCCCTCATGTGGGATCCGAACCGGGCCTTGCTGCTCAGAGCTGGGGTCCCAAGCCAACTCTTAACCAGTGTGCCACTCGGCCAGCCTGATTCTTTTGAATTTTAAACCACCTATTTAGTAATGCTCCCCTATCAGGTTTGTATGGTGTTTCCTCATGTAATCCTCCTTCTGCGTTTTTGGCAAGAACACCACAGAAGTGGTGGTGAGTCTCACAGTGTCTTATGAGGAGTCACATTGTGTTGATTTGTCTGCCCCCTAACTGGTGATGTTAGGCTCGATCATTGGCCTAAAGTGGAGTCCATTTCCCCCTTTATATTTAATAAGAATTTTGTGGAGAGATACTTTGAGAATATGAAATAGCCTGTTTCTCTTCAAATTTTTACTAATTTTAGCAACCATGGTGGTTTATAACTTTATTATTTTTCTGTATTAGGTGGCATTCCGCTTCAAGGAAGAGTTTTCTCTTCCTCTCTGTTTCTTTATTAATTTGTTTGTTTGCATTAGTGTAGGCCCATTGGTTCTCATTTTGGTCAGTGGCAATAATTCATTACTATTATTATGTATTTTGGTACGTCAGTTGACACAGATTTGGCCAGCAAGAGCTCCTTCAGGCTGACCCCTGTTCCTTTTGATAAGTCCTTGTCACTCTTTAAACACTGCCTTACTTTCTGGCACAAGATGTTCCAGATTTATTTTATATTTTCTCTGCCCCAGCCCTGAAATTGACATTTCTTCAAGGAATCCTGATTTCTTTTCATGCAGAATGGTATTTAGAAACCAAGACATGTGTGTGTGTATGTGTGTGTGTGTATTAAAGGAAACTACGTTATGGAATATTACATTTATTAAATCACTGTGTACTGTATATATGAGTGTGTGTGTGCACGTGTGTGTCTTTAATGTTACAAGTTTCAAACAGAAGAGCATTTATTTTACATGTAATAATCATAAGTTTTGACAAGAAAGAAATACATTTTTCATTTCACAGTAAATGGCATTACACAGTTTTGAGTACTAAATCATCTTGACATTTATGAAGGAGCAAATGGAAAGTAGGGAACTGAGTGTGTTAAGTATAAAGCTATCTTTAACTGTTCTATTAAAAAGCAAAGATTTATTTGCCATCTGTGATCTGAATGTGCCTATTTGTGTTCTCTTCCATGGCAGTGGAATTTCTGTGGAGCCACACAACAGAGAGCATGTGTGTTGGATATATGTCAGCCCAGGATGGGAAAGCCAAGGTAAGCGGGAAATCTGGGGCATAACCTGAAAACCTTGCAGCCATTGCATGAACCTCTTACAGGCTGAGTTGATACGAATGGAGTTTTTCAGCCTCTCTTGGGAAGTAGCTCTGTGATCTTTATGAGAATCTGATTAACAACAGTTAATGATCCCAAAGAGAAACAGTCGGTCTTTTATGCTTTTGATGATGGACGGAGCAGGAAGGATTACAGAAAAACTTTTCATTTCATCTTGTTCTGCTTTGTCCATTGTGAATAATTGGAAGAGAGGAACCTGGAATTGGGACGAGGAAAGGGGAGCGAAGCTGATGGGCTGTCAGGACTGGACGATTGTGCAAGGAGTGTCGGGATAGATAAAGAAGCCGAGGCCTGGAGTGGGTCCTGTACATGTGAGGGCAAAGGTGGCTGACATACTTGCAGTGTGACCTGGCTCATGCTCTGGTGCGTTTTGGCATGCCCTGCCGTGGTGTCCTCATGCACAGAGTCAAAGGTCTGTGCCCTGTGTGTCACGTGCCCATGGCACATGTCCCTCAGTGAGTCACAGGAATCACATAGACATCCACGCAGCACCTCTTGAGTTGCTCGTCTTCCCTGAACTCAGTGGGTGAGCTGGGAGTAAGAAATATAATGGGTGGACTTTATTTTATGCTGGCTTCAAGTTCTTCTTGTTCATAAAACTTTTAGAAACAGCTGTGGCGTATGCTGCTTACTTGGCATTAAAGTGCCTCATTTGTGAATCTGTGAAGTTGGGCAGACTCTTTTTTAAAGGACATGATTTGTTTTGCACATTTGAAAATATAAATAGGGAAACTTCTGATATAAACGGTGTGATATAGATTGATTGAGTCATTAAGTAATTAAGGATACATGTAAGAAAGCATAGTTAACTGCCTACTTGTCATATAACCCATCCAGACTGGCCTCTGTACATTATCCAGCTTCACAGGGCTTCTGTGAGTACAGCATACAAGTACGTTTCATCAGACGAGGACTGGCTTACATCGTGAAACTAATAACGAGCTCTCCCTCTTTGTATCACCGTCACCTAATGCAAGATTCGTATTTTATCAGTAGACTTATTTTATAAGAGTATGCATAAAGGTTGCTTTATTTCATAGTACATGGAGACGGAAATTATAATTGCCCATTCACGGCTGATTTACAGGTTTAGAGCAACACTATCTAATAAATAGAATTTTCTGTGATGATAGAAATATTTTAGATTTATATCGTGTTACCCAATAGGATAGCCACTAACCATATGTGACTATTAAGCACTTGAAATGTGGCTAGTATGCCCGAGGAACAGAACTTTAAATTTTAGCTAGTTTAAATTCAAATAGCCTTATGTGGCTAGTGGCTACCATATTGAACAGTACAGATTTAAGAATGAGTGGAAAATGGTTATTCAAGTAAATATTTTCAGAACATTCTTTTCTTCCCAATGACAAAATGGTTCCCAAATATAAAATAAGCTTAATACGCCACAAAAATCCTTGCACAAGAATGGCTTGTAGCCATTTATGTTTCTCTCACCCCTTCCATGTTGACTCTGAGCTAAAATTACTTTTTTTAACAAAAGAACATTGTATGAGGTGGACCTCTACACTGAAGCCAGTTTGGTGGGGTATGGCCATGTTATTAAGTGCCTTGTGCGGAAATGTTCTCGTTATCCCTGCTGGTGGCCTGTGGAAGACACCTTACTATTTAACATGAAATATGGGTGGTAAAGAGAGGGGAGAGTCCTGCATTGAGCCCAGAGACGTTTAGCTTCCAGTTGCATTGCTTGACATCTGGTGGACATGGTTTTCATATTGCTGGTAAATTCTCCAGCTGGTAGTCTTGATTAGGCCAACAGATACAGCTGCTCCTCTTGCCTCGCTTGGAAATTATGTTTTTGACCTTCTTTGCAGAGAGTTAATCCCTCTCCCTTTCTTCCTCCTTTGAGCCTGTGGCTACAAATCCTTTCCAAAAAAAAACAGAAAAAGAAAAGAAAACCAAAATACTAATGATTTGGCTGCTGAATTCTATTGATCAAAAAAAACAAAAACAAAACAAAAATTAAAAAAAAACCCATCTCTTCTGTGATAAAGGCTGGGATTTTACTATGTTGCAAATAAGATGAAGTTAAAGATGAGTAGCTGGGCTCAAAAGAGAAAGGAGGCTATAGCAAAGTTTATATTCTTTTTAAGACAGTAAGCCCTTGGCCTACCCCCCTGGTTTCCTGACCTCTGTAAAAGAATTGTTGAATTAGTGGCATAATTGTTCAGCGTGATGACTGGTTTGTAAAACATGCTCTCACATAATGTTGAGAACTGTCGTAGCAAAATGAGAAAGAAGGCGTCTTAAAAAAAAATTAACTGAAAAAGTATTTCTTAAAATGTTTTTTTTTTTTCTTTTTTTCTCTCCCTCCAAAAATTGCCTTCTTTGTGCTTGTTACCAAACTCAGAAACTAAAGCCATCTGGTCATTTGAACATTTTATGTAAGCTAACTATGTTTAATCCAAGTTAAGACCTTGAATTAAAGCTCAATTCAAAATCATACTGCTTTAAAAGCCTAGATAATAATCAATATCATTGGAACTAGAATTCACATATAGTTTGAATAAGTAGAGGTGGGTTCTTTTACAGATTTCTTTTCTTTTATAGAATATGCTTTCAATTATACCATTTAATTTCAGAAGCCTTCCATAGACTAAGTTAAAGAGAGATTTTTTTTAATTTAACAAAAATTAGGGTATTGATACCAGTTGGATTTAAAAATCAAATTGATCATATCATATCCAGATAGCAGTTAGTGAATAGTTTTTAATAAATACCAGTGTGCATGAGCTACTGTAATGAAAACAGATGTTAAAAGTGGCATGGATGTCTTGTTAGGGAGACCACTTCATAGACGGTGTAGAGGTCTGACCACCACACTATTTCCGAAGCTGATGTTGAATAATATTGTATTTCAACTATAATTATATATACATATAGTCACGGGATGTGGAGTAAAGAGTGGGAATGGAGTCAATGGAATTGTAATAGATAAGGATGATATCGGGGGTGGGAGGACAATGGTTGGGAGGGGGTTTGTTATTTTGTGAGGGGTGAAAAGGATAACTATTGCATTCTTCTGTACACCTGAAACTAATAAAAAAAAAGTGGCATGGAACTTATTCAAGTATAAGTGAAATAAGATTTCTTTTACTATGTAGAGGTCAATTTTTGTTGCTATAGTGAAAATATTATTATAAAAATTCATCTTTGAGGATGAGCAGGCTATTTTGTGGTCTTGAAGTGTCTCCCGCACTGATTTCTTATTAGTTATAGGGGAAGATATTAAGTATATAATGGAGAAACCAGGCAACAACTTCACTGTATGATCAAAATTATTGTCATCAGTGAGGAGCAGATGGACATCATGTGCCTCTGGATGTGATAACCTGAGAAAGACACCACATCACTTTTGTAGTAACCCACGTGGAAGTGCATAACATGAATGTAATCACAAGGAAACATTAGACAAATCTAAAATGAGGAATATTCTATGAAGAAAGAAAAAAAGGACTATATAGTTGACCCTTGAACAACGTGGGTGTGAACTGTGTGGGTCCAGTTATAAGTGGGTTTTTTTCAGTAAATACTGTAAATGTATTTTTTATTTATTTTTTTAGCTGAGCCATCCTGCCACCTGTTGGCAGCTCAGCGGCAGCTCAGCTCGGGCCAGGACTTGAACCACTATTGCTCAGAGCTGGCACGCACTCTTGAGCGAGCTCTTAACCAACTGAGCTACTCAGCCGACCCCTGTAAATGTATTTTCTTACCATTTTCTTTTCTCTAGCTTACGTAAGAATATTATATATATGTTATATCACATACAAAATTTGTGTTAATCAATGTTTATATATCAATAAGACTTCCCATCAACAGTGGGCTATTAGTAGGTAAGTTTTGGGGGGAGCCAAAGTTATACACAGATTTTGGATTTCCTGGGGGGGTGGAGGGAGTGTCAGTGCCCCAACCCCCATGCTGTTCAAGGGTCAACTGGATTCTTTTTGTCTTGTCTTGTTTTAAAGAAGTGAAATAATGCATTTTATTTGTAAAAAACAAATTTTACTTTTTTATTATGAAAATTATATGTGTCCATCTGATTTTTTTATCACTCTCTATTATTGTATCTATGGTGTGAATGTACCATGGTTCACTTAACTGATTCTCTATTTTTAAGCATTTAGGCTGTTTATACACAATGCTGTAGTGAACATCTTAGTGCATAAAT
Source organism: Hipposideros armiger (assembly GCF_001890085.2). NCBI lineage: Eukaryota > Metazoa > Chordata > Mammalia > Chiroptera > Hipposideridae > Hipposideros > Hipposideros armiger. The sequence continues at coordinate 2,388,785 of NW_017731370.1, forward strand.
TATTCTTAGGCTTGGAGTTTCTGGGTGAAAAATTATATATTTAACAGCTTTTGCTACATTTTATCAAATTGCTGCCCAAAAAGGTTGCAGCAGTTCTTATTTCTACCAGCCATGCATAAGGGTGGTGGCCTTCTTCAGGCAGCAGTGGATGTTGGTTATCAACGGGGTCAACTGTATTCTTTAAAAAATGCCAATGTCCTAAAAGACAAAGGCTGCAGAAATGTTGCAGATTTAAAAGTACTAAAGAGTTGTGGCAATTAAGTCCAATAACTGTCCTAGACTGGATCCTATACAGGATGGAGAAAAATGCTGTAAATGCATTATTAGGTCAATTTACAAAATTGGAATATGTGTGGTAAAAAGTGTATCATTGTTGAATTTGTTATAACTGTACTGTGTTATGTAAGGAACTATCCTTACTCTTAGGAAATACAGACTGAAGTATCTAGGGGTAAAGGGCCATGATATGTGCAATAACTTCTCCATGGCTCTGAAAAAAAGATGTGGATGGATGGATAGATAAGATGATAGCAAATTTCAAAACAAACGGAGCAAAATGTTAACAATAGATGGACTTGGGTGAAGGACGTATGGGTGTTGCCTGAACTATTCTGTAATTTTGAAATTATTTTCAAATGAAAAGTTATATATCACCCTTGGATTCTGTGGCACATTTGATTAGTCTTTTGGGCTTTGCAGTTGACATGAACAAGTATTGGAATGGTGTGGTGTCAGGAAGTTGGAACCTGGGTTCTCCCTACACTCCTTGTACACCAAGAGTCGTGGTGTGATCACTCTGCCTCTCTGAATTTCAGAGGCCTTATCTGTAAAATGACAGTGAAAATACCTTAATAAGTCTGAAGTCTTTCCTGGGATAAGGTATGTGAAGGAACAAGGAAGCAAAATCGTAACTGTCTGAATATAGATGACTGAACCCCCATTAAGTCCTTCATGTATTGTGTATATATTGTATATTTTATGGATATTGAATGTATTATGGCCCTTTACCCCTGATACTTGTTTCCAATCTACAAAATTTTAAATCCTACATGCCATATTACATAAGCAGATATGCTGCTATTCAATTTTCATTTGGATTTTTGTGATCCCAGTGTAGCATCTACCATGTTTTGTTTTTATGAAGATAGTTTCTGAAGCTTTAAAAAAAATTCTCAGTGTCTATTTAGAAGGGGTAGCACAGATGAGATTTCTGAGAGCTTTTTTTAGACTTAACTTCTCAAATAAAACCATAGGAAGAAGACTTGAACACAGTCGTGTGCCACTTATTGATGAGGACACATTCTGAGAAATTCATTTTTAGGTGATTTCATCGTTGTGCAAACATCATAGAGTGTACTTACACAAACCTAGATGGTATAGCCTACTACACACCTAGGCTATATGTTATAGCCTACTGCTCCTAGGCTACAAGTCTGTATAGCATGTTACTGCACTGAATACTGTAGGCAATACTGTAGTACAATGGTAACTATTTGTGTATCTAAATATAGAAAAGGTACAGTAAAAATAAAGTATAAAAGATAAAAAATGGTACATCTGTATAGGGCACTTACTATGAATAGAGCTTGCAGGACTAGAAGTTGCTCTGGGTGAGTCAGTGAGTAAGCAGTGAGTGGCTATGAAGGCCTAGGGCATTACTGTACACATCTGTAGACTTTATAAACACTGTACACTTAGGCTACATTAAATTTATGAAACGACGAAATTAAATCAGGCAAAGAGAAAATGATGCAGTCAAGTGAAGCTGTAAACACAAGATGTAAGAGACTGCTGCTGGTGTAACATAGCATACTGTTTTACAGAAATTTTTTTATAAGTAGAAAGTACACTCTAAATAACAATTAAAAAATATAGAATAGTAAATACATAAACCAGCAATGCAGTTGTTTATTATCATTACCAAGTATGTGCTGTATATACATAATTGTTTGTGCTATACCTATATATATGACTGGCAGTGCAGTAGGTTTGTTTACACCAGATCAACACAAACACATGAGTAATACGTTGCACTTTGACATTAACATGGCTAGAACATCAATAGGCAATAAGACTTTTTCAGCTCTATTATGCTTTTATAGTGCCACCATCATATATGTGACCTGTCATTGACTGAAACGTCATTCATTATGTGGCTCATGACTATATAAAAGTTGAAGTACATAAGAAGGAGTTATCAAAAGATGTGAGAAAGAGACTTTCACTTCCAATTAGGATGAAGAAAGTCATCAGAGGCTGTTGTTCCTACTTTCAACAATGAGAATGAGCTGGATGAACTATAAAAACCATAGGTTTTAAAAAACTATCCAAAAAGATGAATATGGTAGAAAAACTTAAATGAACTAAATTCCAATAAGAGACAAACCCTTCCTAGGAGAGAAAAAAAAACTCTTGGCTGCTTCATTCCTGGCAAAGCAGCAAAAAGGGGAGTAAAATTGAATATAAAGTCAAACCATCAAACCTTTTTTTTATTGGTAAAAACCATCAAACTTTTAGTGAACTATATATGTCAGCATATGAGCTGGGTGACAGATTAAAATTCTGAAAAGCCCGACAAGTTACAGGGTGAGTCTTAGACCCACCATTAGTTCTTCCCTGTGATGTCTTTAAGTAAGCATACCAAAGGCAAAAGAACTGAGAGTGACTCATCAAGGTGTGTAGGGTTTTTACCAAATACATGGCAATGGCCAAAGAAATACTGCAGGCTGAGCAGGACAGCTGAGAGACATATGTCATGGCACTGAAAGCTGGGGGAGGTTATCAAGAGCAGAGAATACCTAAGCATCCCAGAAAATTGGTGTCTGGCTATAAACAAAGGGAAATCTCCCATGGTTAAAATGCTGGCATCTGGATTACAAGACTGAGAAGTCTCCAGAGTCTCACCAGGGCTCAGATCCCAGACTTTATTTAAGGGAAATTGCTGATACAGATCTCAAAATATTAGCAAACAGTGAACTTAATCTAAAACTTACCACAAAGACCAGAACCAGCTCAAATAGAGATTAGATTGGCTGAGTCCTAACTTAGAGGAAAGGGTGTGTTATTCTCTTAGGGTAAATATTATTTAGTTTAAATATTATTTACTGTTCTTTTACATGCACTGTCTGCTATACAAAAAAAATTATGAGTCCTCTGAAGAAGCCGGAAAATGTGATTCATGTTTAAGAGAAAAACTAGTCACTAGAAGTTTACCTACAGATGACCCAGATATTGGGATTAACAGAGAATGACAATAAAATAACTATGATAACTATAAAAAGAAACAACAAAATGAAGATGGTAAATTGAAAAGTACAATGTTAGAAACAAATAATTTATTTGATAGGCTTAACAAGCGACCGGGTGGAAAGTATGTTTAGTGAACTTGAGAACTAGTCAATAGAAATGATCCAAACAAGTACAAAGAGGAAAATGAATTTAAGAAGCTAAAGAGAGTGTCTGTGACCTGAGGGACAATGACAAATGGTCTAAAATATGTACATTTGGAATTACATAGCCATAACGTTGCTAATGAGATAACTGTAAGGTTCTTACATTGCTGTGAGATAATTTGTGATAATGCTTTTTTGTTTGTTTTTAAGATTTTATTGAGGAATTGGGGGAGGAGAACAGCGTTGGGGAATCAGGGAAGGGGAACACACAAGTTGCTGTCCTTTTGTTCTTTAGTCTAGTTGTGGAGGATGTTGCTTCCCTGGCCCATGTTGGTATTATCATTGCACTCTTCCCAGATGAGGCAAATCGGTCACTGGCCTCTGGACGGCCACCTATGGCGGCTCTTGGCAGCTCACACTGGCTGCCGGCCACTCACGGTAGCTTATGGCAGCCCACTGCGGCAGGGGCTGCAGCCTATGCCATCGCTGGCTACTCACGGCAGCCCAGCTCCAGGTCGAGCTGCTACTCACTATCTTAGCTGTAGAGGGAAGTGTCACTGGCACTCATGTGGGATCCGAACCGGGGCCCTGCTTAGCCAACGCACCACTCAGCCAGCCCACAATTTATTATATTTTCAGGGGTATTAAAAAGTCCTGTTCTTTTATTTATTTTGCTGTTTTGATTGTGATTGTGTATGCAACTCCTGGTGACCATTAACTTTTTCAAACTTAATGTCTGAAAGCCGCATAATATCAACCAAGGTATTTACCCAATTAAAGCAATTTATAAAACTTTAATAAAGTCTTCCTGTGAAAGGAAAGACTCACAAAGCTAAATATATTCCCTTCTATATGTGTATGTGCTGTTTAGTTGAATCTAACTCCTGGAGACCCTACAAATGAGTGATGTCCACAATGTCCTTTCCTCAGCAGTCCTCTTTTAAACCTAAAATAAATACACAAACAAAGAAACCCACATAAATATGGGCAGATAATTTTCGACAAAGGAGCCAAAAACATACAATGGAGAAAAGAAAGCCTCTTCAATAAATGATGTTAGGGAAATTGGAAGGCCACATGTGAAAGAATTGAAACTAGACTGCTATCTGTCACCATATACCAAAATTAACTCAAAGTGAATCAAAGACCTAAATATAAGACCTGAAACAATAAACTGCATAGAAGAAAGCATAGGTACTAAACTTATGGACCTTTCGCTCAAAGAGGATTTTATGAATTTGACCTCACAGGCAAGGGAAGTAAAAGCTAAAATAAATGAATGGGATTATATCAAACTAAAAAGCTTCTTCCCAGCAAAGGAAACCGTCAACAAAACAAACAGGCAACCAACCAAATGGGAGAAGATATTTGCAAACAACCCTCCGACAAGGAGCCAATATACAAAATATATAAAGAACTCAAACAACTCAACAACAACAAAAATAAAAAAATCTAATTAAAAAATGGGCAGAAGACCTGAACAGATGCTTCTCCCAAGAAGACATACAAATGGCCAACAGATATATGAAAAGATGCTCAACTTCACTAGCTATTAGGGAGATGAAAATCAAAACCACAGTGAGATACTACCTCACACCAGCTAGAATGGCTGTCATCAACAAGACAAGTAATAACAAGTGTTGGAGAGGCTGTGGAGAAAAAGGAACCTCATACACTGCTGGTGGGAATGTAAATTGGGGCAGCCACTGTGGACAACAGTATCGAGGTTCCTCAAAAAATTAAGAATAAAATTACCATATTACCCAGCAACCCCTCTTCTGGTTGTCTACCCTCAAAATCTGAGAACATTTATTTTAAAGATAATGTACCCCTATGTTCGCTGCAGCTTTATTCATGGTGGCCAAGACATGGAAACAACCAAAGTGTCCTTCCGTAGATGATTGGATAAAGATGATGTGGTATATACACATTGAAATACTACTCTGCCATAAGAAAAGATGAAATAGTGCCATTTGCGGCAACATGGATGGATCTTGAGATTATCATGCTAGGCGAAATCAGTGATACAGAAAAAGTCGAGAACCATATGATTTCACTGATAGGTGGGATATAAGACTGAAAGCAACAAAACAACAAGAGAAAGAAACAAAAACTCATGGACACAGACAACACTTTAGTGGTTACCAGAGGGTAAGTGGGGAGGGGAGGTTGGTAGAACAGGGTAAAGGGGGTCAAATATATTGTGATGGAAGGAGAACTGACTCTGGGTGGTGAGCACACAATGTGACATATAGATGATGTATTACAGAATTGTACACCTGAAATCAATGTAACTTTACTAACTACTGTTTAGTAAATGTAATTTAATAAATTTAATTTAGAAAAAAACTAAAAACATTATGTTGAGTGGGCAAAGCCAGACACAAAATAGTACTTACTGAATTATTCCATTTATATGAAGTTCAAGAACTGGCAAAACTTAAGTTATGGTGATTGAAATCTGTAAGTTTTTGCTTCAAGGAAGGGGCATGAGGGAATTTTGGGAGGTAATAGAAATGTTCTATATGGAAAAATTATTTAGATTTTGGTTTCATGGCTATACAATGCTTAAAAGTTATCAAACCCTTTACGTAACATCTATGCATTTTATTGTATTTAAATCATACCTCTTTTTTAAAAAAGCCTACAGAAGACCATCTGTAACAGCGGTTCTCAACCTGTGGGTTGCGACCCCTTTGGGGGTCGAACGACCCTTTCACAGGGGTCGCCTAAGACCATCGGAAAACAAGAAGATACTTACATTACGATTCATAACGGTAGCAAAATTACAGTTATAGAGTAGCAACAAAAATAATTTTATGGTTGGGGGTCACCACAACATGAGGAACTGGATTAAGGGGTCGCTGCATTAGGAAGGTTGAGAACCACTGATCTATAAAGAGGCAATATAATATAATAAGAGAATGGGCTTTGGAGTTAGCCAGGGTTGAATTTCTATCCAGGAGCTCCTGCTTTATAACCTGGGGCAGGGTTCAACTCTGATCCTCAGTTTCCTTATCTTTAAAGTGGAAATATTACTGATACTTTCATAGAGCTCTGGATATTAACTAAATGATATAACTGAAGTGCATGTGGTAGATGCCACATTAATCATGATGGATGACGATAGTGATGATAGTGGTGGGAGGAAGAGGTGATTGTAGAAGTTGTGGAGAATCTCTCTCAGGGCCATCACATGACACAACTCCACAGCCTCATTTACACTGTAATTGTGCTCCCCAAAGTGCCATTTATGTTGCCTACGACAAAAGCTATACCCCCTGGATTTCTACCCTATTCCTCTGGTGGAGATGGTAGTGGTTATTACGTTTTGGGAAAGCATAACTAAATTGTAAATACAAACCAACTGATGAATGATTTCAGAGATCCCAGAAGAGAAAAAAAAATTGTTTGAAGCTACAAGAATAGACACACACCACTATCTCCAACTCTGCGATTCAGGCCAATATGGTGGTAAGGGAGCCCTTTTAAAAAGCTGTCTGACTGGAGATCTACCAGCTTGACAGCATCACAGACGGGCTTTTTTATGAACTGTTAAGATTTGTCTGCAGCTTTTCTGTTAAGTTCACCTAATTTTTCTTATAAAAGTAAGAGGGGAAAAAATATTGCTTACTAGCTACTGTTGAATTCATCTTGTGTGAACCTTGAACATGCAGGAAGTTTTCTTGCATCCCACTGAACACCAGAAAGTGGGACACCTATGGGCATATTGACCATGAATTCTTAAAAGAGACTAGTTCCATGATAGTGGCCCGTGGATTTCAATCACTGGATGGGTTTATTGGACCATATTTTAGATTTATGAAGAACCACCTAGATACAAGTTGGCCTTAGTCTAAACCAAATTTTAACTACTTTTGATAGTCTAGTCTCCATATTACCCAACAATGGAAGGAATCTGATCCCTGGCAGGAAGCCAACTGCCTCAGGATGGTAGGTTAGGCACCACCAACAAGCTATGTACTAAGACAGCTAAATTTGGCATGGGCTCTTATGGAACACAAGACAAAGTGGCTAATCAGTGATTTTACTTGTACCTTTTAAGCTTGCCCAGAATTTCAAATATAGAAAATTGCGTTTGTTTTTCATGCTCTTTGAACTGTCAGGAGGATCCCGTTGGGTCTATTTAGAAAGTCATTTAGACAAACAGGAGAAGATTGTAGCAGATTGAGTATGTGAAAAACAAACTTGAAGACAGAAGTTTTCTCAGCTTCAAGTTTATTTCTAAGTGTAGTTGGTAATTTTATTTTTGCCTAATTAGTCTTATGCCATCAGTTTCTTCCAAATGATTCATTCGACATTGCTCCAAAGCAATAAATGGAATAAACACAGAGAGGGAATTCACCGTGTTGGTAAGAGCATAAATCTTCTCAGAAATATTAACCATATTTATCCAAATAAATCTCATTTTAATCATAGTGAAGGGGTTAGATCTTTGCAATGATAAATATGTCTATTATTTGTACTTGTAGATACACCATGTTCGTTGAAATAAATAAGCCTCTTTTTATTATAGCAATATGAAAAATAATGAAAACATTAATTTCTCTACTTCTGAATACTTACATAGTCATCGGTCTACATAGTTCACATCAGGTGTGAACTTAACATTAGAATGTCACCTTATTACCCTCTAGTACCCAACATTTTCAGGAAACATGTACCTTCCTACGGCAGATACATGCCTGCTGTTTGCCCACAGGACATATAACCATGACATGTAACTGAGACAAGTGTCTGCAAGAATGATTGACATTAGTACCCACAGTGAGTGAGTAATGAGTACAGAATGTTTTCTTTCTTTTGGTTGGAAAGCAATGGACAAATGATGAAAGGAATCTCTTATTTATTTATTTTTTTTTAGTCTTAAAACAAATAAGACTATAGTCTTGGTCATGTCATTCTTACTTCATGTTACCTTTCTAATTCGAAACAAGGCATTGGTTCTATGATTCTAACCATTTAGGATCACCCATTGATTTTATGTTGTAAGAACTTGTATAACATTATTGTATTAAAACTACATGAGTGACAGGAGCTGAATCTACCAGGCAGTGGCCCCACACGCCCTAGCATGTGTAGGCATTCCATGCATTCATCTTTAGTGAGTGACTCCATGTTGAGGTTTAGGATAGAACTCTGAGTCCAGATGGTTGTTTGGACACAACATTTTGTCCCCATTGCCCCTCCTTCCCAGTAACCTCTGGATTTGAGATCAAAAACTGGATTCATCAGCAGATCAGCTTTTTTTTATAAAATTGAAAATTTTTGCCTAATAATTTTTGAATTTACATGAAATACAAATTTTGCATTAAAATTTTACACAAGATTTAAACATTTTTAATTTTTACATAAAAATGATTATTTTCCTCCTGATTTATTTTCTCCTGTAAGAGCAGTGGACTTGGCAGCACCAAGAACCACTTCCTGTGCACTGATTGGTTGGAACCAAGTGGTAGCCACCGTATTTGGGCGGCCGGGGCACTCCGCTTTGACAGTCCTACACCCGGCCTTCTTCACTTACAGGCACTTGAGACTGACCCATGTTGTGGAGTTTGAACCCTAAGCAAAGTCTATCTGCTAGAATACATTTTCGTTTCGCTACCATTCATTCAAATGTTTCTGTCTTTTTCAAAGCCTTCATCTTGGAGTGTCCATTCTGTCTAATCCTAAGGATTAAAATTCATTTATGATAGTTATAGTGTATGACTTTTATGTCTTGTAAGTAAAGCAGTGCTGGTAATTGGTGATAATTTAACATTTTAGTAATAACTAATTGAGACATTTGGATACAGTTGAGCTACTCTCTATTTACATTTCTTTCAAATCCTTCTGGATGCAATAAGTGGTATGTACTGACGATTTACTTTTATGTTCTTCAGCTGTCATCACTGTACTATACATGTTTGGACTACACTACTGCAGTGTTGAAGGAGTAAAAGAAACTTAATTTAGGATGAGGGCTGTATTGCTATTAGGAGATGCTTATAGTACTTGGAAACAGCTTTGTCTTTACTGAAAATAAAAAAATAATGTTATTTTAAATGTGCCTCCTGTAACAGATGAAAAACCCAATAAATTCGTGATTTTGTCCATTGATAGCTATTATGGATATTATGGTAAAATTTTGAACAGTTAAGACCTGCCAACTATTCTACTCCATTAAAGATGTTTATGATCTGTATTTTTAGGACAAAAAAATGGAAGGTCTTGGCAAAATAAGTTGTTAACAGGCAGTTAGTAATAAGCCCCAGTGGCCCCTGATTAAAACATACTCCTATCCCAAGTAAACTTCCAAAATCACATGGTCAGACAGTCAGACCTGGCCTTTAAGGTGATGACCTCTTAGGTATGACAAGTTCCTGAATCTAGCAATTGATCTTTTTGATCAGTAGGCCACATATGGGGCAAAAATACAAATGATAAGATTTTTACTATCAAAGATGACAAAAATGAATTTCTTCCTAACCTCAGTTGAGCAGTATTAGAGCTAATCAGGGATAATGATTGGCTAAGAAGAAAGCCTTAATTCTTTGCCTTTGAGATTTTAGCTATTAAAAGAACTCAGTTGATCTAGGACTAGAATTTAGCTTGTACCACTAATGTGAGTGATGATAAAGACTTGGACTAGAGTGTTAGCTGTACTGGTGGTGAGAACCAGTTGGCTTCTATGTATGTTTTAAGATACAGCCAATGGGATTTACTAATGGATCGGTTAGAAGTATGAAGGAAATAGAGAAGGCAACAATGGCTTCTAAGATTTTGGCTTGAACAATTGGAAAAATGAAATTGCTGTTTACTGGGGTGAGGAAGAAGGCTTGAAGGGAAGTAGAAAGAGCTCAGTTTTGGATGTGTTAATTTTGAGATGCCTGTTAGGCATCAAATGGAGATGCTCAGTAGGTATTTGGATACATGTGTCAGGAGAGAGCACTACACTACTGATATATATTTGGGGATCTCAGCATAGAAATGCTTTTTAAAACTATAAGGCTTGATGAGATCACCAAGAGAGTGAACACAGACAGGATAAAATAGTCCTGTGGAACCCCTGTGTTTATACATAAGTTGGGAGCTGAGGAAGAACCAGCAAAAGAAACAGAAATGGCCACAGAGGTTGATGGGGAACCAGGTGAATGCGGTTTCTTAGAAACAAAGGAAAAAAATATTTCAAGAAGAAGGTGGTCAACTTTATCAGATGCTGTAGTCTGGCCCCATGAAATTAGGTCTGAGGATAGACCAGTGGAGTGGTCAAGGTGAAAACCTGATTGTAGAGGGTTTCGGAGATAGTGGAAGGAAAGAATTTGAGTTAATAAGCATAGACAAGTCTTTTAAAGAACTTTGCTGTAAAGAGAAGGAAAGAAATGGAGCGGTAGCTGGAAGAGGAGATCGGTCTGGAGAGTTATTATTCTTTCTTTTTCAAATCAACCAGAGGCTTCACTACATGTTAAGAGCTCTTCACAATTATGTTCTCTGTAAAATGAGCTGAGGAAGAGTGGTCCAATGATTGATTCCTGGAGTACCCCAACATTTAGTTGTTTGGAAGGTGCAGAAGAATCAGAAAAAGAAACGGAGGTCTCGGCATTGGAACAAAACAAAAGGGAAGTTTCAGCAGCCTTTTTGTAGTAGTTCTGGGTGCAGCTGGATGGAATTCAAGGAAGGCATTCATGGACATTTGGGGTGAGCTGGCTTAAAGACCTGGACAGGTTTCTTTGCTGAAGGATGCCTGAACCTGTACACGCTCACATGCCTGTCTAGCTCTAAGAAGAATGGACTGAGGCTGAGCCATTAGATTGCAGCATTTCCCTGACATTTGACCATGCTCCTATTTTTTTCAGAGAGCATCTCCTGGGACCCAGCAGAAGTCAGGTTGGGAAATGCTGCTATCTAGGGCGCAATGCCTTAACAGTTCTTTGGCATTACAGGGGTCAGATCAATAAGAAGTCAGGAGCAGATGGTTTTGACAAGGGGAGCTTTCTTCAAAGAGTTTGTTGGTGGTTTTTATTTTTACCCCTTCAAAATTCCTCACTGACAGATCAACCAAAATTCTCAGGAAATAGTCTATTACACAAATAGTAGTTTCACTCTTTATGATAGTTTAAACATTAGCCTTTCATTTCTTTTCAAATACAAGATGCTATTTTCAAGCTATAGTAAAATCCATGTTACTTGGCAGCTTCCCAACCAGAAGACTGTAACTGACATTTTGGATTTTCACCCAGTACAAATCATCAGGATGCTGAGACTTCCCTACCTGGTTCTCTAAGAAGAGGCCACTGGGCTGTCTTTCACCAAGGAAACCGTGGCCCAGAGCCTCCCCTTACAGAACACAGGTAAACTCCCAGCCTCAAAGCAGAAATTGAGGGGGTCGGGGGGAGGCAACTGCATCTCGGCCTTCAGTGCTCAGCTAAATCCTCTCTTAGCAGCACCTTCTGCCACTATTAGCCCCTCAGAGAAGAAATATCTGAGAAGTTACTTATACAAGATCACACAGCTACAAAGAGGTAGAGCTAAGATTCAGGCCAGACAACCTGACTTCCAGAACCCAAGCTTTATATCATCTGGGGAGGCCTAAGCTAGAGATATGTATTTGGGAGTCTCAGTATATAAATGCCTTTATAACTATAAGATTGGATGAGATCACCAAGAGTGAACACAGAAGAGAAGACACGTGAGCCCTAGGGAACCTCCATGTGCGTAAGTTGGGGAAATGAGGAGGAACCTGCAAAGGAGAACCTGCAGCGGCCTAACGGCCGTAGAGGTTGAAGAGAACCAGGTGAGCGTGGGGTTCTAGAAACTAAGGGAAAAGATGTTTCAAGGAGAAGAGAGTGATGAATTTGATCAGATGCTATTGCTGGGTCCTGTGTAGACATTGTCGTTACTTTATTCTTTTTTTTACCAATGCTGTGAGGCCTTCCAATATGGGTCTAGAACAGTAGAGGTCCTCAGGAGAAAGTAATATAATACAAAGTCCTAGGACCAAATGAGATTTTAATTACTTCTTAGAAGGGATATTTAAAAATTTGTAACCTGAGTTCTGGGAAAATTTAGACAAATATCTTTTGGAAAAAATATTTAAACAACATATAGAGGATATTTGTAAAGCAAATCGATATAGAATGTTAGAATCAGAAAGAATATAATTGAGTCAAATTTTCCATTTTTATCTGCAGAGATGCTGAAGCCCAGAGAGCTAGTGACTTTCCAGTTCAGAGGCTATGTAATCCATCAGCAGCAGATTTAAAGCTCAAAGCTGTTCTCTGACTCCCTGAAGCATCCTGAAATTTGTTGGTAAAATTTGTGGGAATAGCTTTTCTGAGCAAGCCGTAATTCACCCTGAAAAACTACTTAGTCATAAGCTTTCTGCAGTGAAAGGTGTGTGTCTTACAGAGCTAGATTTAGAATCCTTCATGGTTCGAGGCTTTGTGGGAGTAAAGAGAGCCCTAAATTTGGAGTTCTGAGGCTTTCACTCAAGTCGCAGTTTTTCCACTTCCTCTGTGACCGTAAGCAAACCACATAACCATTCTGAGCCTTGCTGCTTTTTCACCTGAAGAATACGTGTAGTATATTTCTTTCTACCTGATACGGTATTTTGAAGGTCATGATGCAAAAGCACCATGGAAACTAAAGCATTATGCAAAAATAGTGACTTGGTGTTTTTATTAAGATTTCACAAGGAACTAGTTTCTGCATCCTGCAAAAACATAATTGCCTTCAGAGCAAGATCCATGTGTGTTTCATTCTTTCCCTCATAGTAAGTGCAGAATAAATTTTTGCTAAATAGTGAAGAGCTTTTATCACATTTAGCAAAATGGAATACTCCTGATAATTCTCCATGTTGAGTGGTGTTATAATAGGTACTGTGGGGATTGCCATGTTTATGTGGATGCCTTCACCAGACTTTTAAGCCAAAAATAGGAGGGCAGTCTTGTCTGATGTTGCCTCTGAAGTGTGGTATCGTCTGCATGGTAAAAGAAGTCACAGAAGTAGCCATAAGACTGGAACAACATGCTGTTCTCATCAGACAGCATTTTAATCTTATTTTAAGGCTCCTTCGACATGATATTTATATGTGAGAACAATAGAGCTTTTCCCTTTATGTAGTCTTGTTTCAGTACCAATAATGAAATTTACCATAATGCTGTCTTTGTGTTGTGTCCAGATTTACCAATGGATCTTTTTATGGCATCCTTGTTTTAAATGTGGAAAATGAGATAGGGGTGACATACAGTAAAATGACTAACATATGGCGTTAATTCCTCATTCTGTTGATATTTCTGATTTGTTAGGTGGAACTTAGGAATCACATCTTCACATTGTTCTGGCCTATTTATTACTTTTAGCTTAAAGCAATGATGGAATAGAAGTAACATACTTGTTTTTAGATTCATTAACAATGTATGTATACAAAGCTACATGAAATCAGCGTCAAAGAATGTTAAAACTTTGCGACACTGCTCTAGAGACCATCTAACAGAGTCTTCATTTTACAGCTCTGAGACTTTCCCTGATTTGTCCGGTATCACACAGGCTTAGAAAGTGAGCATCTAGAGCTGTTGACCTGTAGTTAAATGGGGTTTTATTCTATAAAGTATTCACATTATTTTGGACTATATTAAGCAGGTTTGTGTGAAACTGGCAACTAGTTGAGTACATCTGCTTTCAGATTGAAGTCTGAAGACCAAACTATTTTTAGAGCAGTAAACTACATTCCAGGGTTTAATGCCGCACATAAAGAATGCTCAGAATATACTTATTCACAAGTTGTGTCTCCTTGAAAGACAGCTCTTGAAAGCCATGGGCAGGGAACTTCTGGGAAAAGGATGGGGTGGGTAGGAGGGGGTCTCCTGACTCAACTCATTAAGGGAAAAAAAAAAAAGCCCATAATAGACACAAAGCAATAAAACCAACCAGACACACTTCCCCAGCCCGTCTCTCTGTAGTGGGTCATTTAAGGTCTATCATGTTTGTGCCAGTAAAAGAAAGAGGAGAGTAACTATTATCACATCAGGTAAGAATCTACTATGTAAGGACATAAGATGTGCTCAGCCAGCAGTGCCACCTCACAGTACCAAATTTACATGCCCGAGTAGCACAGTGATAAATTCATAGACAGGCCTTGCCTGTAGCAAATTGGATCTTTATTCTATTAAATATGTACATGTTATACTAAGAAAATTCACGTGACACTCAGTAGAGGGAAAAATATGAGTTATCCAGGATTTAACAATTTGATAAAGATGGCAGAATTAACAGGAGAAGGGAAAATGGTAGGGAAAAGGAATATCTGTGTCTTCAAATGGTCACGATAATGTAAAATTGAGCTGGAGGCACCCTTGTCTCACTAGGCTGGTGTCCTGCTTTCCAGAAGGGAAAAAGCCTATGCAAACAAGGTGGCCCTGGTGTTTCCCACGTTCCTCCTCATGCTAGATTTGTGAGACTTCCATTAACGCAGCAAAACCCACCAGACACAAGGCACACAGCCCCACTTGACCACTCTAGGTTGCTGATGTTTCTGAGGATCTCTGTCTGAAAGAGGACAGAATGTGTGCAGTTGTGTAAGAGAAATAACAGATAATGTCAGATCATACTGTGTCAGTCTTGGGAAATATGTAGGCTCCCCCCCCCCAGTTTTAAGAGTCAGTGTTTCAGTATCATTTTGAGTGCTTAATTTATACAAACCTCTTCAAAAATTTACAACAAATTTATAAACTATAATCAGAAACTAAAACATTAAGAGATATGAAATGCCTAATTTGCAGTTTGTTCTTTTTTATATCCCAACCCTCATGAAAATAAATTAAATCTTTTAACAAGCATACTGAGTCCCTAACATGTGCCAGGCTGTCTTTTAGGTACTGAGGAAAAGCAATGAGCAAACAGATGAAACTCCCTGCCCTTGTGGAGCCTTTGGGCATATGGAGGAGACAAGCAATGAATAAGATAAAGAAGCAGAATGGATGGTGGTTAGATAGCTGTGAGGATATATGAAACGCTGAGGCAGAGAGGGCAGCAGGAGTGAAATTCAAGTAAGCCAGACGGACAATGGCTGGAAGAGCTTTTTGTTTGAGAACAGCACATGTAAGGGCCTTGAGGCAGGAGTGTGCTTCCTGGTTGAACAACAAGGAGCAAGTGGAGAGGGAGAGGCCCTCACAAAAGGGAGAGCAGGAGGATTTCGACTCAGAGAACTGATGGCGACCAAAACATATGGGGCATCGTTGGCTTTTTTTTTTTTTTTAATTTTTTAATTTTATTAATACATTAAAAATGATTTGCTTTATTATCAATGTAAATATAAGTTCACACACAGTCTAAATAAAGCACGATCCACGCACAAAATACAGATAACAAGCATTTAGGAAGCATTCTGGTTGTTCTGATATAATGACCTTAGAGCTCTGTTTTCCATGGGTTTGAAGACTGAGGCTCATTGTTTAGGAAACAAAGAGGTACAATAATTTATGCACTTAGGGATGAGTTGTCTGTAGTTTCTCAGATATCTCTGAAGACCTCTTCATTTCAACCACATCTGGTAATATTCATGACTCCTATCTATGACTTCTACAATGACACATCAGGGTTTCAAAACCCACCACCTTATTTTCCTTAAAAAGCAATTGGAAAAACTAATTACAATTCATAATGTTCCTTTCTCACACTAATGAACACAAAGATGCCCTGAATACCTACTTCACGGTGACTTACATCAACATTCTAAGTCAACAAAACAGCATCTCCATTTAGATTTTTATCATACATTGTATATTACAGTGCCCTCAGTCTTCCAGGGAAAAGTATTTCTGAGTGAATCCCACCCAACACACAAGGGCTCTCAGATGACAGCAACAAACAACCCATGATTCACACACACTAGGAGTTAAAAAAACAGCATCAAGTGACTTCACAGTGAGATCACTATAATATTTCCTTTACAACAGACCTCAAGTATTATCAATATATAGACTCATTTTAAATAATTATACCTTTGCAACATCCATCCCCTTAATACTTTCAAGCATATTCAAAACTTTTTTAACATTTGCTTATTCACTATATGTATTCTGATTTAAAATATCTGAAAACTGGGTTTTTTTACTGACGACTTTGTAATGTCGATTCTCTAATATTTCAGATTTCATTGTCGATTAAACATTTCCTCACATTATTTTACATCTTTCAAGTCACTTTGGAGCATGAATTATGTGGCCTTTCTGAAGTTTGAATTTTGAACATAGGGTTTTCATCGTTGATTTTGAATGTTGATTTCTCCACAGGAAGCATTCTCTGATACTGAGTGAGGCTGTAGGTCCAGCTACAGGGTTTCTTGGATTCTTCACTTTTAAGGTTTCTCTCCATTATCCATTTTCATGTGTTTAGTAAACTCTAAATGGTGACTAATGGCTTTGCCACATTTTTCACATTTGTAAGGCCTCTCTCCGGTGTGCGTTCTCTCATGCCTTGTAAGAAATGAACGCTGAGTAAAGGCTTTATTCACCAGCTTCTCTCTGGTATGACTTCTCTCATGTTGTGTAAGTTTAAAGCGCAGGTAAAAGGCTTTCCCACAGTCTCTACATTTGTAAGGCTTCTGTCCAGTATGGATGAACTCATGTCTAGTAAGACATGAACGCTGAACAAAAGTTTTACCTCATTCTCTATGCATTTGAAAGGCTTGTCTCCAGCATGAATTCTCCTATGTACCGTGAGAGTGGAATGCTTGGTAAAGGCTTTGCCGCAGTGTTCACATTTGTAAGGCTTTTCTCCACTGTGAATTCTCTTATGTGCAGCAAGATGTGAGCGCTGAGTAAAGGCTTTCCTGCTTCCTCTTCATTTGCAAGGCTTCTCTCTAGCGTGGATTCACTCATACGTATTACGATGTGAACGTCTACTAAAGGCTTTTCCACATTCTTCGCATTTCTAAGGCTTCTCTGCAGTAAGAATTATCTGATGTTCGCTAATTTGTGAATGCCGTTGAAAGGCTTTGCCGTATTCCTTACATGTGTGAGGCTTCTCGACGGTATGAACTCTCTCATGTTTAATAAAAGATGAATGCCAATGACAGGCCCTGCCGAATTCTCTGCATTTGTAAGACCTCTCTCTAGCATGAGTCATCTCGTGTCCGGTAAGATTTGACACTGAGTAAACGTTTTGTCACGTTCTCTGAATTTGTAACTCTTCATTCCAGTGTGGGTTGTCCTATGTCCGTTTAGACTGATAATTGACTCAAGACTCTCTCACATGGAATACATTTGTAAGGTTCCTCCCCAGTATGAGTAGTCTCATGTTCCATAAGATATAATGATTGGTTCAAAAACTTGTCTTTACTGCATTCGTTTGACTTCTCTGCAATATAACTATTCTGATGTGTAAGATTTGAGCTTTCATGGGAGGCTTTCCCATGTGTACACTGGTTCTCTAGAAACTGAAATCTCTGATGCTTACTAGGATCTGAACTTTGTTTAAAGTTTTTCAAAGATTTACTTAACTGATAACTTCTCTCATCATTACACGTACTCAGTAGCATTGTGTGGAATGAATCTTCTATTCCTGGGTTTGGAAACAAGTCCAAGGTGATGTCAGAAGACATAGCCAAAGAGTTGAAAACGTTTATCCACCCAATAGTCCACAAATGCGTGTTCACAGCAGCTTTATTCACAATTTCCAAAACTAGGAAGCAACCAAGATGTCTGAGAAGCCATTTCGTCCTTGTCCTCTTCCTGCTCTGGGTTGTTTCGTTAGAAGGTCAGGGGAAGAATCACATCTGCATCTTGACAATGTGCCCACAAGGGCTTCAGCTCAGGCCCCTCATCTACTTCCTCCAAACTGACAGGCAGAAGGGCCTTGAAATGCTGACAAGGTCGCCCTTTCCTGTCTTTTGTCACAGGTCACAGTCAGGGATGAGAAGCTCCGCTGTAGGGGGCGCGTGTGCGGGGACTGCAACGTCGATACTGACCCCCAGGTGTCAAGAGTGTAGGACGGTGGACTGAGCCGCTCAGGTTTAAACCACAAACACTGAAAGTCACGGTCGCCAACCAGGCCGTCTGTCTGCCTTGGCCGCTTCCGGGTCTGCCCATCGTTGGCTTTTACACTGTATCACTTTAGGGTCACCATAAGATCACTGTGGAATGAACTGTTTCCCCCCAAATTCATATCTGGAAGCCCTAAGCCCCAGTGTGACTATATTTGGAGATAGGGCCTTTGAAGAGATGATTAAGATAGGTTATGACCTTCTAAGAAGAAGAGCAGACACCAGGAATGCACACGCACAAAGGAAGTCCATCTGTAAGCCAAGCATAAAGGCCTCAGAAGAAACCAAACCTACTGGTACCCTGATCTTGGACTTCCAGCCTCCAGAACTGTGAGAAAATAAATTTAACTTATTTAAATCACCCAGCCTGAGGTATTTTGTTTTGGAAGCCCTAGCAGACTAATAATGTTATCCCAACACCCAGTTATCTTTGACAAGAGAACTTTCTACTAAGTAGTCAAATTGATCTTGAGCAAACCTTACTACATTAGCTGACAGCAATACTTACTTTGTGTCCATCCAAAAAGCTGACTCGTCCTACAGGTACTGTATTTGACTTAAAACAGATAACCCTACAGATTAGTCATCCAAAGCAGAGCTAGTAAATCAATCCAGCCAGATACAGTTTCTCTTGCATTGACAGTTTAAAAGCAGTTCTTACAATTATTTTACTTCTTTTTTGTGCTGTCTCTTTTTTAACATAGAATTGGCCTTTGGCTGATATGAATATAGAAGTAATATGCCATACCTTCTTTTTCCATCTCTTTTTTTCTTGCAAAACATGCTCTCTCTTTAATCTCTTACCATCACTCTTCTAACAAAACTCCTTTTTTAACATCACAAAAAATGATGGAGGGAAAGAAGTGATTGGCTACTTTTGGAGGTTTATTATTCTGAACTCTGTGTTTTGAAGATAAACTGAGGCATATTCCAGTTTTTTTAAGAGTTTATTTGAGGAACAGTCCATTTGACTTGGGAAGCACCAAACTGGAAGTGGTTAGGGGCACTCCACCAACAGGAGCCACAGGACTTACAAAAAGTGTAGAAACAAAAAAATAAAATTAAAAAGGAAATTGTGTGATTGGCTATAGTTTAAAGCCTAATTGGCTGTTTGTGATTGGTTCAGGCTGCCACTGCCAGAATGCAATTGGGATTAATCATAACCTCAATGAGAGAGGATCACCACATGTTAGTTGTCTTCTGAACACAACAATAGGAAGAACATAACGCAACTTGTGGCAAACTCTTTCGCCAAAAGCATCCTTCTAAACAAGGTAGCTGCTGTACTTCACTTGGATGAGGGAATGCAAAGGCTGCCAGATTTCTTTTTTTAAGAGAAGCTGGAAATCAAGATGCTTGTGCACAACTTCCCCATTTTAAAACATATTCTATTAATTTTTTTAAAAGTTGGAAACACTGTGTGGCTCAAACCAAACAAACTTTCAGCTATCCCTTCCTCAGGCCCAACACGCCATTTTGTGCTCCACCGCACTCCAGTTCTTTTGCCTTCCAGGGCCAAGACCTCTGGAAAGTCTTCCTCAGCTCATTGATCATCATCCATCCCCTCCCTCTTGACTTCCTGTGGCATTTGTGGTTGGGTATCTGTGGTATTGTGATTTATAATACGAAATATACATTTGGTCTTCATGGTTCCTGACTTACAGCTCTCAAACCCTTGGAATTTCCTGATAAGAGCAATGGAAGCATCATTTGTTAAAATATTTGGTCTTTTGTCCTCAGTTCCTGAGCCATAAGGTGAAATGGGTGTCTACTTATTCATAACAACCCATTTTGAACCACACCTGAGTTGATATCAATGAAGTGACTTTTGGAAAGCCTCTAGGTAGCCTAAAGATGTGGACTGGTTGCCAGGGCAACCAATCAGGAGGGGAGAGGGGCTGAAGATTGAGTTCAGTCACCAATGGCCAGTGATTTACTAAATTATGCCTATGTAATGGAAGCCTCTAAAAAAATCCCTGAACTACAGTTTTGAGAGCTTCCAAATTGGTGTACATGTAGAGGTGCTGGGAGAGAGGGCATGGAGGCCCTGTGCCCCTTCCCATATACCTTGCCCTATGCATCTCTTCCAGCTGGCTATTTCTGAGTTATATCCTTTTATAATAAACTAGTAATCTAGTAAGTAAATGGTTTTTCTGAGGTCTGTGAACTGTTCTAGCAAATTAGTCAAATCTGAGGAGGAGGCTGTGGGGACCTCTGATTTATAGTCATTGGTCAGAAGCACAGATGACAACGTGGACTTGTGATTGGCATCTGGAGGCGGGGGTGGGGGGGTGTCAATCTTGTAAGACTGAACCCTTACCCATAGGATCTGATGCCGTCTCCAGGTAAATAGTGTCAGAATTGAGTTATTTGCTTGATGGTATTAGAAAACACAATTGGAATATTCTACCCGTGGTCTTCCTCCATGGTTATGGAAGAACCATATAGGGCATGGTCACATGCTTTTGTTAATGCTTTTCTAATCATTTCATATGGCTATACTTGTCTTCACAATGTTACATGTTCTTAGAATGCAGTTTGCAAGTATTCGAACACTGTGATTTTCTCTTTTGCACCCAAGCATGATTGTTTTTGAGCCTTGGAAGATTAGTGGTACAGCAAGCTGGCATATATAAAACCCTTAGCAATTGATAAATACTCAGCAATTGTTCATTATTTTATTAGGAACAGCAAAACAGCACCATAAAAATACTGGCCTAAAAAATGTCCAATTTCTTCAATCTTATCTTTTAGCATGCAGTAAATTTTTAATTAAAATATCTCATTCTGTTTTTGCAGACTATCAAGCTTTTCAAATAGAATTTTCCAGTTCTGGGATGCCCAATAATCTATAATAGAGATTGCACTGCATAATGTTTTATTCTATGGCGATGTGTTTTTTTAAAATAATAATTGACATTTATTGATATGTACTTTCATTGCATGCAATATCTCATGTAGTCCTTATCAGCCTGATAATAAATGCTACTGTTATACCCATTTTAGAGATGGGGGTTTGAGAAGTTAAGTAACTAGTAGAGCTTACACAGCTAGTAAGTGTAGAGGCCTGGATTGAACATTATTGGTGAAGGTAACACCAGCTGCTATAACAAGCAAACTCCAAAACGTATAGTTGCTTAAGCATAACAAGTGTGTTTCTCATTCACATTAAGTCCAAATCGGGTTTCTGATTAGCAGAAGGCTCTTCTCCAAAATGTGATTCAGGGTCCCAGGCTCCTTACATCACATAGGCCTTACAGTCATCAGAGAAAGAACATGGACAATGGTGCCTAGAAAGATTTTTCTGCCAGGCCTGGTAGTGGCACATATCACTTTAGTCCATTGGTTCAATTTCAGTCATGTATCCACACCCACTGCAAAGGAGGCGGGGAGATGTTGTCCAGCAGTGTGTTCAGAAAGAAGAGTAAACGGCCCCAGCACCCACCGTGCTCTGATTCTGTAACCCACCCACGTAGCCAGTATGATAAACTGCCTCTGGGATTAATTTTAGAATTGGACATAAGATGTTGTATGCTACATGTGCTTTTTTTAGCTACTGGTTGATGAAAAAACTGTTCTGTTTTGAAATGCTTTTTCTTAAATCTCTGTATGTCGAAGTGCTTTTCTAATGTCACTTGTTTTATTTGTAAATGCATGGATTGCTGTGACTATAGTATCTTGCTTCAAGCTCTCTCTATTTTTAAAAAGTGGAAAACCACGGGGATGTTAAGTACAGCATGGGGAATATAGTCAATAATATTGTAATAACTATGTATGGTGCCAGATGGGTATTAGATTTATCAGGGTGATCACTTCTTAAGGTATATAAATGTCTAATCACCGTGTTACACATCTGAAACTAATATAAGATTGCATGTCAACTATAATTGAAAAATAAATTTTAAAAAATAATCTAATAAGATGAAAAAGTAATAAAACCAGAAAACAAAACCTTCACAATTATGACACCAATGAATAAAGTATTTCTAAAGGCTTTTTTTTGGATTGTGTCTATCTAGATTTTATTTTCCTGACCCCACAAAGGAGGATAATAACTTGTTTAAGAGACTCTTTTCTTGACTCTTGTGGCATATCTCAAGCAACTCTCCTAAGAGTGGAAAGATGAATTAAAATATAACCACTAAATAAAGGCTTTGAGACTTTTAAAATTAAATCGTGTGCTCATAGTTTTCCTAGAAACCACAAAAGAGCACTCACTAAGGTGGTCTTAAAAGATTTAAAGACATGAGTATGAATGATAGGAAGTCTCAGCTACTACTTAGACTGTGATTAGGACATCAAGCAATTATATAATTTCGATATTATTTTTTGTTACTTTAACTTTCTCATTTTGAAATCTTCAGGATAAACATGTTATTGGACAATGTATTCGTTCTCACAAAAAGATATAGCCCTACGAATACTGGCTTTGACTAGTCAATTTAACTCACAAGTTGATAATTCTTCAAAGACATGTCTGTGTCACTCAGGGTATTAGCAAGAAGGCAGAGAATTACAACTACCAGGCCATTGGGTTCCACTGGTGTGGAGCTGTTAGCGTCTAGAAATCTAAAGTTCCTTTTCCATTCTAACAACACAGTCACTTGGAAAGGGGAAAAATTAGTCAGTCTGTACTTTTAGAAATTCTATTTTTTAAAAATCTTTACTATTGCAAACTAGTTTGATTGACTTTTTAACCAAACTGGTCACACTAGCTAAAATATTTGCGATTCTTTGTTTATTTCTTGGAAGGTTTATTTTAGTCACTCATCCACTATTTGAGCATTTCTAGAGAATACCTTCTGTGTCAAGCACTGTGACAGGTTCAGGGAATATAGAGGTGTGTGTAAGGCAAGCTCCTGTCTCCAATTGACTTTCAACTACAGAGACCTAAAAAAAACAACAACTCAAGACAGTTATATCACAGGACAAGAAATGCTCAGATGGGTGCTCTAGGAGCTAGTATGAATGCTTCTAGACTGAGTGTGGGATCCAGTCAAGGAATATTTCCTTGAGAAAGAACCAGAAAAAGATATTAGAGACATGAAATCGTGGTTAGAGCGGTGTATGAGTGGGGTGTGTAGCAAGGAATGGAGAGAGATAACCAAAATGGATCAATATACTACTTTTTCATCTATCATTTCTGTGTGTTATTTCTCATTAGTTCTGAATTCCAATAAAAGTGCATTGCTATTTAAATGGTTTTAAAGACACCTTGTTAAGTCCTTATGCAGGTAGGATGCCCAAGAGTCTGCACAGGCCTTGAACAATATAAAATATTTTATTGTACTTTTAAATGCTGACATACAAGTTCATTGTAGAAAGTGGTCTATTTTTAGCCTCTAGAGGAATTCAAACCTACTTCTTTAAAAGAATAGAGACACACACTCATATAAAACATTCTCTTAAACAGCTTTTTTTTTTTTTTTTTTATGCTCCATTGAAATTTCCACAGAAAGCTTCAAATACATCTTGGCTCAGACTTTTTCAGACCAAGGTCACTTATTCTTTTATGAGTCAGAAGATCATGTTGATGGATGAAACTGGTAAAATATTGACATTTGGATGGTTAACCATTTTACTCCTCTCAACACCGTGATCATGTCAGTGTGTTTTGTAATCACAAAATCCCCATTGTCTAAATGCTGATTTAGGGAAGAAAAATCCTGAGAAGTTAATATAACTACTAGTTTGTCTAGTTGAACATTTCTGTCTTATGTAAACAGCTCAATTTATACAAATCTCAGTGTATTTTGAAGTATTTTGCCTACATACTGTTAATATCTCAAGACAACTGTCATCATTTTCAATCCTTTTTTCTTTTTCTTCCTAACTCTCCTTGACATTTTGTGATTTAGCTCAGTTTATTTAGATGTTCTTTTATTGTAAACTTAATTGGAGTGGTAGTGTTAGAGATAAGTTTGGATTGGCCATCTGTGTTTTTGTAAATCTCAGGGGATTGCTATCAAGTCCCCTGGTTCGTGAGACAGGAATTGCTTCCTTCTAGTTCTGGGTCTTTTCCATGGGCAGCAGGAAATCAGTTGCTTTCAGACTGACACCCCCCTGGTCAAGTTGCAGGCCATCTGCTTGGACATATGGTCACTCTTTGATCTTTTAACAATTTATTCTCTGTTGCCTCTGGTGCCTGGGATACCAGGCCTGTCAGGAGGCCCCATTGGATTCTCCCTGAATCTTTGGGAAACATGAGGATGGATTTTCCTGTGAGCTTCTCTTTTAGGGACAGATATTTTAACTAACCTGGTTGAAAAGTTCCAACTTATTTGTGAACAGAACCTGGTAGTGTTAATGTTTCTCCAGTGGGATTCTGATGGTGGATTCATTCCTAGCTAACCGCTTCACTTATTGCCATCTTATGGAGAGCTATTCTGGACCCGGTAGGAAAGTGTCATTTCCCCTGTATTCCTTTTTTTTTTTTTTAATTGTGGTAAAATATACAAGACATAAATGTTACCATTTTAACCGTTTCTTAGTGTATAGTTCAGTGGCATTCGGTACATTCACATTGTTGTGCCGCCGTCCGTCTGCAGAACTTTTTCCTCTTCTCCAGCTGAAACCCTGTACCCATCAGACAGTGACTCCCCCGCCTCACCTCCTCACAGCCACTGGCATTCTACTGTCTGTATTTATGAATTTGACTGCTAGCTACCTCATATAAATGGAATCCTACTATATTTGTCCTTTTTGTCACTTTTTTCAGTTAGCATAATGTCTTCAAAGTTTATGCATGTTGTGGCATGTGTCAGGTTGTCATTCCATTATCAAGCTGGATAATATTCCATTGTAAGTATATACCACATTTTGTTTATCTCTTCATATCTTGATGGACATTTGGGTTGCTTCCACCTTTTGGCTGTTGTGAATAATGCTACTATGAACGTTGGTGTACAAATATCTCTTTGTGTCCCTGCTTTCACTTTTGGTTATATACCTAGAAGTGGAAGTGTTGGATCATGTGATATTTCTAATTTTAATTTTTCGAGGAACCGCTATACTATTTTCCATAGTGGTTCTGCTTTATTCTCTATCTCTGTGGTAGCTGCATGCCTGTGTTCATGACCGAATAGAGTGAGATTAGGGTTGAAATTGTCTGAGGGGCTTCTATTCTCTCAGGGATCTTTTTTGTTTAGAACCTTTAGAAAAATTGATGAGTGACACCTAAGTAAAAAATTATCTTTCCCCAGGGACGAGACAACACAAATTGGTAACTACAATATTGCCACAGAGATATGAAAGACAGTTTGGGGAGTATAATCAATAACGTTGAAAATATTTTTTAGGGTGTCAGATGGACTCATGTCTTGTTAGGGAGACCACTTCATGGACAGTGTAGAGGCCTGACCACTGCACTGTACATCTGAAGCTGCCATTGAATAATGTTATATGTCAACTATAATTTAATACATATATAGTCATGGGATGTGGAGTGTAATGTGGGAATGGAGTCAATGGAATTGTGATAAATATGCATGATACTGGGGGAGGGGGCGGTTGATTGGGGGAGGAGGGTGGTCACTTTGTGAGGGGTGAATAGTATAACTCTTGCATTGTTTTGTACACCTAAAACTAATAATAAATAAATAAATAAATAAATAAATAAATAAATAAATAATAATAATAATAGAGTAGCCCAAGTTGGAAATAACCTAAATGTTTGTTAACTGATAAGTGAATAAATAAAATGTGCTATTTTCCTTTAAAGCTTGGTATATTGAAAAAAGTTGCAGTTTGCCTCTCTGAAGATATCCAATGAATATTAGTAAACATTTTATTGAAATGAAGAAAAAACAAAAACAAAACAAAATAAAATTATTTTTTCCCCTCGCGTTGAATAAAAGAGTCCTCATCAATACTGAGCCCTGGGAATTGTGAGATTTGAGCTTTTTGTACCTCACGTGACATGGGCTGCAGGGCAGCAGAATCAGACATGCCCTCCTGTAACTCCTCCCACAAGGTTAATGAGGCATCACAAGAAACAGAAGGCCCACAAGTCTGCCTTTCTGTGGACTTCTCAGGTATAATATATCCAAACAGTGAGGCTCAAATTTGTCCCTCAGATGCGATAATGAGGCAGACTCTGTAACACAGTTCCCAGAGGCCCAAGCCTGTGAGTGAACCCACTGACACGCAAACCCCAGGAGACACTGCAGAGACTGCCTCATCCAACTCTCCACCCCAAAATCAATGGTCTCACCCCTGTAGGTTACAGGTTGCTTCCTGCCTTGTACACAGAAAAACTAAGTACCCAGAGAACATTTCCTGTTCTCCAGAGCTTTCCAAATGGTTGATTTATGTCAACTACTCTAATAGGACTTGTACCGTGAGACTCAAGAATAGTGTCCACCCTCAACTACAAACCAACTATCTTACCTGTTAAAATCCATCCAGAATTTATGCTTGCTTCATATCTGGTTGCATGAGAGGACATCAGTCCCTCCCTAGGCTTGGCCATCTCACCAGCTGTGTCTAACGACGTCACCCGGGTTTGAACTCACCTCAGTTCAGTCCTCTAGAAGAGCTTGTTTAGAAAAACAGAATTAGAGAAGATTACCTAAAGGATATACAATCCCTCTGTTTTTCTTAGAAACTGCCGACATTTATCTATCCCTGGATTAAGCAGGACCATCAAAAAAGGAATTCCTGGCTGACGTCATCCTGACCCCTTGTGGAACGGTTTTTACTGTCTTCCACTGAGGGCCAGTCTCCTTTGAGTAATGTCGAAACACTCAGCCCTATAAAGCTCCTTGTTGTACAAATGATGTCTTTACTTATCCGCTACACATGGTACCTACTGTATCTGAAGCCCGACAGAAGAAATGGCTCCTTGGCCTCGGTCTAGGAACAGTTGTTCTCTGAGCAGCTGTGATCCTGTGGACGCTGTGAACCACCTGTCTGGCCATGGCCACTAGGAAGCTGAGAGACAGGGTGGCCGTCTGCCTCTCTCACAGACACAAAACTCGGGCTAGATTTTGAGTGCTAACCTCATGCCTGTCGTTACCTTATTTTGTAACCTCTTATTTTTCTTTTTTCTCATTGCCTCATTTACTTTAGGTTGTTGAATTATATGAATTTTCGTAAGCTATTCAAAACCTTTAAGGAATGTATTAGAGGTTTAAACATGAACCAGGTATTCTCAGTTGCTTTGAATGTTCAGAGGACAAAGTGTTCATAAATTATTAGTTTTCAAAGAACCGGAATGTACTCAATATAGTTGGCATTAAAACCACCACTATTCTGAATGTGACTAAATTGTAAGTTCTGTACTGTCAGGGGCCTTGGCCATCTTGGTCACTCTGTGTGTCCAGTTGCTGATGCTGTGCTTAGCGTGCAGAGATGCTCAGTAAACATTCCCTGGGAGATGAACAAACAGGGTCTCTCAGAGCCTAAAGGTTCCCACCAGGCCAGTAGATGCTTGTGTTGCTCTGGTATTTCCTCCCCCTTTATCACACGTCGGAGGTGGGGGGGGCACAGCTGGCACTTCTAACGTTCTCCTGTTTCCCTCTCTGCAGACTCACATTTCCAGACTTCCTCCCGGTGCAGTGGCAGGACAGTCCGTGGCCATTGAAGGTGGGGTTTGCCGCCTGGAGAGCCCAGTGAACTGAACCGTCAGGCTGAGCATGAAGCGCCCGATGGTCATTTCAGAACCTGAGCTTTTTGATTTGGGGTTTTTAACTGAAGTTTGATGTTTTATCATCTTCATTTTATAATTCCAATTAAAGCCTCATGCACTGCTCGTGACACTAGTGCTGCTGTAATTAGTGCTTAATGATGGGCCTTTGGCAGGTGAGCAGCACTGGAGAGAGAGGGAGAGGGAGAGAAACAGAGAGAGAGAGTGCGCATGTGTGTGCACGTATGTGCGCACAGCACGAGTGCTTGCTTCTCCCTTGATGAAGTAGAAACTCCTTATTGTGTAACCTAAGAGCAGGAATGATTAAATCATCTTCACAAAATGTGTGCTTTAACTGTTTACAAGTAAAACCTAAAGTTGCAGGAAACATTTTTTATTTCATAAAGAGGTACTACTGTCGTGATGTAATGTGTCTGAACTGAAGAATAAATCTACTTCTTTAAATGATTTGACAGTGGTAGTGCTCCAGTAATAAGTAATAAAGTGTTTTTATTTGTTAACCAGTTTAAGTGGATCTTGTGGTAACTTAAACTGTTATTCTCATCCCTCATATGGGGCATTTTTCTTTAACAAAGAATGGTTTCAGTGAAACAATCTAGCAGAGAATTAAGGTCGGAACCTTTTTAAATAATAGTCTTATTGATAAAGTTTGTACTTCTTCCCTCAAGCCTTTCTAAGCTTAAATACTGCATAGCTTCGAGCTGTATGTACTATATTATGAAAGACTATGTAAAGAGAACATACAGTAATGCACAGTCCTTAATTTGTGTATAGTGGAATGTTATTTACAATGTAACTGTAAATAAGAAAGCAGAATTTATGGGAAAATTCAATATTATCTTTGTTTCTTGTTTAAATATATTTTTAAGGTAAAGGCACAAAAATAAAAGAAGCATATTACTGGGTATACAGTGTGTGACACCTCTTCACAGACTAATAAATTATCTTTTGAATCCTAGATTGGAGAGCCATTTTTTATTTGGTTTGTAAAAAGTTACTTCTGCCAGAAATCATACCTTTAGCCTTCTTGCTATGATTCTGATTGTTCAAAACCCAGTCTTATCTTTGTGCATTAAGTTGGACACTAGCAAGGTGGAAACTGAACTTACTACATGATTGAATGATCAATATAGAAACCCCTAAAATATCTGTTGCAATTTGATAAAAATAACAAAGGGAAGGAATAAGAAGAGTTTGCTTTGAAAAATTGTAGTGGCAGCTGAAAACTCAATGGTTATAGTTGATAAATTGCTTCTAAATGTTATATTTAGTGATTCTGGGGCCACATAAGAAAACCAAGACTTTCCTTTTGATTTTCTATGTAAGTGGCTATAGAGAAGATACTAAAGATAGAGTTGCTCAGGGGGCGGAAGCTCCCTGCACCATATAATCATGGCTCTGGGCGGTAACTGATAAAGCCCCAGATGAAATTATATACTTGACATCAATGTATGGCCAAATTATAAAGGAAAGACAACCAAAATGGAGTGGGTGTAAATATGAATGATTTGGGAGTTGCTGACTTATATTCCTCCTACAGGCAATTACATTTGTCTCGCTATGTTCTCTAGACAGGTTGGTGCCGTGGTATCTGTTTCTCATTCTTAATGAGGCTGAGAACTTAGTGAGAGATGGGCTGGCTGGTGGGGAGCCTTTGGCTTCAAAAGCTTTCAAAAGACCTGTTACCTGTTGGCAGGGTTTTTTTCAGGAACTGGACTGGATCACGTAAAACTATCAGGACACTTTGGAGTCTGAAAATCATCTGACCTGTTTCACCAGGAATGCCATGTCTTTCATCTCCTTTTGACTTTATTCCATTCATATTTAAAAGTTTGGACTTGTTAAAAACCCCTTTTAAGAAGAGTTTAAAAATTGGTCAGTATAAAAGCACAACTCCTCCAAGAACAGTTTGTTAAGACTTTATTCTCCAATTTCTAATTTTTTTAAAAATTTATTTTATTTAAGGAATGAAATCAGGAGGGGAAAAAAAGTAATAGAATCATGGTGGCAAAAATGTAATGGGTAGTATAAGTTCCTTTATTATAAGATCAAATGTTAAAGAACAGACACTGTATCCAGAGGATATTGACAGATATAAAATCAACTTCATTTCACACAAAAGAAGAAAAGGTAGAAACAAGAAAATAGCCCCATTTCCCAGTCTGGCTTATATTACCAAGATTCTGAAGCTATATTTTAAGGTGCCCACTTTTAATGTGGATGATCTTGCTGTATATTCTATTTCTTTGTAGGTCTGAACATTGTATGTTTGGTTCTCCTGAGTATAATTAAGCCTGGTCTGGGCTGTCACTGTGATCCTGCTCTGTTTCGGAAACGGGTATCTTCCAGTCTTGGTGAGGAGGTGGAGGGCATGTTGCTCTGCCTTCAGGAACCTGGAGAGCCTGTGCTGACTGACGACACTTATGGCAGCCTTGTCTAGTCTTTGTCCTTCTCTCTTGTCAGCTCTGCCATTTTCCCCTGCCTCTTGTGTGTCTGCCTATGACAGACACTTTCTCATCTTTGACTGCCACTTTTAAATGTGAACTTGAACTTAGATATCAATGTCTGTTAGAATTGTGTACAAAGTATAATACATAGAAACAAGTCCTCAATGCTAGTCTTAAGTGCTTTTCATTGAGCAAAATGGATGAGTTTTAACTCGTGGATGTGGGGACATATCTTTGGCTACTCAAAAGCCCTTTGTGCCTAATTCCTCATTTTCTCCTGTGTTCAAGAGTAGTGATGTTGCATACCAGATCCCTGCAGATAAGCAAGTTTACTCTGTTTTGAAGCATTGTTTGGAGGGTGTGAGGGAGGAACAGAGGGAATAAAGAACGGAAGATTTAGAAAAATCTAGAATTATTCTTGAACATTGAGACTGTACTTAATTATTGTGCAATCTTTTTTTTTAATCTGGTCATTATTATAAAAGTGAACCAATGCTTATAAAAAGTCAGAAAATAGATAAGGAAAAGCAAGACAAAAATGAACTCATAACCTTCCCTAAAGGCAGCAATTGATAACACTTTAGCTTATACTCTTATAGACTCTTTATGCATAAATTTTCTATGTGTTTTTAACATAGAAATGGGGTTATATACCTCTCTCCCCAGATGGGGTTACATAACCTGCAGTTTTCACTTAATAATATCATGGAAAGATGTCCAGACCTATAGGGATATATAATACCTCATTTACTGCTTCCCCACACAATGCTGATTCCATTAATGCTGTTGAATATATATATTTTATCCTCAAACTTTTGTGGAAATTTCTCACAGTCCTGAAAGTACAGGACAGCATCCATTTTCTCAGGCCACAGGGCCATACAATGAGCACTGTGGAAGGTCTTTGCCAATGAGAGCCAGCTTGGCAGGCATCTTAGAATAGACCATTTTCATTACCTGTGGGTCTTTTGTTCCAGAGGACCCCAGACAACTTTGAAAAGCTGATATCTGCCCCTCTGTGCCTAAGGACTTTTTCTGGACACAGCAAGCCAGACATGCCATGGAATCAGCACTCCCCAGAAGCAGTTTTTAACAAGTGATGGACAGAATTGGTGTGTAAATATACTTGCTCCCTTGCTCCTTGGGCGGGGTAATTCTGAGGCATGTGTTTCATACTGTTTTTGAGAGATTTCCCACAGGAATTAAGCTTTGCCTGCCCACTGTGGTAGTTGACTTATTAAAACACCTTGTATTAGCTTTTCCCCCTTCCCTGTTCTCAGTTCTCCTACCTGTGTTTCTTGGAATCATCAACCAAATGAACTATATTGGGTTGTCGGAAAAGTCATAATGTATT
The DNA here is from genome assembly GCF_001890085.2 of Hipposideros armiger. Lineage (NCBI taxonomy): Eukaryota > Metazoa > Chordata > Mammalia > Chiroptera > Hipposideridae > Hipposideros > Hipposideros armiger. Next base: position 2,420,667 of record NW_017731370.1, read on the forward strand.
TTGTCTGTTTTTCAAAGATCATTTATTTATATAAAGAACAAAGATCAATCAATGACATATTGCCCGTTTTGTTTGATAAGCTTTTGCCATCTTTCAGTGAGCTTCATAATTCCTCGTTCATAGAAGGACCTGTCTTTATTTGCGAAAAACTGAACAAGGTACTGATTTACAGCCTCATCTGAATTGAATGTTATACCACACAGGGAGTTTTGAAGAGAGCGAAACAAGAGGAAGTCTGACGGCGCAAGGTCAGGTGAGTATGGTGGGTGTGGCAACACATCCCATCCAAGCTCCAGATCATTTTCGATGGGTGATCAAACTTGTGTGTGGTCTCGCATTGTCGTGATGGAACACAACTCCTTTACAGTTAACAAGCTCTGGACATTTCTGGATGATGGATTCATTCAAACTGTCCAATTGCCTACAGTACACATTCGAATTGATTGTATGGTTCCTTGGTAGGAGCTCGAAAAATACGACACCTTTAAAATCCCACCACAGAGAGCATAACCTTCCTCTGATGAATATCTGCTTTCAATGTCATTTAAGGCGAATCATCATGTCGGGACCAAGACTGTTTGCACAACACATTGTTGTAAACAACCCACTTCTCATCACCAATTATCAGTCACTTCAAAAAAGGATCGTTTTCCTCACATTTAATGAGCATATTGCAGATATTTATACACGCCATCAAATGAACTTCTTTGAGTTCATGCGGAACCCTAATATTGAGCTTGTTTACATATCCCAGCTTCTTCAAGTGGTCGTGAACACTTGCATGATGGATGTTCAATGTTTTTGCAATCTCTCGTGTCATGTAACATGGGTTTGACTCGATTAATGCCTTTACTTTGTCATCAACCTCAGTGGGCCTTACTAATCGAGGAGCGTTGTTGAGATCAAAATCACCAGCCTTGAATTTCGTGAACCATCGTTGGCACTGACATTCCATTTTTTTTTTTTTTTTTTAGATTTTATTGGGGAATTGGGGGAGGGGAACAGCGTTGGGGAATCGGGGAGGGGCGCAGACACATTGCTGTCCTTTTGTTCATCAGTCTAGTTGTGGAGGACGTTGCTTCACTGGCCCATGTTGGTATTATCATTGTGCTCTTCCTGGCTGAGACAGATCGGTCGCCGGCCTCTGGACGGCTGCCCATGGTGGCTCTTGGCAGCTCACGCCAGCTGCTGGCTGCTCACGGTAGCTTATGGCAGCCCACTGCAGCAGGGGCTGCAGCCTATGCCATCACCGGCGACTCAGGCAGCTCAGCTCCAGGTCGAGCTGTTGTTCACCATCTTAGTTGTAGAGGACAGTGTCACTGGCCCTCATGTGGGATCCGATCCGGAGCCCTGCTGGTCAGAGCTGGTGTCCCAAGTCAGCTCTTAACCAACGCTCCACTCGGCCAGCCTGGCACTGACATTCTTGTAGAGCATTGTCACCATAAACTTTATGCAACTTTTCACAAGCTTGATGCACGTTCTTTCCTTTATGGAAGTAAAACAGTAAAATATGACAAAAATGCACAGTTTGGTCTTCCATCTTCAACTTGTTGTAAAATCTCCAAAACTCAACCAAATCGCTCAATTTTTTTTAATGAAGCTAGAACTGTCAGCTGTCAAATGCCATAGCAATAACATAGATGTGAATGACTGTAATACTTCCAAAAATGAACTAGTGCCATCTGTCGCAAACACGAGTCATGACTTTTCTGACAACCCAATGCTTGCATTCAACTCCGTTTCTCAGGATTGCTTTGGGGGGACTCGAAGCTAAGAAATTCCATATTCTTTTTGCCACAAGGCCTCGTTAGGCCTTTGTACCCTCTCCTACAGAGGATGAACCCATCAATCCACTGGTGCACCCCACTGGGGTGGCTCTTCCAGCCTTGTGCTCGTGATGAACCATTTTTATCCATAACATCTGATGAACAGTCTCCAAGTGATAAGGCTGGATGTGCCATAAAAGTGGAGGTTTACAACTAAGTCGCTGTTCACAGGCACTGGACAGCTGGAGACAGGCAAACACTTTTAAGGAGTGAGTGAGTAAACAGCAGCTGAACAGCAGCTTATCAAGGACTGATGGACCCCTTAAAGGAAATGACCTGGAATTCTGTTAATGAGAGTTGGAAGAAACCATAGCCAAAGGCGTGTTATGACTTTAAAGATTTGAAGACACCAAAACAGCGGTTGCCAGTGTACCCTGGTTATGAACACATCTCCATGATGACCATGCTATGACGTCATATGGTGTCCACTTCCTGAATGTCATCCCCCAAGCGTGGATATCCATGACATAATTTTATGGTTAAAAAAATTTTAAATGCTTCCCAACATTTTCTCAAAATGTTTATTAAGTCAAACACATCACCTTTGTTCTGACATAAACCCCACAACTGCTCAAAATTTAAGAATCCTTTTTGTGTGAGGCCCAGTCACTTTGTCCAACTTCAGGTTGCAGTGGCTACTCATGGGGTGAAGGACCTACAACAGGATGGTGGGTGGAAGGCACCCCTCCTTCCCAGGAACACTGGCCCAAGAGAAGTTCGAACCCAGAAGAAATTAGCCTATGTGTGTCTGATGAATTTGTTTTAATTTAGCTGTATTTAAACCCTTCCCCAAAGCTGATTAAATAGGGGAAGAAGGTGTGGTTGGGTGAATGCAGTGAGATACAGGTGGAAATGAGCTAGTGGGAGGTTGGCAACATAAAAGTAATCCTTTTACATTAATATTTGTTCTGGGATGTTAATAATTCTTAAGGAATATACTGCTTTTCCTCAACATGCAACTTGGATGCAAGTTCACAAGGTATTAGCGCAGATGTCTATCATCAGAGACCCACAGGCTGACCAAATTGACCAGGCAGTTTTTCTTTTCCCACACGCTGCTGTCTCTGAAGTGTATGGCCACAGGAAGGATTAAATCTAAAACTAGCAAGGGCCTCCCTCCAAGGCAGTGCCCTCAGCTTCCAGTAGCCGTGGAAAGCGGGAGGGAGAGCAAGCACGGTGGTTTCTCTACATGGTAGAGTCACTGAAGCCCTGAAACCATAGTGGCAAAGCCAGAAAAACCAGGCGAGGGTTTCTCTGCCTAGAACCACCATGGGCATTTCACTGATTGTCAGCAGAGTTTCAGAAGCTGAAAAGAAAAAAATCTAAACAATTCCTTTAACTTCTGCTGTTGCTGTTGTGTTTCTCCTAAAATGGCCTTTCCTGGCCTCGGAAAATCCAACAATGCTTAAGAGATAGAAGATCTTGTTCTTCTAATAAGAAAAACATTGTTCTTTTTCATTTAGAAATAGTAAGATTTTAATCTATCCACCCAAGTCTTTCCCTCAAACTTGTTAACTAGCAGTCTTCTCCATCTGCTTAATGGTAACTCCATTCTTCTGGGTGTGGAGGCCAAAATTCTTGAGGTCATTTTCATGTTTCTATTGCTGTGTAACAAACTCCCCCAAACCTTAGAAGCTGCAACAATGATTTTATTTGTTCACAGTCCTCAAATAGACTTGGCCGCATTCAGTGGTTTTTCTGCTGCTCTTGCAGTGGTGGAGTTACCAGTGTGCTGCATTCAGCTGGAGGCTGGGCTGGCTGAGCTGCCTTCATTCTCCACGCAGGCTCAGGACTTCTCCCTTTGTGCATGACTTCCCTGCATTGTCTTTCTGTGCTACCTCTCCTGCTGGACATGGCAGCTCAAGGTTTCCAGACACACAAAAGCAGAAGCTGCCGCTCCTTTTTTGAGGTTTAGGTCCAGAATAGGTACAGCATCACTTTTGCTGCATTTATTGCTTAAATCAAGTCACCTGGGTTAGCCCATATTCCAGAGGAGGGAACTGTGTATGGGCATGAACAGAGAGGCAAGGCTCACTGCGGGCCACCAACCTGACATCCTTGATTCTATTTCATCTCCTATTTTATAACCAACCTATCAACAAATGCTATTGGCCTTCGGTTAAAGTGTATCCTGAATCCAACCACTTGTCACCATCTTCTCTGTTACCATCCAGACAGTTTCTTACCTGAGTTATTACATAGGGGCCCTACTGGTCTCCCTGTGTATGCTCTTGCCCCCCAATTACTTGTCCAACTGACAGCCAGATGGAGTCTGATCATGGTGCTCCTCTACTCAAAACCTTCCACTACGCTTTGCCCCAGAGCTCCTACCAGGCCCTGGAGTCTGCTCCGTTATTCCCCTCACTCACTCTGCTCCAGCCATCCCTGACTCTTGCTGTTCTTCGAGCAGCCCAGACATCCACCCATCTCAGAACCATTGCACTTTCCAAATGGACCCCATAGCTTGCTCCCCTCTCATCTCTCAACTCTTTGTTCAAATGCTATCTGCTTAATGAGCACCCTCCTCACCACACTCCCTCTAGCACTGATTACCCCCTTTCTGCTTTTTCCCTCTCCGGCACTTATCACTTTCTAATCTATCATATAACTGACATACTTGTTTGGATCATGTGTCTCTCTCCATTTGAAAGTTGACTTCCTGAAGACGGATTTTGTGTCATTTGTGCTATACCTCCAGCACCTAGAATAGTGCCCAGCACACAGTAGGTCCTCGATAAATATTTGTTGAATGAGTAAATGAAGGTTCCTCATGGGAACACAGGAGAGACAGTGTGGAGCATTGTATTAATTTTCTATGGCTGCCATAACAAATTACCACAAACTTAGCAGCTTAAAATAATACAAATGTATTTATCACAATTCTGTAAGTCAGAAGTCCTTTGCTGGTTTCTTTGTTCCAGCTACCACAAAGCCAAAATCAAGGTATCAGCAGGGCTGTATTCCTTTTGGGAGGTACTAGGGGAGAATGTGTTTCCAGGGCATTCAGATTGTTGGCAGGAGTCAGTTTCATGAGGTTATAAGAATGAGATCCTCATTTCCTTGCTGGCCATTGGCTGGGGCAATGTAAATATAACAAACCTACAAATCTATACTTGCTCTCCTTATCTCAACTTCTTTAATTGACATAAAATTATGTTAAGTAATAATTATAATGATGTATTGTTGCATTTGTAACATCTATAGAAGTAATGTGTGACAATAATAGCACAAAAAAGGACAAGAGTGAATAGAGCCATGTAGGAGTAATATTTCTACTTCTTTCAGGAATTATGGTAGTATAAATCTAAAGTTGATTCTGATAGTTGATTTTGATAAATGAAGACATAATGGTAAGCCCTAGAGTAACCACTAAGAAAATAACTAAATATTGGAAAAAAGCATTAGAGGAATTAAATTGCACTAGAAATACTCACTTAATGCAAAATAAAGCAGTAAAGGATGACAGAGAAACTAAATAAATTGAAATAGAAGAAAAACATGAGAGAGATGGAAAACAAAAAACATAGCAGATATAAGTCTATATCAATAATAACATTGAAGTTGTATTAATATTAGGGTTCTCCAGAGAAATAAAACCAATTAGATTTTTTTTCACAAGGAATTGGCTCACATAATTAAGGATTAATTAAATAGAGAATGGAGAGACAATACAGAAAATCAATGAAACCAAAATTGACTCTTAAAAAAGATTTTAAAAATGACAGTTTGACAAATCAAGAAGAAAGAAAGAAGACTCAAATTAATAAAATCATAAATAAAACAGGACAATGTTACTGAATATACAGAAATAAAAAAAATGTAAAAGGAATACCATGAATAAGTCAGATAAATTAGGTGACATGGAAAAATTCCTAGAAAGATACAAGCTATCACAACTGACTCAAGAAGAAATAGAAAATCTGAATAGACCTATAACAACTAAAGAGATTAAATTAGTAATCAAAAAATATTCCCAGGAAGAAAGTCCAGTACTAGATGGCTGTATTGGTTAATTGTACCAAACATTTAAAGAAGAATTAATGCCAATTCTTCACAAACTTTTCCAAAAAATATAAGAGGGACATGTCCCAACTCTTTCTACAAGGTACAGCCACTTCAGAATAGTCAGGTAGTCCCTCAAACAGTTCAGCATTGAATTTTTTCCTCCTAGGTATATACCCAGGAGAAATGAAAACCTGTCCACACAAAAACTTTAACATGAATGTTCACAGCAGCATTATTCATAATATCCTAAAAGCCAAAACAACTCTAATTCCCATCAACTGATAAATAGATAAATAAAATGTAGTATATCCATATAAAGGAATATTATTTGGCAATAAAAAGTAATAAAATGCTGATAAATGTTACATGGGTGAACTTTGAAAATATGCTACATGAAAGAAGCCAGCCACACACAAAAAAAAAACCCCACATATTGTATGATTTCATTTTTTTGAAATTTCTAGTATAGGTAAATCTATAGAAACAGAATGTAGATTAGTGGTTTCCTAGAATTGGGAGGGATGGGCGAGGGTATAGTTGAGGGGTGATGAATAAGGAGTATGTGATTTCTTTCAGGATTAATGAAGATGTGCTTAAATTGATTGTGGTGCCAAATTTACAGTTCTGTGAATATGGCAAAAGCCATTAAATTGTATGTTTTAAATTGGTGAATTGTATGATATGTAAGTTATATCTCAATAAAGCTGTTAAAAGATAGAAAATAATTTTAGAATGAATGTTAAAATTGAATACTATGTCCTATGAAATTCTTCTATTTTCCTGGTTGATCATTCCCAGTTTTTCCAAATATTTTTCTCATGTATTGTTAAAAATTAAGGTGTCTATTTTTTTAACATAACCATAATAACCTAGCCGCATTATTATATCTAAAACAGCAACAATTCTTTCATATCACCACAAGTCCATTAAAAGATCAAATTCCCAACTGCATTATGTATCAGTTTACTAGGGTTGCCATAACAGAGTACCACACACTGGGGGCCTTAAACAACAGAAATTTATCTTCTCATAGTTCTGGAGTCTAGAAGTCTGAGATCACAATATTGGCAGGGATGACTTTTTCTGAGGCCTCTCTCCTTGGCTGGTAGATGGCCATCTTCTCTCTCCATTTTCACCTGTTCTTTCTTCTGTGCATGTCTTTTTCCTGAGCTCCCTTTCTTATAAGGACATCAGTTATATTACCCATATGACCTCATGTTACAATGATATAATATAATGAATTATATTTTTTGTTATTATTTTACCTCAAAGCATTATTTGAATTAATTTTGGTTATTGTGTTTTTCAGTTCTAAAATTTCCATGTGGTTTTTCTTTGCATCTTACTTTTACTCTTGCTGAGACTTTATATTTTCTATTCATTTGTTTCAAGCATGTTTGTAATTGCTTATTGAAGCATTTTTATAATGGCTGCTTTAAAATCTTTGTCAGATAATCCTAACATCTGTTGATTTTCTTGTCGTTCAAGTTTCTTGTCATTGCTGGTTCTTGATCTGGGTGGCATTTGATTGAAACCTGGATATTTTGGGTATGATGTTATGAACCTCTGGACCTTATTTAAATCTTGCGTTTTAGCAGGCATCCTCTGTCACTGCTCAGATGGGAGAAGAGGAGTGCTCCCTTGTTACCTGCTAGAAAAAAATGGAAAAGTCCAGGTTCCCCATTTAGGTGCATTGTTGCCCAAAGGGGAGCATTATTCCTCATTACCACTTTGAAGGAGGTGAAAATTCAGGCTCCCACTAGGTTTTTGTTGACTCATGCCAGCTGGGGGCTCTTAACTCCCCCAAGAGATGGAAGCCTCTATCTACACTGCTCAGTACAGGGGGTGTTGGGATGTCTTTTCTAGCCTCACGAGGGAGGAGGTCTACACTCTCTGCTTGACCTTCACTGGAGGAGGTGAAATTGGAATCTCAGTCTTTCCCCCACCCTTCCTATTTGGCTGGAGTACAGCAGTTATTGTCTAAAAAGTTTTCTGTTCTACTAGGCTGCCCCTTTCCTGGTCTGTTGGCCTGTGAGAACAGACTTTTCTTGGATGTCTGTGTGTTTCTTGGTTGCTGGCTTTTTCAGTATCCAGTCTGGGATGCATTAGGTAAATGAAAGCTCTGGGAGCATATAACCATGTTGTTCTTCATGAGCCAAGGTCCCTAACTGGTCTGCCTTTTTTTCTTCACCTTTCCAACTTTTCTTAAGTTTGTTGTATACATGGTCTGACAATTAAGTTTGTGAACTTGTTGCAATGATGTTGCTAACCTTTTTTGATATCAAAGGGATTATTCATTATGAATTTGTACCAATTGGACAAACAGTTAACCAAGTTTACTATTTGGAAGTGCTCAAAAGGCTGCATGAAAAAGTTAGATGACCTGAAACTTTTCACCAACAATTCATGGCTCTTGCATCACAGCAATGCACCAGCTCACACGGCACTCTTTGTGAGGGACTTTTTAGCCAGTAAACAAATAACTCTATTGGAATATCCTCCCTACCCACCTCATCTGGCCCCCAATGACTTCTTTGTTTACTGGAAGATAAAGGAAATATTGAAAGGAAGACATTTTGATGACCTTCAGGACATCAAGGGTAATACAACACAGCTCTGATGGCCATTCCAGAAAATGAGTTCCAAAATTGCTTTGAAGGATGAACTAGGCGCTGGTGTTGGTGCAGTTTCCCGAGGGGAGTACTTCAAAGGTGACCGTAATGATATTCAGCAATGTAGTATGTGGCACTTTTTCTAGGATGAGTTTGCGAACTTAATTGTTCGACCTCATATATAATAAAATGCCCCATGTTTTTAGCTGTACTTAGTGGAAGCAATAGGGAAAAGTACCTTGACTCCATGTTTCCAGAAGCAGAAGTTCTGTTTTTTTATAAGAAGCATTTATTTGGAAACTGAATATGTCATTAGTTGACTTTTCTTCATTTTTAGCTTGATAGCCATCATCTGGGTATCAATTGATGTATTGGCATTACTTTCATTTTGAATAAGAAACTTGTTTTTAACTGTCTATCCATTATTTTTTTCTCAGCCACTCCACTTAATAGACACCCTAGGTAATTGTGACAGACACACTTCATGAAAAATTCCTGGTTGAGAGTTGACTACTACATCTACTGCTGACAAAGTTTGGTGCATGCATAGATTGATCCATGCACCACCTGGCCTCAGTCTTGAACGTAAAGATAACACCACACAGGCTATTTATTTTTACATTCAAAATATCTTATTATTTCTCATAATTCATCTCTCCCACTTTCCCTTTTCCGGCTACCTGAAATATTTATGTGGCATCAACAATACTACAACCAAAAAAACAAATGCAAATGAAATAGCCTAACATGAATTAGTTACACAGTAGCCTTGAATATGTTTGTTGTAATTTTAGTTTGTCATCAAAATGAAATTTTTTTTTGTTGCTCTTCTCTTAACTGCACTTCACAGATGTTGTGATTTTTTTTATTAGTTTCAGGTGTACAAAACAACATACTGATTAACCCTCCGTCAGGCGCAACTGATCTCAGATTCATTGCACACAAATTTTCAAATATGTAACTAACAGTTAACAAGTATCATAACTCATTGCTTCCATATCGTTCCCCTTTACCATAACCTATTGCCAGCCATTTTTGTGATTTAGTACAGTAAAGACATATTTCATATTTGAAAATATGCAACCATAAGTTTGTTCTCTGCATGAGTCTATTTCTGTTTTGTTTGTTCATTTATTCTGTTCTTTAGATTCTACATATAACTGAGATCATGTGGTATTTGTTTTTCTCAGTCTGACTTATTTCTCTTAACATAATTCTCTCTAGGTTCATCCATATTGTTACAAATGGCAAGGTTTCATTCTTTTTTTTTATGGCAGAGTAATGCTCCATTGTATATATACCACAATTTCTTTATCCAATCATCTATTGATGGGCACTTCAGTTGTTTTCATATCTTGGCTATTGTGAAGAGTGCTGCAGTAAGCATAGGGGTACATATATCTTTCTGAATTAGTGTTTTGGATTTCTTCGGATAAATGCCCAGGAGTGGAATTGCTGGGACATAAGGTAGTTCTATTTTTAATTTTTTGAGAAACCTCCACACTTTTCCATAGTGGCTGAACAAATTTACAATCCCACCAACAGTGCACGAGGGTTCCCTTTGCTCTACATCCTCACCAGAACTTGTTGCTTGTTGATTTATTGATGATAGCCATTCTGACAGGTGTGTGGTGATAGTCATTGTGGTTTTTGCTTGCATTTCTCTGCTGATTAGTGACATTGAGCATCTTTTCATATGTCTGCTGGCCATCTGTATGTCCTCTTTAGAGAAATGTCTCTTTGTGTCCTCTGCCCGTTTTGTAATTGAGTTGTTTGTTTTTTTGGTATTGACTTGTATGAGTATTTTAAATAAATTTTGGATATTAAGCCCTTATCAGTTGTATCATTGGCAAATATCTTCTCCCATTCAATAGGGCATCTTTTTGTTTTGTTAATGGTTTTCTTTGCTGTGCAAACCTTTTTAGTTTTTTTCTTTTGTTTCCCTTGTCTTAGGAGATGTATCAGTAAAATGTATTAGTAAGTATTAATAAGTGTAATACTGGAGAGTTCACTGCCTATGTTTTCGTATAGGAATTTTATGGTTTCAGGTCTTACATTTAAGTCTTTAATCTCTTTTGAGTATATTATATATGGTATAAGAAGGTGGACCAGTTTCATTTTTTTGCATTATTCTGTCGAGTTTTCCCAACATCATTTATTGAATAGACTGTATTTACCCCAGTGTATATTCTTGCTTCCTTTGTCATAGAGTAATTGACCATATATACATGGGTTTATTTCTGGGTTCTATATTCTGGTTCACTGGTCTATGTGTTCATTTTAATGCCAACACCATGCTGTTTTGATTCCTATGGCCTTGTAGTAATATTTTATTTATTTATTTATTTTTTTTATTTTATTTTTTTTAAAGATTTTTATTG
>NW_017731370.1:2431700-2464504 GCF_001890085.2 Hipposideros armiger
CGACTCATGGCAACCCAGCTCCAGGTTGAGCTGTTGTTCAGCATCTTAGCTGTGGAGGGCAGTGTCACTGGCCCTCATTTGTGGGATCCGAACCGGGGCCCTCTGGCATCCCAAGCGAGTTCTTAACCATCGCGTCACTCGGCTGGCCCTTGTAGTAATATTTTATATCAGGTAGCATGATACCTCCAGCTTTGTTCTTCTTTCTCAGGGTTGCCGTGGCTATTTTTTGGTTCCATATAAATTTTAGGATTATTTTTTCTAGTTCTATGGAAAATGCCATTGGTATTTTGAAAGGGATTGCATTGAGCCTATAGATTGCTTTGGGTAGTATGGACATTTTAATTATATTAATTCTTCCTATCCACGGTATGATGTGTGATCAAACAATACAGTGAATGTTTAAATAAAAAAATGTATTACAGCAAAAGACACATTGCCATTAATCCCCCTCCAAATACTCCCCTATGAACACATTTATCCCATCACTCTTGCCACTTTCTGAAGCAGCTCTGGAAGTCCTCTTTCATGAGTATCTTTAGTTGCGCTGTTGTGGCTGCCTCAATGTCCTGAATCATTTTGACTTTGGGGAAGAGGCAGAAGTTGCACGGTGCCAGATCCAGTGAATAAGGTGAATGAGGACACACTGTAATGTTTTTATTATGAAATGTTTTTATTACAAAAATTGCCATATACCAGAATCCATGTGTGACACGGAGCGTTGTGATGGTGGAAGATTTACAGCACACGTTAAAACACGCCTTCTCTCAACTGTAGCTCATGCCGACTGACTGCACCAAACAAGTTGAAACTTGTCACACAATTACTAAGATTTGACGCACTACTTTCTGAATTGAAGATGCCTGCCTTTCCATTGGATGGCACTCGGCAGCAGCATTCACCGTATCTTTTGATCACAATGAAAAGGCTCCATGTCACACATGGCTTCTGGTACAGAAGTTTCTGAGATAAATATGTTTGAAGCGAAGGGGAGTATTTTGAGGGAGATTAATGGCAATGTGTCTTTTACTGAAATAATTAAAAAAAAAATTTAAGCTTTCACTGTACTTTTTGATCACACCTAGTATATGTTTCCATTTATTTGTATCTTCTTTAATTTCTCTTTTCAATGTCTTATAATTTCCTGAGTACAGATCTTTTACTTCCTTTGTTAAATTTCTTCCTAGGTATTTTGTTTTATTTTTTATGCAATTGTAAATGGGATAGTTTTCTTAATTTCGCTTTCTGATAGTTTGTTATTGGTATATAAAAATGCAACCAATTTCTGAATATTAATTTTGTATACTGCTAGTTTACTAAATTTATTTATCAGTTTTAATAGTTTTTTGATGGAATCTTTGGGGTCCTCTGTATATAGTAGAATTTCATCTGCAAATAATGACAGTTTTACTTCTTTCTTTTCAATTTGGATGTCTTTTATTTCTTTTCAAAATGAAATTTTTTAAAATTGCAAAATTCATTAAATTCATGGGTTCTACAGGCATCTATAGACTCACAGGATCCCACAAACTCCAGTTTAAAAAAATTAGGACTATCTCCAATTTATCTGGTTAATGAGAAGAGTTACTAATGTACTGCATGATAGCCTGCAGGAGGCTGTTAAATATTGGAACACATAAGTTGGGGGAGGGGACATGCAGGCCCCATCTGACTGGTAATGACGATGACAATATGTTCGTTCTTTGCACGTCTGCATCATTCACTGGCAGTCCCTCTCCATATCCCTGGACACTACCATTTCCAGTGTGATCCAGCTGATTTCCAGCTACTAATACCTGTGTCTCTGCCTGAGCGTTCTCTCCAAAACCATAGAAGACTGCTCTGCCTGTGGCAGGCCAGAAGTGCCATAGAATTAACACCTCCTGGAGCAGTCCTCAACTCATGATTCTCAGGAGTTGGTATATAAATACCCCTATTCCCTCAGCTCTGGAGTGGAATATTTTTGAAGCTTGTATTTGCACCATTTCCCAGAATTTCCCTTTGGTATTTCCAGTTTCCCACAGTGGTAACTTATTGCTAATGCATCCTTTATTGGCTGGCTTCCCTTCCCTGTCTCATTTTCCACTATCAGTGTTTCCTATACCTCTTAAATAAAGTCTTTACACTCAAATTCTAATCTCAGCATTTGCTTCTGGGAGAAAAGCACTTTATAAAGTGCATTTACTTATGATATCTCATTTAACCCATTCAACAATTCTGGAAGGTAAGAAGTTGTATTAATCAAAACCTGCAATGGAATGTAAGCCCTGTATTCTATGTTGTTCTCGCATGTATTCCAAGAACAGTGTCTAGAACATTATAGGTCCTCAATAAATAATTGATGACTAAAGAAAGAAACTGATGCTATTGCAAGTAATTTGACCAAATTGCCACTGAGAGAGCCAGGACTCAAATGCTGGCCTTTGGATTCCAAACACAGTGCTTTTTCTATTACTATACACTCAGGGTCCTGTTCCTAACCCCGTTGTCGCAGCTCATGGTTTACAGAGGAACTTAACAGTGATTTAAATATGACGATATCATCAGCCAGCTTTAAACTATAACATTGTCAGTGCTTTCAGGGTCAGTAGAATCAAAAGATCAGTGAAAATATTAAAGATATTTATGGCACAAATTGCCAAGTCTGCTTGTTTATAGCACATAGAAATTTTGGCATCACATAATTCTTATGGGGGCGACCTGGAGCTATGGGCCCCGCAAAATAGAGGCAAGTAGTCTTTCTCAGCTGGTATGTGACCATCCTAGCCCAGCCTGTTTTTATGATGTTCTCCTCATCAACAATGTGAAACTCTAAAGTCACTTTGCTTGAAGGAACCTCATTCTTTAACATTCTAACTTAGGCTTTAAAAAAAATCATTTTTTTAAGGATTCTCCTTTAAGGATTCTAATGAGTTCTTTAGAAAATGGACACTTATAGATCAAACTATATTCAACAGTATGAACAAAGAATTATCTACTGTAATTAGCTATCAGTTTAGATACTAACTCATTAATCTATTTTTACTTAAATCATGCCTCTTCTCCCAAATGAATGGTTATTCTGTGAAGCCATTTTGATTACCAAGCACTGCTTTCCCTAAACTCCTTAAAGTCATCAGGCACATTAAAAGATATCCAATTTCATTGGTCTAAGCTGAGTGATCGCAATTCATCAAGGCATGAAAAGTCTGTCCAGTTTTGTGGAATATCATTAAATGGTTCAGGGACATTTCTAATCTTAATGATGGCCAAGGGGGAGCAACTATTATGATGATGAATGGGAATGAATATCTGGAGAAAGTTCAAGGCATGTTATACTTACAAAGACTAATACACATTGTTTATCTAAATCATCCAACTGATTAAAGAAACACACAAAGCCCAAGACAGTTAAAAGCAGAGAACCAAATAGGGTTTGACCTACCCTGGTATATTTATCACTGACCATGTCATGCGTGTAAAATGTATTGCTCCACCAAGATGCTGTGTATATAAATCGGGAGGGTCTTTTGAGGCTGATGTTGAGTAATATAGGCTGTCCAGTTTATTGCCTGGCTAAATATTTATATAAAATGAGTTCATTGATGGTGGGGAAGCCTCCATAAAAGGAGCCTTTCAATGTTACTAACTGATTAGCTACAACGCCCAAGGCTTAGCAAGAGCTGGGTGGTGGTAACTTTGGTACTTCCACTCCTAAAACCAATTCCTGAGCTGCTCAATGTTTTTAATCCTTAACCTGAGTCAGACTTTGTGTGTGTAGCCAAGTAAGTAAGGCAATACCCACTTGGTCCAAAGAGCAATGCAGAGTCTGCAAGGAAAGGAAAAATACTTTCTGTTACACACCTAGAAGAATGCTATTTGGAGCCATCTCCTGATGGGAGAACGTTTCTATTAACTGTACACTGTTCTTAGTACAGGGCAGACAATGCTGGGTTAAATGGGAAAGGCTCTTTTCATATCACAAAAACCAGAGAATAAGTCTCTTGTGCAAGGGACTTGTTTTTGGCTGATGTTTCCCTGGGCAGGAGGAGGAAAAATCAACTACATAGGTGGTTAGGAGGATATTGGGTCATGGTCCAAAGACTTAATCATAGCTAACATCTTTTCAGTAGGTCTGGGACTGGTAGGTTGTTGGGCTGAACTAGTGCAGCCATTGCTTAAAGGATTGTTTAAAGATACGGAGCTGGAGTAGTAGAAGACTTAGAATTAAAGACTTTCTTCACTTGGATTCTGAGACACCTCATGCTTTTGGTTTTCCTCATGCCTCCCTTGTTTTCCTTTTTCAGTATCCTTTCATGATTTCCCTTCCTGACCTCTGAACATTGGTGGTCTCAGGGCTTGGTTCTCAGCCCTCTTACCCCATAGATGATCTTCCTGAGTCTGATGTCTTTAAACATCATGTCTCCAAAATATCCAGCCTAAACTTCAACTGAACTCCCGACTACTGATTTGACACCTTCACTGTGACACCTATTAAAGCATTTTCATAATATGTCTGAAGCAGAACCTTAAATTTCTATCTCCCCATTCCCTGACCCTAGCCTTCTCCTCCCCCAGAATTCACCATTTCAATTGATGTTCTCATTTATTCAGTTACATATGTAAAAAAATCTAGAAGTTGTCTTTGAGTCCTCTCTTCTCCTGATTTCCACAAAATATATCTTAAACCCTAGCATGAGGAGCAGGCTGACTTAGAAAGTTGCCTTCTAATTTGGTAATTTGGAAGATGCAGTAGGTAAGGCAGCTGATGAACAGCAAACCACTTCCAGGTCACTTCAAGTTTTTTTTCTTTCGATAGTTCAGTGGAGATCCATATTGGCCCATCTTAAGGGTCAGATATGTAAGCATCAAATCCTAGGTCTTTGTTTTCCAAACTGGGTATTTCAATCCAGCTCTCTTAGGCCCATAGATAGGAGCACAGGTCGAGCTGCTGTACTTCAGGTGAACCTTTGCCATCGTCCACTTTTGGTCACTGCAGGCTCGAGAGGCATGAGAACTGACAAGAGCATAACAGCATCTGCTCTTCCCCAAGGCCATGGCACCATTTGTCTCCTTCTCTTGGCATCTTTCCTTCCTTAAAGATTTGTCTCCCCTTCCTCACCTCATTTCACTCCTCAAACTCAGTGCTCTTTAGAAGACATGGCCTGTCCTCCACAAGCTCCAAGATCATCATTTTCACATTTCTTACTTTTTTTTTCATAACCAAATACTTTATAATGAAAAAATGGAATTCTTTATTTAAATCGTGATGAAAAAATGTCTTTCTTATTATTGGAACTATAAAAGTAATGTATTGATATATTACAAAATTTTAAAAATATGGACAAGGAAGAATAAAAAAATTTTTTTTTAAGATTTTATTCGGGAATTGGGGAAGGGGAACAGACAAGTTGCTGTCCTTTTGTTCTTTAATCTAGTTGTGGAGGACGTCGCTTCACTGGCCTATGTTGATATTAACATTGCACTCTTCCTGGGTGAGGCAGATCGGTCGCCGGCCTCTGGACGGCTGCTCACGGCAGCTCTTGGCAGCTCATGCTGGCTGCCTGCTGCTCACACTGGCTGCCGCCCACACGGTAGCTTATGGCAGCCCACTGTAGCAGGGGCTGCAGCCTATGCCGTCACTGGCAACTCAGGGCAGCCCAGCTCCAGGTCGAGCTGTTGTTCACCATCTTAGCTGTAGAGGGCAGTGTCACCGGCCCTCATGTGGGATCCGAACCGGGGTCCTGCTGCTCAGACCTGGCATCCCAAGCCAGCTCTTAACCATCATGCCACTGGGCCGGCCCTAAAATTTCTTGATAATCCCATCACTGAGAAATAATCCCAACAGTTAGCATTTTAATATGTTTTTCTACCTTCTTTGTTGTAGTGCATTTATGTTTAGAAGGAAAAAAGAAATGGTGTCAAATCTTATTTGGAACTGAACCTTTTTTGTGAATTATTATGCACAAATCTCCTTGTAGGAAGTAACTGGCTTTCCTGATAAATTTCATAAGCAATTCTGTGATGGATTTTGAGGGGACTGAGACCATGTTTGAGCAACTAGTTCCTCATCCTCTCAGTTGACTCTCAGCTAACTATCAGTAAAGATTCTTAAGATCTTTAACTAGACATGTTTTTCTGTTTTGTATACAATCTAGCAATGATTAGCTAAACATTTATTGTTCCATAAAATGTCCCCACTAAGAGTAAATCCTTGGATTAGCCTGCTGTAGCTCTTTTCATTGCAGCAACATTGTCATAAACCTTTGGCATGTGCTCTGAACCAAATTATTTAAAAATTTTTTTTTAATTACCATTAATAAGGCCTTACTGATTTGTAATAAGGATAAATTATTTTAATGCCAATCATATATTCCCTAAAACCTCTGCCTCAAACTTATGGTTGTCCTGTAAGAACATGGATGGACCTAGAGGATATTATGCTAAGTGAAATAAGTCAGACTGAAAAAGACAAATACCATATGATTTCACTTACATGTGGAGTCTAAAAAACAGAACAAACAAACAGATCAGAAATAGACTCATAGACACAAAGAACAAATTAATGGTTGCTAGATTGGGGGGGTTGGGGGGATAGGTGAAAAAGGTGAAAGGATTAGGAAGCACAAATTGGTAGTTACAAAATAGTCACAGGGATGTGAAGTGCAGTATGGGAAATATAGTCAGTAATGCTGTTGGGCATGGTGTTGGGTGAGTGCTGGACTTGATGGAGGGATCACTTCATAAGTTGTATGGATGCCTTGCCACTGTGCTGTACACCTGAAACTAATATAAAATAGTATCAAATGTCAACTATAATTATGTATATAGTCATGGGTTATGAAGAACAGCACAGATGGGCCCGCCGAGTGGCTCAGTTGGTTAAGAGCATGAGCTCTTAAGAGCAACAGGGTGGCCGGTTCGATTCCCACATGGGCCAGTAAGCTGCACCCAAGTAGAGCTGCCACTGAGCTGCCAACAGATGGCAGGATGGCTCAGCTGGTAAGAGCATGTATTCCTAACAATAAAGTTGCCAATTTGACTCCCTCATGAGATGGTGGGCTATGCCCATCTGCAACTAAGATTGAACACAACACCTTAAGCTGAGCCACCATGAGCTGCTGACAAGTGGCTGGCCGGATGGCGACTGGATTTGGAGCTGAGCTAACTGTGCCCTCCACAACTAAGATTGAAGGACAACAACTTGGCTGTTCCCATTCCCCAGTTCCCCAATAAAATCTTTAAAAAGAATTAAAAAAAACCATTAAAAAAGGAAGTACAACATAGGGAATATAATCAATGGTTGTAATAGCTATCTATCTACTGTGTCAGATGGGTAGTAGACTTGTTGGGGTTATCACTTTGTGAGGAGTGTAAATGTCTAATCATTATGTTGTTTTGTACACCTGAAACTAATAATTTTTAAAAAGCAGAAAAAAGAAGTAGAAAAAAATCTGGATGTCCTTTTTATGGGAGATATCTCTGGTGGATCCAGTTTTGAAAAGTCACAGAGAATGTTTACTGCAAATGATGTTGGCAGTACACACGCTGAGAACCAGCATCCTGCTATGTTGCACTTTTATCCCAGGAAAAAAGCTGAATGCCTACTGCTAAGTCAGTAAGTATAGGCGCTAATGGTTATTAGCCATAGCATCACCAGAGGCACCATGACCAAAGTGATAGAATGGGATAAACTAGCAATATGTATAAAGCGCTTTGTCACATACTAGGAGTTATGTAGTTTAAGCCTCACAACAACCCTTTGATGTAGAAACTATCATTCTTCTTATTTTTCAAATGGAGAAACTAAGGTACTTCTTTCTGAAGGTGAAATAGATTGTGGTGGAGTCAGAATTTGAATCCAGCTTCTTGAGCTCCAGTTTCCCCAACCCTCTACTGAGTCTCAACAACACAGAGATAAACGTCAAGAGGCCTGCATTCTTATTCTGCTTTCACTCTGCTCTGACCAGCTGTGGACTTTTGGATATGCCATTCTCTTATCAATTTCACAAATATCTGTTGAGTACCTGTGTAAGAGATAGTTTCCAAAGATGGCTGCTATCTTTTTCTTCCCTCTCTGTATGCACATGTCACTTTTGTTTCTCCTCCATTTGAATCTTGACTAGACCTGTCACTGCTTTGACCAATAGAATGCAGCAGAAGTGAAGTTATAGGGCTTCTGAGCCCAGGCCTTAAGAGGATTGGCAGCATCTGTTTTCTTCTTCTTAGAACCCAACTGTTATGCTATGAAGAAGCACAAGCAGCCACATGAGAAGCCCATGTGATGATAGCCTTAGTTAGGCTACTGGACCGTAGCCTGCACCTACTGCTAGCTACATGAAGGAGGCCATTTTGGACCTTCCTATGATCCCAGTGACCCAGAGATTACCATGTGAAACAGAAGAATTAAATGGTGAACCTACAGAATCATGAACAGTAACATAATGTTTAAACAACTAAATTTTGTGTGGTTAGTTGTGCAGTAATTGATAACTGAAACAACCTACTATGTGCATACAACACCTCTTCTTTAAAGTATAAACTTTAAGACCTATCTCACTGGTCTTTCAGGAATGCTGATGAAGTAGAAATTTCTAAGTATTAATGGTACCAAAGCAGTATGTAAACTTTAGCCCAATGCTTGAAAATGTAGTTTTAGTTACACCCAAAGAATCTCATGAAACATACTTTAGCATTTTTATTTGTCACTTGGCCCAGACTGTAGGTCCTAATTATACTTAGAGACAGACATGGGCCATTTTATTATTATTGGTATTTATATTATTAGTATTATTATTAAAGTTAAAGACAAGAACTTAAGACATTTATCTATGAACCTAACTTAACTCACAGAGAAGCTACCTAGGAATGGATACAAGGTGAATGGTATCTTGGCTTTGAAGAAATATTTACTTCAGCCTATGCTTATATTGAAGAAAGTAACAGCTATTGACCTCTTTAGAAATATTATAAATCATTACTTCCTTACTACCAGCCTGAAAGAAAGGTAGTTTGTAATGAACTCTAGCCAAAAAAGTCTGTTTGAAAATGTAAAATTATGTGCCTCGGGTCTCCTTCTTTCAAAGGCTTGTACACAGGTTTCTTAAATATCTCCCAGTTATTTCCCTTCTTCTGGCCAGCTCCATCACTACCTTCCTCACCACTTGAGCTGACTGTATTGAGAGTCCCATTCTCCAATCCCCCTGACCCCTAACCCACATGCCCACCCACCCTATGCCTTTCAGCTCTGGCAGGGATCAAGAAGTACAAGCCTCTTGACCCCTCAGCTGGGTGCTGGAATCTGAAAGTCCATTTCTTCATGTATAAAATGACGATAATAACATTTACCTCATGAGGTTGTTAGGAATTATGACTATGGTCCAAATTTAGAGCAGAGTTCAGCAGTCTCAGGTAGAAACACACTTCTACTTTCATTTCATTTTAAAAAAGTCAACTTCATCTAGGTAAAATTCACTCTGATAAAACACACCCAATTTGAGTATATAGGTCAAAGAATTTTGACAAACATACTCCTGTGCAGCTACCACCACAATCAACATATAAAACATTTCTATCACCCCAAACAATTCCTGCATGCCCTGTGGCAGTCAGTCCCCATCTACTTCCAGCTCTAGGCAGCCACTGATTCATATTCTATCACTATAGATGAGTTTTGCATTTTGTAGAATTCTGTATAAATGAAATCACACAGTATATATTCATTTGTGTCTGGCTAATCCATTTTCTCTACTGTATAATAGTCCATTGAATAAATATACTACAATTCATTTTATCTATTCTGTTAATGAGCACTAGGTTGTTTTCAGTTTGGGGCTATTAAGAATAGTGCTGGTAAGGATATTCATGTCTAAGCCTTTGTGAGAATTTTTTATTTCTCTTAGGTAAACATCTAAGAGTGAAAATTTGGGGCTGTATGGTATCCTAAATTTATATAAAAACATACGTATAAGAAATTGCCCAACTATTTTCCAGAGTGGCTGATCTTCTATGTTTTACCATGGCTGCTTCTTATCAGGGATTTAAAGGATTTCAGAGAAAAGGGGGTTTAACCATGAGAAACATGGATATGTTGTCTTTTCTTTTTGTTTCTCTTCTTATTTGAAACTTTTTGTGTGTGTGTGAAGGAGAAATAGCCAGAAGAAACAAAATAGCTATTTGATCCTGAAGATAAAGGAATTGAAGAGAATGCTAATAAATTCCTAGCCTAATAGGAATAAATTTTTCCTTCAGCCTGGAAGGCTTTCCTTCTCCATTTTCAAACTCTTACCTGGAGATTACTCATTCCTCCTATCTCAGCCCCAATGACCTAATGCTTTGCAGATTTCTCCCAGTAGGCCTATTAAATGTTTCCTTTGCACCACACACCCTTCCTTTATAGCACTTAGCACAGTTTATAGTCATTTATATTTGTGGAATTAGTTTATTAGTGTCTTTCTTCCTTACTTCATGGAGAGAAACCAAATCTCTTTATGTTCCCTGGCTCATAGTAGAAATAAAAACAAAACAAAAACTTGAATGAATGAAAGAACTGGAAAACGGACTAACAGAACAAGGCTTCTGAGTTAAAAGTTGTGACTCTACAAAGATGGTTGAAACTCTGCACGTGTTTTTCAACTGCCAGCTACCCCAAAAGACCACAGCAGTTCTCTGTTGATCAAGCCAAGCTGTTCATTACTCACTGCAATAAGGAAGAACACCACCTTGACAAAGTCATATTAGTAACTTAGAAGGGAAAGGTCAAGGGCAGATACGTATAGGGTTTGAGATCTGATTTTGAGTGGTTTAAGACAAGCCTTTCAATGTAGGGATTCCAAGTGGGCAAAATTTAATATTTAATAGTTTGGGACTGATGGACACTAAAAGGTAGGCATTATGGAGTGAGCTGTGCTTTGATAAATAAGAAGGTTTGCCTCATGGAGCAAACTGTTGATCTGAGAAAGAGGGTTGGTTGACTAATCCATTGTTAGAAAATAAATAAATTTTCAGGAAGCTCCTAGAGCAAAGTTTTTTATTAGGCAAAAATTTTCAGGAACAAATATTAAAGTCATGTTGATGTAGGCTTACTTCTGTTAGTCATAAAGGTATTGCAGCTCCTCAATCCCAAAATCCACTTCCCTAAGAGTATAGAAAGGCAGGCTACTTCTCTGGCCTTCTTATGCTGAATGGAGAGACTGTGCTTTACAATAATTGCTCATATTGTTGACTGTTAAATGTGGGAAAATTTGTAGGCATGACTAGGATACTAACTGCTACAGTCTCACCTTTTTAATTTAAACCATAAAACCTCTTATTATGTAAAATAGTAACATCTTAACAGCAAGTCCTGGAATAAAGATATGGATTTATGGTGCTTCTCTCTTTTTATCCTTTCTCTGACTTGACTTCATTTTTTTGATTTATGAAGAGGTGACAAGTTTGTAAACTCATCCTAGAAAAAGTGCTACATACCTCATCGCTGACTATCAGTCACCTTCAAAGTGCTCCCCTTGGGAAGCTATGCATCGATGCCAACGCCTAGTCCACCCTTCAAAGCAATTTTGGAACTCTTTTTCTGGAATTGCCATCAGAGCTGTATTACCCTTGATGTCCTGAATGTCATCAAAATGTCTTCCTTTCAATATTTCCTTTATCTCTGGATAAAGAAAGAAGTCATTGGGAGCCAGATCAGGTGTGTAGGGAGGATGTTCCAATATAGTTATTTGTTTATTGGCTAAAAACCCCTCACAGACAGTGCCGGGTGAACTGGTGCATTGTTGTGATGCAAGAGCCATGAATTGGTGAAAAGTTCAGGTCGTCTAACTTTTTCACGCAGCCTTTTGAGCACATCTAAATAGTAAACTTGGTTAACTGTTTGTCCAGTTGGCACAAATTCATAACGAATAATTCCTCTGATATCAAAAAAGGTTAGCAACATCATTTCAAACAGTTTGCAAACTTAATTATCAGACGTATCATTGCTTTACTTAAAAAAATTGTTAATTTCCTGTAAAAAATCCAGTGGTAATGAAGAATGAGAGGATGTATCAACAGCTTATTAGTATAATAGTGGATGATTCTAAGGAGGTCTCCCTTTTAGGGAGCAGTAGTAGTGCAGTTACGAGCAAGTTTGCACATGGTATCAACATGGCTATTTTGCTGCCAATGTGAGGGACAGTGAGATCTCCACAGGGCTCTCCAGGGATGGAGGCATCTCCTTGACCAAGTTAAACAGGACTGGGAGGTGAAAAGGAAGGAGAGCAGGAAGAGTTACAGAGACAGTTAAATGCAGTTACGGTAAGTTGCCATTTCCTCACCAATCAGATCCCTAGCTACATCATGAGCCATTCACCTGGTTGAAGTGGAAGACAGAGCCAGTCCATGAAGCATTCCAATGGCACCATCACGATCATGTTACACATAATTTGTAGCCAAGGTCGACACACCAGTGGTGGAGGAATCATGCTGGGGCTTGTGCACTTCCTCACCACGTGTATGGCGGGTTGGGATGTAGGAAAATTTCTGGCCATGGAAAGTAAACGTCTCACCTCTGAAAGGGTACAGTCCTGCAAACACCATGAAACAAAGACTCAGTATTGTGAGCTGAGCCAAGAATCTCCCAAAAGAGAGGGTGGAGCCTGGGCATGGCTTTCCTTCTCTTCCCTTGTGTAATATCGTCACATCATCTGGGGGTAATGTGTGCAGAAGGGGGCCTTCAGAAAGTTGGTTGTGCTACAATTTATGGCCCCCCTCAGCAAGTAAATCTTTGCTCTCTGATCCATAGGCCAGCAACCATAATTCCTCTCTTGCTTTTAAAAACTTTTTTTTCATAAGATATATGAATACAATTTTAAAATTAAATAATGTGCCTCAAAAATAGCGGGGGCCTTAGCCCTTTCTACCTCCAGGTCCTGCTGCTCAAGACCCAATTTCATCTCTTTCAGCTGCTTCTTCTGGTACTTATCTCCATTTGCTTATACTCTTTCAGGGTTTATCCATTTTAGACTCTGTGTGTTGACCTCCTGCTGTGTTCAATAAGAACACATACCTTTACACACACTTTCCCCTTTTCCTTTCTTCATAGTCTCATAATTACACTGCAATTGTTAGCTGCATCAATTGTCACTGTTTATATTTTTGTAAATATGCTTTATCCCAGAACCAAGTAGGGAATTGTGATTATCGTTCTTGTACAATGCTTTATTTTGTTGTTCTCTCTCACTTAGTTTTCTGAGTCCTACTTTATTTTTTTCTCATCATATCTGTCAATGCCCATGGATAGCTTTTCCCAAACCTCAAACATATCAGATAATTTATTGGTTCTACTTATTTTTTCTCTGGAGACTGCCTGCAGGACCCCTCTGTCCTGTTGTCATGCAGTCCTTAGGACTGTGGCACAGTTGTCATTCTGGAAATTTTCTTCATATTACCCTGCAACCCCGCCTTCGTAGATGTCCTGTTTCTGGATTCCCATATCTTTCACTTTCTTGGCTTACTCCCTTCTGCTGTATGATTATCTTCTCTAGTGGTTTCTTCAGAAAGGACACATGGGAGGCAATTATTTTTCAGTTCAGGGACATATCCAAAATGCCTTTATTCTCCTTCTTATAATTACTTATAATTGGGCTATATATCGATTCCTGATTGAAACTCAATTGCTTCATTGCCTTCTAGCACACATATTGCTGTGAGTAGTCCAATGGAAAATTTATTTCCAATCATTTGTAAGTTACCTCTCTCTCTCTCTCTCTCTCTCTCTCTCTCTCTCTCTCTCTCTCTCTCTCTCTGCCCCCCCAACACCCCCTTTTTTGGGATAGTGTTTAAAATCTTCTCTTTATTTTGATCAGCCTCAGAGTACTAATCATTCTGTGGCCCCTTTCAAATTTAAGGCATGTTCTTCAATTATAGTATTTTTATTATTTCTTTGATAATTTCCTTCCCTCTTTTCTCTAAGTCCCTGGAATAATTATTATTTGGATCTTGGGTCTCCAGGATTAATTCCCCAAGACTCTTATCACTCTTTAGGAAAAATCTTTTTCTTTTTGTTCTACTACTTCCTGAGAGGTTTCATCTATTTTATTTCCCAAACCTTCTACTGATTTTTAAAAATTTTAACTATCTAATTTTAAATTTATGAGCTCTTTATTATTATTTGATCCATTATTTTTCATAGTATTCTGTTCTTGTCTCATGGATGCAATATCTTCTATTTTAATCTAAAGATATTAACTTTAGTGAGATTTTAAAAGTTTTCTTCTGATCCCTACTTTGTTTCTGTGTCCTTCTTGTTTTTCTCCTCTTTCTTTGTTTTGGTCTCTTTCTCTTATGTTAGGAGATGTTCCTCAACTGTCTCGTGGTCTTTGGTCCCTGCTCCTATTTATAGTAAATTGCTTAAATTATGATTAGAAGCTTACATGCAAAGTGACACAGGTGTGTGTGTGTGTGTGTGTGTGTGTGTGTGTGTGTGTGTGTGTGTGTGTGTATGGCGCTTCTCAGTAGAATCAGGCAGTGGGCCAGCTGCTGTATATGAAAACTCTCAAATGTCAGAACCTAGGCAGTCACTTTCCCCACTGAGGAGACTTCCTAATGCTTAACTGCTGGAACCATAGGGGATGCATAACCTACTTCCTGGAGGCATGGATTTGTGAGCTGCTTATGAAAGTCACATTACCCAAACTGCTGAATGCGCCACTGGTGGCACACGTCTTGATTTTGGGGCACAAATGGCTAAACATTTTTTTAATTATGTATATTATAACATTATTTGTTTTAGTATATGTTGGCAAAAAAATAACTAGCCCACCAAACTCATGATGTCGAGGATATTATAGCTTTAAGACAAACTAAGTAAATGAGAAGAGTCAAGTTAAAGTATTAAAATAAATAATAGTACAGGAGGGATATAGACATGGCAAAAAATCATGAAGGAGGTACTAAAATGATTGATGTTTGGGAGATACTGTGTTAAAGAAAGGAAGACATCTTTTATTACATTGAGAGTGGAAAGGGGACTCCATGTTGAACTGATAGCTAAAGCCAAGGACAAAGATGCGTGGCGGGGAAATTTCAAGTCCCTCTGTGTATCTGGAGAGTGGTGAGAGATGGTCAGGGGCTGGATTATAAAGAACCATGTATTTTCTTAGATATTATTTTAAAGCTGACTTGATGGTGGTACTGTGTCTGGTCTGAGAGGCAGCATGGTTACTCATTGTGGCTGACCCAAGTAAAGTCAACAGTAATGATTTGACTTTGAATTATTTACAACAATTTAAAAAAAAACACAACTGGCTTTCTTCTGTGGCATAGCAAGCTATCGGTGTGTCTCCAGCACTCCTAGCACTAAATAATTTTTTAAAAATTTTAATGTCTCACACTAGCCATGTTTCAAGTGCTTTCTAGTCACATATGACCTATAGTGCTGGGTATCACAGATATAGAGCATTTTCATTAACAAAAGTTCTCTTAGCTAGCACTGTTCTATGATTACACAAAGCCTTTTTAAAAAAGTATTTCATGTGTACAACACTATTTGTACAAAGCCTACTTTTAAGTTTAAAAAGTCTCTTAAATTTGCAGATTGTAATATTATTTGTGTTTGTATACAACTATAGATAAAAGTAACCACCACAACACGATACAAAACACTTCTGTCACCAGAGGCTCACGGGGATGTCCGAGAGAGGCCTCAACCTGGAGCAGCGGTGCCCGGGTTCTTGTTTCCCCGCCAGACAGAATTCAAGAGCGAGACAGATGCAGGAAAGCGAAGGCGATTTATTGAAAATGAAAGGACACTTTAGAGGGAAGTGCGGGCAGACTCAGAGGATGAGTTCCACCAAGGAAGTCACGATGAGGGATTTTTATTCCTCCCGGGGAGGGAATTGATGACATTTCATTGACATGGTTCATTCATTTCCTCCCCATCAGCGGGACCCTCTGTTTCTCGCTTTTTCTTCCATATTTGGTTCCTCTGGAACTGTCATGGTGCCAGATGCATGATGGAAGCCGTAGTAAATGACATTATGATGACATTAAAATTAGCTAAAGGTCAGGTGCCAGGTCATAGGGATTAGCCTTGCTGGATAAAACTGGTTCTTATATTTCTCCAGCTACAGGTGCTGGATAGTCACTTGTTACTTGTGTAACCAGTGAGGCACCTCATGTCCTCATGTTGTACCCTGGAGGGAGTTGTCAATTTCTTAGGCTATTTATCCTGCCTAAGTTCCATAACCGCCCTCCCCCTCCTCAATTCCTTCATACTAAATAGCAAACCCTCTTAACACCCCAAGCAACCACTAATCTATTGTCTGTTCCTACAGTTTTACCTTTTCAAGAGTGTAGTATAGGTGAAATCATATAATATGTAACATTTTGAGACTAGTTTCTTTTACACAACTTACTGCCTTAAAGATTCATCCAATTTGTTGCAAGTACCCTCTTCAATGCTGAATAGTACTCCATTACATGGTTATACCTCAGTTTGTTTACCCATTCACCCATTGAAGAACATCTTGATTGTTTCCAGTTTGGGGAGTTTATGAATACAGCTGTTAAAACATTTGTGATCAGATTTCTGTTTGAATATGGGTTTTCATTTTTCTAAGGTAAATATCCATGGTTACTGGATCATGTGGTAAGTATATGTTTAATTTTATAAGAAACTGCCTATTTTCCAGATTGGGTATATTATTTTACATTCCCAATGGAAATATATAAGTGTTACGGTAGCTCTGCATCTTTATCAGCACTGGGTATTGTCATTTTAATACGTGTATATATGTAGTATTTTTAATTTGAAATTCTTTATTGGCTAATCATGTTTTGCTTCTTTTCATGTCCTTATTTACCATCTTTATATCTTCTTTGGAGAGGTGCTTGTTCAAATCTTTTGCCTATTTTAGATTGTTTGTTTTCTGACTGTTGAATTTTGAGAGCTGTATATACACCTTGTTTATAACCAGTTCTTTGTCACATTGGTGATATGCAAATATTTCTCCCAATCTGCAGCTTGCGTTCCATTTTTATAATAGTATCTTTCACTGAACAAAAATCTTAAATTGTGATGGTTCTGATCTCTATTGTTTTATAATAAATCTTAGGGAGCATGATTTCTCCAATTTTATTATTCTTTTTCAAAATAGTTTTGGCAATTCTAGTTGCTTTTTTATATAAATTTTAGAACCAGTATTACTGTATCTATCTACCAAAGAAAATCCAACTGGGATTGCGGCTGGAATTTAGTCAAATCTTTAGATTATTTTGAAGGAAAATTAACATCTTAACTATGTTGAGCCTCTGGTTCATGGATGTGGTATGTCTGTTCATTGATTTAGATCTTCCTTGATTTATTTTATTAATGTTTTATAATTTTTATCATACAGATTTTTTAGATTTATACATAATTATGTCATTTTTTTGGAGTTGTTGTAATTTGTATTCTTTAACATTTTTGATTTCTAACTGTTGATTGTTAGTATATAAATAATATTAGTATTTCCCCACCTGTTTCAAGAAGAGAGCAAACATGTTCCATCTCTTGATGGAAGGAGCAGAAAAGTTACATTGTACAGGGCATACATAGAGGAAGAGGAGGAATGTGTGATGATTAAACGATCTACCTCAATTATCTATCTATCTATCTATCTACCTATCTTATTAATCTCAGGTGTAGAAAAATGTGATCGATTTTTTAAAATGTGACCTTGTATCCAGTGACTTAGATAAACTCACTTATTAGTTCTAGGAGCTTTTTTTTTAGATTCCTTGAAAATTTCTCCATAGATTATCATGTTATGTGTGAATGGGCAGAACCCTCTTTTTAATATCAGGTTTTGGTAACAGTCTCCCAGAAATTAGATAAAAAATTCAAGTCATATAAAACAAAGC
This sequence comes from Hipposideros armiger, assembly GCF_001890085.2. NCBI lineage: Eukaryota > Metazoa > Chordata > Mammalia > Chiroptera > Hipposideridae > Hipposideros > Hipposideros armiger. The sequence continues at coordinate 2,449,557 of NW_017731370.1, forward strand.
TGGATATTGATGTTTTATTTCTATCTTCCTGATTTAAATTCCTTTCAGATTATCTGCATGCTTTCCTTCCCACGCCCCTAATCATAAGGACTTTTGTACGTTCTCCCAATGAAATGGTCTTATGGCAAGAGTGGTTTTGGCAACATGGTCTTTCTGAATATTAACTATTCTAAAACTGAAATCAACGTTCCTAAATATTCTCTAGAATTTATAACCTCATACCCAGGAACACCCTCAAAGAAGTTATTCCAAATATAGATACCTAGAGGTAAATGTTGCATCTTTAACACTAGTAATGATAAAATGAAACTGGAGCCAGACATCCTTGTGGCCCAGAGTTCTCCTCAAGGGCTTCTGATAATGGAATGAAAAAGCATCAGCCTCAGGAATGAGACAGCCTTCAGAGACAAGAGAAAGGGGGCTGACATTTCTGCCCCCTCAAAAGGCCTTCGGAAGCAAACCACGGTTAGTATCTTCCAGACATCGAGGTTCCATCATTTGTTTATAGGAAAATGGTCCTCCCACCACTGGCTGATCCCTCAAGGATTTTTCAAACAGCTTAGCCCACACAAATGACAGGCTGAAGTTAACTGTATTGCTTTAATTGAGGCCTGTCAAAAATACCAACACGCGGGAGGTGGCAAGACATGGATGTTTTGCACGTCAGAGTTACTGGCTCTTGTATGATGCATTTGATCTGCTGTGAGTCCAGAATTATTGTAGGAAATAAGAAGGAAGGTGAGAGAAATATTTCTCTTGGGCTTTCTTAGCCCACATGCTGTGTATCATTAATCTGGCAACAAAACAGGAAGCAACCTAGATACTCAGAGCCAAAAATAAAGCCCAGGCGCTATGTCTGGAAGTCCTAAAGACAAGACAGAAGGAGTCTTTTAATTAGGACTGACCAGCCATAATAAACCTATGGTTTATTACTATGCTCCCTGGCGTGCACTACACCACCCATATAACGGTGTTAGTAGCTAAAATTTCACATCATTTGAAGGGAAAAAAAAGCCAACATAAAAATCCATTAAGTCTCTAGGGATGGGTTACCTTGCCGAGTTTTATCAATAGTACTGCACAGCTATGAGTGGACTCTATCAAATCCAATCTCTCTGCCTCTCAGGCACTATTGCCAGTCTGAGGTGGGGTTGGTGATGGGATGGAGGGGTTCTTCTAAAGAATGCATGGAGTTGTTGGTTGGAACTAGATTTTATTTTATTTTTCAATAAGTACTCACCAACATGTGACCACACCTGAATTACTGACATGCTACAGCTACTTTTTCTTGTTTTTTATTTTTATTTTTTAATTGAGATACAATTGACATATAGCATTGTGTAAGCTTAAGGTGTACAACATGATGGTTTGATACACATATATATTGAAAAATGATTACTATAATACATGTAAGCATTCTTAATGATATTGAAGCATGTCCCATCCATCCCTCCCTCCATCCATCCATCTACAATTACCCAGCACCTACTATGTTCCTACTATTGGCATCACTAATCTAGGTGCTCAGAATACAAAGTTGTACAAAATATAGACATCTCTGCCCTAAGAAGTTCCTAGTCTTAGTTACCCTTTTTCAGAAGCCATGTTATTCCTTTCTTCTTTTCTTTGTTTATGTGACAAATCCTAATTGTAGTACAGCCATTTTATCTTAAAATGTAAAATAACTTTAACTTTTTTCCCTATTGCAAAGCAACATACATATACTGTAGAAAAATGAGAAGATACAAAAAATAGAAGGCAAATTGCTGTCATATCTGTATATATCCTTAAGATCAGGGTTTTCAACATTGGCACTACTGACATTTTGGGCTGGATGAATCTTTATTGTGGAGGGCTGTCCCTTATGCATTGTAGGATGTTTAGCAGCATCTCTGGCCCCTACCCACTAGATGCCAGTAAAAACTCCCTTTTTACTTCCCATCCCTATTGGAACAACCAAAAATGACTCCAGGCATTGCCAAATGTCTCCTAGGCCCTAGCTGTCTTAGGTCATTCTGGGTTCACGGCGAGGTTTCTTGACTGAATTCTATGATTCACCCCTTTTCGCCTCCAAGAGTCTAGATGACACTTATAAATACAGGGAAAAGAGTCAAGTGGAATAAAAGGTATCAGCTTTGGTAATTGTTCAAGTTGAGGCAACTGGACCTCAGGTGAGTCTGACTGGTTTCACTCATCTGAAGCAATTCGAGAAGCTGGAGACAGAAAGAAGAGGCCTGGTTGGGCTTGTGTGAAGCAGGAACCGATCCTATGGTTCTGAGGAAGCATATTGAGAGGCCAGGGAAGGGGGAGGTTCTGTTTTAGGGTTTTGAGGCAGAATGACCTCCATCTACTTGTGTGCCAATGTGGCCAACTAAGATAAGACGCTCTCTCTAGATTGAAGCATCGGCCCCATGGCTGGGCGCTTCCTTCTCAGCACTAGGAGAAAACCACAGTGTTGGAAGGAACTCCTGTTTGATGAGCTGAGGCAGAGAAGTGGGGGTCCGGCAAAGAAGGATTTCCCCACATGTAGTTTTTTTCTGTTAATATATAAATACACATATGTATTTTAAGTAAAAACAGCATCATGCTGTACACAGTGTTTTTAGCCTTTTTACTATCATACTGTACGTACTGTTTTGTAACCCTTTTTCAGTTACCATATCAACACTTCTCACATTTAATTATTGAAAACATCATTTTAAAGGGCTGCATTTTGCTTGCTTGTACTTAATGTATTTTAGCCAGTTCACTTCTGACTTTTGTTGTTTTCAGATTTCTTCTGTTATGAATACACTCGAGGTTCTAAGAGGTTAAGACCACATTAGTCTCTGATTATTGCCTAAGAGCAAAGTATTAGACTTGAAAACCTTGGTTCAAACAGTGTGTATTGCCATGGCCTTCTATAAAGGGGCCCCAAATTACATGTTGCTTCAGGAATTAAGAGAACTGGGCCATAAATGAAGAAAGGGTGACTTAACAGATGCACTGCATATTTTTATGGCTTCTCTGAAGCTCAGATGACTGCTGAAGTCTGGGGCCCCCAGTTTCAAAGACTAGAACCCTGATGTGGGTTTTGCTGCCCTTCCCTCACCCCCCCAGCAGCTGAGCCAGAAGATTCTCCTCTCCTGTTCCTGGGTGCACTTAACTCCTGGCATATCATAGTGCTTCGTGGCTGGCGCCATGGTGTGGACAGAACCTTTGTCATCTTCTGGATTTGGCAACCCTGATGAGGTTAGGTGCATTTTCATGGGCTGTGGGTTCCGTTGGAGAAGGCTATGTGTATTGTAAATATTTTTAGATTTCTGTATATTATGATGTTTTGACATCTTAGAAAAAATCTTTGTGGCTGAGGAGAGACAGACTGCTTCTCCCTGAGATAACCAATTCCTAGAGAAAACAAAGGACCCAACCAGGAACATGCCATTGATTTACAAACTGACCAATCTAGAGCGTGACTGCCTCCGTCTGGCCCATGTACCCCAGCTGGCAATATTCCTCTGCCTTAATCACCCAAGGACCAGGGCCAGGTGCCAGGCAGCTAGGGACCGCCCAATGCCTACTCAAATTATTCAAACTAGCCAAACCTAAGCTGTCTACCTGCCTTGACTTTCCTGCAGAAACCCCAGTGAAGGCCTTGGCCTAAGCACTTCTCTCACTCCTGTCTTCTGCCTTCGGACCACTTGGGAGCCTTTCCCAGTGGCCCTGCCCGATGTGCCATGACTCCTGTCTCTGGGCTCTGAGTATAATAAACTTTGTTTTTCCCTGAGCCTCTCCTCTGTCTCCTCCTGTGGCCACACCTACTAGCCATTTCATAAAAGAGTATAAAATACTACAGTGCAGGGCAGGTCGTCAGGCTTTATGGAGCTGATTCCCAAAGCTTCCAGCCTTGAGCTGTGGTGATCAGTTGTCACTTGAGTGCTTTTACCATCTTGACCAAGAATCTGGATATTGACATTTTTATTTGCATGTTTCCAACCTGAGGACCCATAAGGAAGAGCTGCTAGAATTTACTCACACATTCCCTTCTGCTCTAGAAGTTCCTAGAAGAATAACCTTTAACCAGGGTGGATTTTAAACACTAATACCAGTTAAATACTGTCTAGAAATCAAAAGCTCACTTTGTTCCGGGAGACTTTATATCTTTTTGCTTCATTTCTCTCTTCCACAATTTAAACTGGATCCCCAAAAGTGCCATCTAAGTTGTGGAGCGGGAGACAGCCAGATTGCCAAGGTTAATATTTGTGTTTGGAAGCATGGCCCCTGTCGATCAGGCAGTAGCCCTTGAGCTGCCTCCAAGGTTTCCCTTAGCCAGTGTGTTGGCCAAACAGTCCCGCTCTTCATTCGCTTTTTACAGTTTGGGAGGGAGCTGAGTGTTTTCACGGGAAGTGACTGACTAGTCATTGAAGAGGCTGTGGCAATGGTGGGGGTCAGTCCCCTGGGGTCCAGCTCAACATACCCAGCTGCCCCCCTTCAACCTCAGGCCAAATTGGGTAAACCCACGGGGTTTGGAGAAAGAGCAGAACCAATGGGGTTGGCTCAACAAACAAACTCCCAGTGTTCCACCCACTCTGAATCCAGTGCCAAGGTCCATCCTCCAGAGACACTGATGGCTCTGTTCTGTGAGGTGGCAGCCTTGCGTCACTCAACTGGAAAAAGGTGGTGCTAGACCTCCCTCTTGCAAAACGTAGACCTGCCAGAGAGCAGGGCCAGAGCCCTGACACCGGATACTTGCAGGGGTGTTCAACTCAGGGAGGCAACTCATTTTTCTCCTGGCACTCTGTGGAGGTCAGGGACACCTTAGGTTGTCTCGGGAAGGACTGAGGAGTGAAGTCTCAGTCTTTGCATACTGCCTCGTGAGCAGCTCCATGGGCCCCACCCTGCCATTGGTGGATTCCAGTGTCCATAGGGTCAAAAAGTGCAGCCAAAGTGAAGAACAAGTCATCCAACAAAATTCCCTACATTCTGATTACTGCTATTAAAAAATCAACAACCCTCCCCACAAACATACACACACACACAACTGTGCATACAAATAAGGAATAAACAGAAATACAAATTTTAACTCTGACTTCTTCATTTTCTGTGATGTGGCTATGTTCTCTTTATAATAAAAAAAATGAAAAAGAAATAACTGTAAAAATTTCACCAGTTTTTCAAAGGTAGAATCAGGGCAGTTAATATTTCTAGGTGTCCAGTCTGGTGAATGTGTGCAAACACACATACACCTGGGGAACTGGTGGTTGCATTGGGTGTGGGTGGGGCAGTTTAGCTGGGCATGCTTACCTGGGTAAGGCCTGATTGTTTTTACATGGAATTGAATGCAGTAGAATCCTGGAAGACTTAGGGCTTTTGCCTCAAGCCAAAAAAAAATCTTGGAGGCCACTGGGCCTGCTTTGGCTCATTAATAATGTCAGCCGCTGAGTGAGCCTGGAGTGGAGTGAACATGGGGCAGCGTACATGGAGAAGGACCAGCGTAGTTGGCAAGGGGTGTGGGGCATGTGGAGCATGTGGAGAAGACAGGCTCTAGGGAGACGGGAGAAAAGACAGAGGATGCTGGAGAACTCTGTCTCAAGGGAGGCCCTCTCTCACACTTGGTAGGGATCCTATGGGCTAACCTCACATTTTTTTTCCTAAGCCATTGGATCTTACCAACTGTACCCAGGAGATTGATGGGAGACTAAAGCTTTCATTCCAGAACGCACCACCTCCCACCCCAATCCGGGTACTGAGATCTCTACTGCAGATCTTTCTGCTAAATCCTGAGAATCTCTTTCCCAGCTCTTCTCTTCCAATTTCCCATCCCCTTATGTAGACACCCACCCCTTCCCTTTGCTTCCATTTACTTAAATTAAGGGCACGCTTTTATCAGGATCTGAAAAGTGTGATTCTAAATATTTTGTTAAGATAATTTGGGCTTGGGAATCCAGTTTGGTAAGGCAGGTGTGTGTGTGTGTGTGTGTGTGTGTGTGTGTGTGTGTGTGTGTGTGTGAATATTCCAGACACTGTAACCTTGAGGTCATCCCCACGATCTGTCCCTCTAAGGATTCTGATTCCAATTCCAATGTGTGTGTGTATGGTCGGAGGTTTCCCCACACCAGCTGGGTGTCTTACCATTCAACTCAATTCTGACATTATCAACCCAGATATAGCATCAGATTCCATAGGTTAAGGACTCAGTCCCACACACCTGCTTCCCACTTCAGATGCCAATCACAAGTCCGGTTGTTACTTGTACTTCTGACAGACCGGCTGTAGAACAAAGGTTCCCACAATCCCCTCCTCGAGTTCAATTAATTTGCGGGAGCAGCTCACAGAACTCAGAGAAACATTTTACTTACTAGATTACCAGTTTATTAGAAAAGATTATAACTCAAGAGCAGGCAGATGGAGGAGATGCATAGGGGAAAGGAATGGAGAAAGGGGTGCAGATCTTCCATGCTTTTCCTGAGTGCATGACCCTCCACAGATCACATATTCACCAACCCCGAGAGCCTTCCAGACTCTATCCTTCTGGGCTTTTTGGAGGTTTCATTACATAGGCACTATTGATTAAATCATTGGCCATTGGGGATTGATTCACCCTCCAGCTCTTCTCTCCTCCCTGGAGGTGGGGGTGGGTATGACATTTCTAATCTTTTAATTACCCAGTTAGTTCTCCTGGCAACCAGACCCCATCCTTAGGAACTTTCCAAAAGTCATCTGTTAACATAACAAAAGCACCTCTGTTGCTCTCATCACTTAGGAGATTCCAAAGGTTTTATTTTTTTATTTTATTTTATTTTATTTTATTAACGTGTGTCTGTTTTCTTTTCAATTACAGTTTACATACATTATGTTAGTTTCAGGTGTGCAACCCAGCGAGTAAACATTTATATAACTTACAAAGTGATCACCCCAGTAAGTCTCATACCGACCTGACACCATACACAGTTATTACAATATTATTGTCTGTATTCCCTGTGCTTTACTTTACGTCCTATAACTATTTTGTAACTACCAGTTTGTACTTCTTAATCTCTTCACCTTTTCCACCTGTCCCCAACCCTTCTCACATCTATCACTTCAATAAATCTAGTGCCCATTTGATACCATACATAGTTATTACAATATTATTGACTATATTTCTTATGCTATACCCTACATCCCCATGACACTGTGTATCAATCAATTTCTACTTCTTAATCTCTTCCCCCTATTTCACCCACTCCCCTCAAATCACCTATTTGGAAACCATCAATTTGTTCTCTGTATCTATGAGTTTGTTTCTGTTTTCTTTGTTTGTTTATTTTGTTTTTTACCTTCTACTTACAAGTGAAATCATCTGATATTTGTTTTTCTCAGCCTGACTTATTTCACTTAGTATAATACCCTCTAGGTCCATCCATGTTGTTGCAAATGGTAAGATTTCATTCTTTTTTATGGCTGAATAATATTCCATTGTATATATGTACCACAATTTCTGTACCAATTGTCTATCCATGGACACTTAGGTTGCTTCTGTACATTGGCTATTGTAAATAATGCTGCAATGAACATAGGGATGCATATATCTTTTCGAATTAGTGTTTTGGATTTCTTCAGGTAAATACCAAGAAGTGGAATTGCTGGGTCATGAGGTAGTTCTATTTTTAATTTTCTGAGGACCTCAAAACTGTTTTCCATAGTGGCTGCAGCAATTTACAGTCCCACCAACAGTGCACAAGTGTTCCCTCTTCTCCACATCCTAGCCGATACTTCTTGTTTAATTTTTTATTTTTTTATTTTTTTATTTTTTTTTAGCTGAGCCATCCTGCCACCTGTTGGCAGCTCAGCGGCAGCTCAGCTTGGGCCAGGAATCAAACCACTGTTGCTCAGAGCTCAAACTCTTGAGCAAGCTCTTAACCAACTGAGCCACTCGGCTGGTCCCTTCTTGTTTATTGATGCATTGATGATAGTCATTCTGACAGGTGTGAGATGATATCTCATTGTGGTTTTAATTTTCATTTCCCTGATAATTAGTGACACTGAGCATCTTTTCATATGTCTGTTGGCCATCTGCATGTTCTCTTTAGAGAAATGTCCATTCAGGTTTTCTGCCCATTTTTTAAATTGGATTTTTTGTCTTTTTTGGTGTTGAGTTATACAATTTTTTTTTTTTTTACAATTTTGGGTATTAAGCCTTTATCAAATGTATCACTGGCAAATATTTTCTCCCATTCAGTATGATGTCTTTTTGTTTTGTTGATGGTTTCTTTGCTATGCAAAGACTTTTTAGTTGATGTAGTCCCATTTGTTTATTTTTTCTTTTGTTTCCCTTGTCTGAGGAGACATATCCAAAAATATATTTCTAAGAGCAATGTTAGAGAGTTTACTGTCTATGTTTTCTTCTAGGAGTTTCATGGTTTCTGGTCTTACATTTAAGTCTTGAATCCATTTTGAGTTTATTCTTGAATACCGCGTAAGAAGGTGGTCTAGTTCATTTTTTTTTTTTGGAATATATCTGTCCAGTTTTCCCAACACAATTTACTGAAAAGACTATCTTTAACCCATTGTATGGTCTTGCCTTCTTTGTCATAGATTAATTGACCATATAGGCATGGGTTTATTTCTGGGCTCTCTATTCTGTTCCATTGATCTATTTGTCTGCTTTTATGCCAGTATCATGCTGTTTTGGTTCCTATAGTCTTGTACTGTAGCCTTGTAGTATAGTTTGTCATCAGGTAGCATTATAGCTCTGACTTTGTTTTTCTTTCTCAAGATTGCTTTGGCTTTGGGGTCCTTTGTGGTTCCATATGAATTTTAGGATTATTTGTTCTACTTCTATGAAAAATGTTATCCGTATTTTGATAGGTATTGCATTAAATCTGTAGATTGCTTTGGCTAGTATGGACATTTTAACGATGTTAGCTCTTCCTATCCATGAGCATCTTATAGCCTTCCATTTATTTGTATCTTCTTGAATTTCTTCAGTGTCATATAATTTTTCAAGTATAGGTCTTTTATCTCCTTAGTTAAATTTATCCTAGGTATTTAACATAACAAAAGACACCTTTGTTACTCAAAAGACATCACTTAGGAAATTCTAAGGATTTTATAAGCTCTGTGCCAGAAAGTAGGAGAAAGACAAAATACATAGTTCTTATAAAGCACAATATCATATTCCCAGAGACAGGATGTTAAGACCAAGGATATTTCTTGACCTTCATAGGTCATGCTTCTCCCCCTCAGGATGAGCCTCTTACTGGTATCACACAACAAAAATGTCCACTGAATGTCAGAAAAGAGAATGCTCTTTCAAAAACAATGTAAGATGGAATCAGTCTAGGGTAGAGCAGTTGACAAAAGGAAGGAGTAGATTGACAAGCTGAAGAACTAGAAGTGAGATCATTTCTAGGTGGGATGTGTGTGAAAAGTAGTGGGCCAGGAGGACCAATGGCAAAGCAAGAAATGCGGCTGCCCAGTTAGACTTGGGAATCCTTCTAGGTTCTTTATCCTGCAGGAATGAACTCTATTTATTGGGGTCCCTCATGTCTTTCTTCATACAGGCTGCCTGCAATCATCTTCTGGGAGACCTGAAGCAGATGCTCTGACTCTCAGGAGTCACAGGAGAAAGAAAATTGGAAGAAGATAAAAATGCAATCACTGAGAACTGAGGAGAACAAGAAAGTCTGATTAGGGGGAGTCTTGACTCTCAGGACAGGGGTGAGCCATCTCTAGATTAGGAGGAATTTCTTAGTAAGTAGGGCAGAAACAACCATTGCTTGGCTCAGATCCATAGCGTCCAGGCCAGCAGGTAAAAAACACATTGAAAGAAAGGATATGGATTTATTTTGTTTGTTCCCTGGTCCAGGTATGGTTTGGGGAGTCTTCTTGGCTTTTGGATTTGGAAGCTTTCACATGGGTAAAAACTGAATTTTGCTTTATCTCTTGAATCAATGTACCTGAGGAGTGAAGCCCCACAGGGCCATTTTCTAAGAACCAAACTGCCTCCCTCAGGCAAGGCTAAGCCTCTGCTCTCCCAGGAGACTTGTGGGTGAGTGTGGCTGTAGATCATTTTGGCGAAGGTTCTGGCTTCCTTATGTGGGCCTCCAGGTGTATCAGATACTGGCCTCCTGCGGGGCCTCATTTAATACGTACGTTGAGAGATTGGAAGTGGAATTTCTCATTTTGCCCACTCATAAAGGAATGCCACAGGGCAGTACTCTGCCTGAGGTAAAAGAGGCCAGTGAAGGAACATTTGCCCCCATTGGCCTGGACCCTTCCCTGACTGTCAACATCTCAGCCATGTTGCAATATTTCCTCTGGAGAAGGCTCTGTTCTCAGAGGCTCTGCCAACAAAATGCATGAAAGTAATTTTTTGCTCATTTTGAGACATTCCTTCCTGCATCTCTGCCAGCCACGTCCTCTAGCTTCTCCTTGCCTGGACCCTTGATGGCGAGAAGTGACCTAAGCTAAGTGGGCACTCACACCCCAACATGCACATGCCATCAGGAGGCACCCTGTCGAGAGTATGTGACCCCTCCTTTTTCCCATCCAAAGGGGCCCCATGTGTGATTTCATCAAACAGGACATTCCAAGGCCCTCTGCAACCTTTCATGTTGCTTGTGCAATCTCCAAACTTGAAAGCAGAGGAAGTGTGAGCCAGATATTGTCATCTGAGGGCTGGGAGTTCCACAAATTCATCAGGCTGGGAGTGTCTCCCATTAGCTGGGGAGGTGCACTCCTCCGTCACTCTTTGCAGGGCTGGGCAACATGGGTCATGTTTTTGACTTCCATAACGTTGGCTGTTGGGCAGCTCCAAGCACCTCAGGAGGAAGATTGTCTTCTTATTTTGGAAGGGTGGCCTCCAGTGGCCTGAGGGCCTGTCACAGTCTGCTGATTCTGTTCCTACCAGGTTCCAGGACCTCTGACCACAAAGCAATGAATGTTCTTTCACAGCTCATCTTAATACACATGGCAGAGAGAACTGAGCCTTTTCTTCTCTGAAAGAAACATCCTGGAAATAGCTAAAAGTCAAAACAAACACAAAAACAAACAACCCTTTCAGACCTGCAATCTGTGCCCCACTGGAAAAACAAACTCTGTCTGGGTTTTTGGGCAGAGAAGATTAGGAAAGGCCAGCTCACATGTGTGGCTTCAGAAAACTGGCTGAGTATTGTAATTGATTGCTAAAATGGCCACAGATTCTCCTTGACGTTGCAGCTCCTCTCATCAAGGGGTGGAATCTGTTTTCTTACCCACTGAATCTGGGCTGACCTTTGACTTGCTCTGACTAATACAATGTGGCAGAAGTGAGCATATGCCAAGTCTGATCAAGTGTTGCACACTTTCTCTCACTCTCTTCTGACCACCATGTGCACAAGCCCAGCCTAGCCTGCTGGACGATGAGAGACACAACTAGTCACCTGCCTTATTGCCTGACTGACAGCCATCCAACTCTCGGACATGACTGTAGCCATCCTGGAGTGGCCAGCTGCCAGGTGACCCCCCATTTGTTGACAGACAATGAGGGAGTCTAGCCAAGCCGTCCCAGATGAGAAGAACCACCCAACCCATTCATAAGAGTTCTGAAAAATAATAAATGGTGATTGGTTTAAGCCACTAAGTTTTAGGGTGGTTTAGTTATATAGCACAAGTTAATTGATACATCAAAAAAGGTCCATCATCAAGAGAAGAGTGGGGAGAAGAGAGAGGTGAGAGAAAGACAGAGGAGGAGGTTTTCATAGCTGCTTGCTCAACCTTCTCATATAAATATCATCTCCTTTGCTTTATCATCAACACTAATTTTATGGGCAAAGATCAAACAGGACAGGTAAGTTGCTCAGACTCATGCAAACTGGCAAATTGGAGACTCAGGTCTGCTGACCTGTCTATTGTTCTGTAGGGTCCCATTCCGCCTCCTCTAAAATTTACAATGGGAGTTAACAACATTTGAAAATGCCAAACAGGTGCCATAGTTGGCCGGTATTGCCTAATGAATTAGTCCCTTAGACTTAGAGTCAGATAGAACAGGGTTCAAATCCTGGCTCCTCCCTTCCCAAGATCCATGATGTTAGGCATGTGGCTTAATTTCTTGGAAAAGGAAAGGTGAAAGTATTCTGTTTCTAGAGAACTAAGAGAGGTTAGCATGCTTATCTTCTGTTTCCATGTTGACATTTTAGGAAGTGTCTTAGTCAGATGGGCTGCAATAACAAAATACCATAAACTAGGTGTTTTAAATAACTAACATTTCTTTCTCACAGTTCTCGAGGTTGGAAATCGGAGATCAGGGTTCCAGCATGGTTGGGTTATTGGTGGGTCCCTCTTTCTGGTTTGCAGATGGCCATCTTCTCATTGTATCTCATATCGTGGAAAAGAGAGCTAGTTAGCTCTCTGGCTTCTTATGAGGACACTAACCCCATTCACGAGGGCTCCACTCATGACCTAATTACCAACCAGAGGCTGCATCTCCAAATATCATCAACATATAAATTTTGGAGGTGTGTGTGTGTGTGTGTGTGTGTGTGTGTGTGTGTGTGTGTGTAGGGGGAGCATACAAACATATAGTCCATTGCGGGGAAATAAGTCCTACCTTTAGTACAGGGATGAGCCCTGGGGCCAGCAGGCTGTTCAAGTAAACTGCTTAGGAAATGAACCTTGCTCTGAATGTGATTGATATCTCAGTTGGCTTTTAAGAATTGACCTCAGGAGAGTTCCTGTTTACTTAGCCTTTAAGTTGTAGGTTTGAGTATTTTCCAGAACTCACTGTAGAAAGCTTAGCATGTAATATGCCTGAAAGAAGGAAGTGTTTGTGACCACAATGCTTGAATTTAAGCCCCGTCTACTTCCTGGGCAACTTCAACCTCTTCTTCACTTCAGTTTTCTTACTTTCCTTTCTCTCTTTTTCTCTTTTTCTAGTTTTATTGCGATATAATTGACATATAGCATTGTGTTAATTTAAGATGTACAACATAATCACTTCATATATGTATTTGTAAAATGATTGCCACAATAAGTCTAGTTAACCTCCGTCACCTCACATAGTTATAATTTTTTTTCTTGTGATGAGAACTTTTAAGATTTAGTCTCTGGCAACGTTCAAATATACAATATATTATTATTATAGTCACAGTTTTCTTACTTTCAAAATGGAGACAAGAAAATGAGATAATGAAAACCAAGGTACCATAAGAATATCAATTTATCATCACCATCATCATCATCATCATCATCATCTTCATCATCATCATCATCATCATTACAAGAGTGAAGTTATTACTGAAGTTGATTTAAATGGCAAATTCAAAAAGTTTTGTGTTAAACAAAATGACATATATTCTACCTCTTTCAGAAGCAAAAGCCTTTAGAATACCTAGAACACTTAAGCACACTAGGATGATACGTTTTTTTTAGATGGCTGGGTGTATCAGTTAGGAATACTGCATACAACAGAAAATGCAGTAAGCAGTGGCTTAAATAAATAGGCAGTTATTTTCTCACTTGATAAGAAGCTTAAAGGTGGGAGGTTGCTGGCATTGGTTCAGTTGCTCAATGATGCCCAGGTGTTCACTTTGTCATCCTTAACATATTGGCTTTCATCTTCATGCTTACTGCCCCATGGTTCCAAGATAGCTGCTGGAGATGCAAATCGAGGAAGGAAGATAAGAGAATCCAGAGTTTCCCTAGAAACTCCCATAGGAGTTTTTGTTTATTTGTTTGTTTTTTGTTTAGGTCTCATTGACCAGAACTTTGTCACATGACCACCTAAGCTGCAAGGGAGGCTAGACAAGATTTACTTTTTTCAGACTCCACAGTAGAGACAGCTAAGTGAGGAAATATTTGTGAATGTGTTGGTCTAACTAACCAGCAGTGATCCCCAGGGAAAATTTAAGTTGGTGTTTTGTTTGTTTGTTTTTTAAATTTTTGCTTGTTTGTACTTCCTGATATTTTTGTAACAGACATATTGTATGTTTGTATAATAAGAAAGAAACTGATTAAGATCTATGATTTTTAAAGTAATCAAATAAAAGACCTCAACCTACTGTTGTCATATTGAGCATGATGTGGGAATGGTTTGATTACACATGTTGCCTGGCTGTAGTGTCTCCTTTTCTTGTCTTCCAAGCCAAGCGGCAGATTAATGTTCAACACTTGAAAAACGTTGGCAAACCACCACTTGAGACTTTGGGGGAAACAAAGACCATGTCTAATTGAGTTATTCTATATTATGCCTCTGCAGATCACTTTTGTACTGTTGTTCTCTACCAAAAGAGAGGAAGGAACATACAAGAAAGGAACAAAGTCTTAAGACACATGGAAACAAATTCAAAAGCAGCAATGGCCAAAGCCAAACTTTGGTAGGGATGAGGTATACAGGAAAAATTTATAATCAAAATTCTGTTCTCTGAGTCTAGGAGGAAAATCACCAACTGTTATTGACAAAGTGGCTGGTAAGCAAATAAAAAGGTGACAAATGATGGCACCAGAAGATTGTGCAATTTGCAACATGTTACAGATTAACTGGTGTTGTGCTTGCCAATGAGACCAGTTTTAGGCAAAGGGGGAAAATGTGGCTTGATTTAGAGCTGATGATATAATGTGTCTAGTCTTTGGAGATCAAAAGAAAGCTTGCCTGTAAAACATTGTTAATGAAACTGGAGCAAAGGGTAGGCTCTTCTCTTGGGTGTGTCAAAAGGAAATTTTGCTCTGTGCCAGGCCAATGGGATGTGAGTCATAGTGTGTTCTTCGTGATGTCGTCGTGGCCACGTGATCTCATGTTCAACCCCACTGGCCATAAACTCTGCAGATTTATCAATTGTGTGTATCAGTCTTTTTAATTCCTGATGATTTGGGTGGCCAAGTAGTTCTTTTCTTTTCCTGTGGTGTATGACTAGAGACTACAGGTACTTTGTTTTGTATTTTCTTAGAGAGTGGCTGGTATGTCTCTGTGTGTGTGTGTGTGTGTGTGTGTGTGTGTGTGTGTGTGTGTG
>NW_017731370.1:2464512-2514759 GCF_001890085.2 Hipposideros armiger
GAGAGAGAGAGAGAGAGAGAGAGAGAGAGAGAGAGAGGAGAGAGGGAGCGAGATGGTGGTGGTGGTGGGGAGAGTAGAGAAGCAATTTACTTTCATATTATCACTCTGTGAGATCAGATTTTGAACATCTCACCTGTGATAACTTAGTATCTTTTTCTTGCAACTAGAAACTAATAGGTGGAGGGTGAATTGATCTACATCTTCCTTGGATAACTTCAAGGAATGCTGAGGGCTCTATAAATTTAGGCACTATAAATTCAGCTAAGGCCAAGAAGTGAAAGTCACATTGTCTGTTGTGTGGAATTAGCATGAAGGAGGACCCAACATCCTTAGCATGAAATCCTATTGAAAGAAAATTCTCCTGTATTCTGAAGCCTGGAATAACTTCATCGTGGTAAAACTTATCATCTTGTGCAAGAGCAAATTCTTCTTAAAATACAGTGGAAACCACTGGTTTTGTTCAGCTCCCTTCTGTTAAGTTCCATGTGCCTGAATTTCCACGGAATTCCTATTTATAACACCACAGAGGTGCTGAAGAGCTGTCAGAGCCACACTCAAAGCTTAACTGAAGCACTCACGTTTCCTTTCCTCCTGGCCTCTGGTTACTGAAAACATTTGCTGAAAATTGCTGTCCCACTCAAGAACTGTCAAAGGTAATTGTATTGCACAAAAGTTACCGAGAAACATGAAATAATATGGTTACCACCTGGCGACCAAGTTAATAGAACCTGTCTGATGAGCCTCAAGCCTGCCACATGTGTACACACCAGTTTCTATCTGAAAACCACGACAGCGTAGATTTGTAAGGAAGACGTGTATCAGAGGCCTCTTAGTGGCAATTTACAATACAAATCCCTATGTAAAGGGCAGTTGTCAGGTCACCAAATCCAGTGAGGTCTGAGATTCCGGGAATGGTAGCTAGGGAGAAGATGGGGGGAGAATTAGGCGCTTTGGGAATGCGGACCTGTGTGATGCGTGCAGCCGTACTTACTTCAAAAAGCAAGGTCTAGACTTGGCTATTCTCACAGCTGGCAATGACCTTGGTGTCTAAGAAAATGAAAATCAGAGGCTCAGGAGGTGGAGCGGGGGTGGCTAGAGAGTCTTTCTGAGTCCCCCCAACCCCCGCCCTTTGCCTCTGGCCCACACTGTGCCTGTCCAGATGAGGAGGAATCTCTTTTTTCCCTTAAAATTCCCCAGAGAAGGAAATCCTCCTCATTCTTGGTTGTCATTTTCAGTCTCACATCCTCCTTGAGATGGTTTTGCCTTAACTTGAACTTATAAGACCCCAAGAAACTCTCCAAAAACAAGTGTCTCTATTCATATGTCAAAAACCCCACTAAGCCCCCAAATCCACTCATGGATTCCCTTATGGGCATCTGTGTGAAACTGTCTTTTGGGGTCAGAAATTATGGCCGTTTGCCTGTGCATCTAATGCCAGGTGTCAGCATCCTAATCTGGTAGTCAGAGAATGGCTCAGGAAAAATGCATTGAAACCAGGAATTTTCAACTGTGGGTCCCAGGGTCCACATTGGAACCATCCTGACATCGTTAAAAAATCAACCAATGCTCAGTGTACCTGCTCTTTTTATCTTTGGTGATATTCACAGTTAAGCTTTCAAGGTATAAAATAATTCTTCCTTCTCAAGCAGTCCTTAAATTGAAACCAGGGAAGGCTACTTAATAATTCTTGGGACCCGGTGCGAAATAAAAATCTGAGGCTTTTTTCCCAAAAAGTAGGAAAAAACTTTACCATTTCTTTTGTGACCTCACTCTTTCAACCTCTCATAGTGCTTTTTATTAGCTATTTTAATGTCATACTCTTCCAGTCACGGGGATATTTGCAGGGTAAGTGTAGACCTCCATAGGCACCCAGAGCGCAGCCTTGCAGTCAAGTATGGAGGCGGTGCTTGCTCGACCCCATGCCTCCCGGTACCTGCACCAGGCCTATGGGGACGGCAGGAGCCTCTTGCGTGGGGAGCAGGTAGCCAAGAAAACACGCCAGGGAAGTGAGGAAACCGCAGGAGCCAGCAATGGGCACGTACCACTGTCCTATCGGATTTTACTTACAAAATATAAGTTCCAAGATAAAATTATTCAGATTTAAAAAATGGTAACCACAGCGTTCAACCCAAGTGTGAGGCCCCCTTCTGAGTTGGGGCCCTGTGTGACTTCACTGGTAGCGCACCAATGAAGCCAGTCCTGGTTGAAATTCATTCTCCCTTGGGATTTCAAAAGCAGAGCATAAATCAATGGAATCTTTTGTTGGAATCTTGCCTGATCACTTTAGTTCCCATTCTTTTCTATGTAATCTATTATTAATTTTTTGAAGCTTTTAGGATATTTTCTTTACCCTGGTATTCAGAAATTTTTCATTTAGTCACTTTGGTGTAAATTTTCCATTATTTGTTGTCTAGACCTGTCGGAGAACTCTTTCAGTCTAGAGACTCATGTCTTTCTGTCTGGAAAATAGTCTTGCAATGTTTCCTTGATAAGGTTCTCTCCTCTCTTTTTTCTGTTCTCTCTTTCTGCAACTCCTATTGCTGGATGTTGGATGAATCTTCTAATTTGCTTTCCTTTCTTTTCCTAGTTTCTCTTTGTTCATTGCCTTGGGGAGTTTTCCTCAATGTTGTCAATTTTCTACTAAATTAAAAAAATTTCCACATTATATTTTTTATTTTCAAGAGCTCTTTTCTCTCTTTAATTGTTTGTTATCCATAACAGCATATTCTTATTTGGATACAATATTTTTTTAATATCTATTTGAGAATACTAACAATATTTTCAATACTTTTATTCATTCCTAATTGTTTCTTTTATTTTCTATTTGTTTGATCTTATTCTTTTATATTGGAGACTTTTCAAAATTAACTGGTAATATGTTTATGTGGTATACAAAAATTATTTGGTCTTTGTCCCCTGTTTCCTTGCACAGAACTCCTAGAACCCTTGGGGTCTCCTGAGTGAGGAGAATGTTTTTGGTACACTAATGAGAAGACCTTTGGCTGAGGGGCTCTTAGATAGCTTCAGGATGGTGGCTGGTCTCTAGAAAGACCAAGCCATGATTAGAGGGTTGGGAATCCCAGCTCCAGGGAGAGGGACTGGAGATTGAGTTCAATCACCAAAGGCCAATGACTTAATCAATCCTACCTATGTAATGAAACTTTCTTAAAACCCTTAAAAGCTTCTGGGTAGGTGAACACATTGAGGTGCTGGGGGTGGTGCACCCAGAAAGGGCATGGAAGCTCTGTGACCCTCCCCCCCATACCTTGCCTTATGCATCTCTGTATTTGACTATTCCTGAGTTGTGTCTTCTACAGTAAAGCAGTAATAGTTAGTAAAGCACTTTCCTGAGTTCTGTGAGTTGTTCCAACAATTATCAAACATGAGGAAAAGGTCATAGGAACACCTGACTTACAACTGGTTGATCAGAAGTACTGGTGGCCTGAAACTTAAAACTGGCATCTGAAGTGGGGCAGCCTTGTGACACTAAGCCCTTTAACTTGTGGGATCTGACACTAACTCCAGGTAGACAATGTCAGAATTGAATTGAACTGTTGGACACCCATTTAGTGTCAGAGAGTTGGAGAAGTGGCATTGTAGAACACACCATGTATTTGATGTCATGAAGAAAAAAACCTCTTAATCTATATTCAGAAACTAGGCACTGTGGTTTGGGTGCTCTAAGGCCATGGACGGGATTTTTCTCTCAACTTCACCACAGTGATTGGGAAGTGAATCACCGACTCATTGAAGAACTCCCAAATGTCATTATCCATAGGTCTTTTTTCCCAGACAGTTTCAGAGGGGAATCTGAATCCCCAGCCAATGTGTGTGTGTGTGCGTGTGCGTGCGCGCGCGTGCGTGCATGTGTGTGTGTGTGTGTGTGTGTGTGTGTGTGTGTGTGTGTGTGTAAGAGGAGTTCTGCAAGCAGGGTGAGGAAGGGGAATTAAGGAGTCCTCAGCATGACATGTAGACTTATTTCACCCTTGCTTCAGCTCTGCATTTCTCTGGGCCTCCTTCCCAAGTCCAGTTACTCCAAAGAATAAACCTACAACTGTCTGACAGGAAGTAAGGAAAGGGTTGTTGCATAGATGCACACAATGAGAGGAGACGTGATGGCTCAACCACACTATGGGCAGACTTCCAACAAACGCCCTTTTCCACAACAAGCGTTGCTCTCACCTTCCTTTTGGAATATTCATTTCTTATAAACACTGAGCAACTCAGAGGTTCTTCAGGGTGAAGGAGCTCTGTTCCCACTTGTCTGTAAGCAATTGGCTTTCTGCTTTCTTCATTCTGCCAAGGTAATTACCATTCCTCCATCCATTTCTCACCTTCCAAAAATTTGTTGAAAGCATTTATCGCAAATTGTCTCTCACTCTGTTTGACCTTGTTGATTAATTTGTTTTTAAAAATTCCTTGGCAGTCATTTTAATGAGATTTGGGTAAGAAGAAAAGATAGTCATGGTCAATTCCACTATTTTTAACCAGCATTTCCTTTAGAAATCTTAATCCTCATTGGAGTTTAAACCCGTGTACTTTACTCTTAAGCTTACCTTTGCTGTTTACTAAGGAAACAGTAAATAATCTAGACAAATAGCAAATTTCAGGCTATTTCTCATAGCCTACTTATGCTTATTTAAATACAATTCTAATAATCTTGGTTATATAGTTTCCAAGCTTTTAGTAAACTAGGGGCAGAATTTTAATAGAATGTGACTATATCCTGATATATGTCCTGATATTATCAAGAAGAATAGCTGGCAAGACAAAATGTAACATAAAACTTATAATAACCAGTTAAATTACACATAATAGCATGACAGTTTCTATAGGTACAAACAGTCCTACGCATTTCAAAATGTATTGCTGCATTAAAGTATAATACTGATGTCATCATCCTAGTCTCCTATTACAAAAACCTTTTAATAGCTCCCACTATCTCTAGATATAAGTTTAATGTTCTCTCACTGTTCCATCTATTGCCAAACATATGACCTGTGGTACCAACAAAATATCCTGCTCTGTTTCACACCTATCAATTTCTATTTCAGCACTGTGAGTTTTTTAGCATGGTCCACACCTTAGCACGGCCATCACAAATCATTTTTCAAGACGCGTTTGAATTCTCATAATGTTCTCTCACTCCCTTCTCATCTGTGTTGCCATGGTACTTGTTTAGATTTATATAATAGCACTTGTGTTTTTCCAAGAATTTTGAACATGTTCATCGGCCTTACCTCACTAATTGGATCATAAACACCAAATAACAAGGGTCATTGCAATAGACTGAATGTGCACCCCCACCCCCCATTATGCTCGTATGTTGAAACCCTAATCCTTATGTGATGGTATTTGGAAGTGGGGTCTTTGGGAGGTTATTTGGTTATGAGGTGGAACCCTCATGAATGGGATTAGTGCCCTTATAAGAAGAGGCCAGAGAGCTAGCCTCTTTCCACACATGTGAAGATACAAGGAGAAGTTGGCAGTCTACAAACCAGGAAGAAGGCCCTCATCAAGAACTTAACCATGCTGGTACCATGATCTCAGACTTCCAGTCTTCAGAACTGTGAGAAACGAATTTTTGTTGCTTATCAGTCACCCAGATTGTGGTATATTTGTAATAGCAGCCCACACTGCCTAAGACAACCAATAATCTTGGTGTAATGCCTTGCCTGTAAGTGCCCCTGAATAATTGTTTGTCGAATCCAATAAAAAATATGATAATTGATGTTTGACATGATAATCTTTAGTCCTCAAGAAAAGGTTAAATGAGAATCTGTACACTCTATTTAAGAAGAAGATAAATGTGTAATGCATTTTTAAAGATTTCAAAAATAATACAAAGGAAACAAGAAATAACTTTTCATGATGTATAAAGCACAATATTACCTTTAATTTATTATAACATTTATTTCTTGTCGCTAGAACAATGAGGCACTATTTTTCACATGGACAACAATCCTTTTATACCACTAAGATGTTTAAGTTTGAACATTATAGCTTACAGATGGAACATCTACTATGTCTCTTTAGAAGGAGGCAGTGTAAAGGGTTGTGGCAGGTGGGGAAAAAAAAGTGAATATTTTTATTTCATTATGTTTTGGAGAGCACTATGTGTTCCTTGACATAACTGACCTGTTTCCAAAATGTTTGGGATCAAACCCTATCTTGCCATTGACTCATGTTGTAATTTCCAAGGTGCTTTTATCTTCGCTTTAGATTGATCTTTGATTAGGTGTGACTCCTGACACATTTGCTTTAAATTTCTCTCTCCTCCCCTGTCAAGTGGTTAACGATCTCAAAATGTCACACTGCATTCTGTAGATTTCCCAGGAAGTCAAGTGTGGGTAGAACTATAAAACAAATAAGAAATGCCGAGTCGCTTTATTGGTGATTTCTACACATACATACCAGGCCAGTTTCATTGGTATGTAACTTGGGCAGTTGCATGGGACTGTGCTCAGAAGGGCCTCATTCATGGTTGAATGCTCTGCTGTTGCTATCTTGGTGTTCTTAATAATTTTATCTTTGAACTTATGCTGTGTAAGTGAAGTCTGACAGGGCAATGGAGCATGCACATGAGCAGAAGAGATATGTGCAATGTGTGGGTCTGCTCTTCTCTGCTGCCCATTTTCAGATAGTGTTTGCAGTGGCCCGTGAGCACAAAACCCTGATGGACCCATGATGTGTGGGAATTCAGCAAGACTCAAAGTATGTCTGTCTGCAAAGCAAGCTTTAGCACTGACAGCCCTGGGGGGCCACATTGGATGTTCAGACCAGAACTTGCTTCCAGTACAGAAAGAAGTAAATGGTGTTGTAAGAAACATGAATGATCAAGAAAACTTATATATTATGTAGTCAGTTGTGTATGCTGAGAATGACATAGAAGGAAAGGAAAAGATAGAACGTATAATTCCTTTTCCTTTCAGTACGTCCTAACTCATTAGGTAAGCTCCAAGTGGAGACTGTTGGTAGTTTGTGAGTGTGTGAATAAGTAAAATTAAAACATTTTAGTTAGTTTTTGCAGCATTTCCACTGTTCTGATAAGAATGAATGTAGGTAGATATACAAGCTATGAAATACAGATTGTGTAATTTTGATGATTCCTTACACAAATTAAATGCTCTTATATTTGCATTTAAAACTGGGGCTGCACAATAAAAAGATGAATGGGAAAATTCATATGAAAAACCTAAAATTGTACTTCAATTGTTTTACATAGAACAACAATAATTAGCATATAAAAAACACCATGCCAAGAAGGAGAGAAAGACAGGAAAATGCTTTATATTTTAATGATAATTTTTCCCCTGCTTTTTGAACAAGGACCTTACATTTTCATTTTGCACCATGCTCTACAAATTATGTAGTGGGTCCTGGATGCAAGCAGGGGCTTTGACAGACAAAGTCACAGGCTAGTACAATTTTGAAGTAAGTACAGTAATCTCTGTTTCAGAAACTATGAAGAATATTGTCAGAGATTGTCTCGGATGGGATAAAACTTTGTGTGGTCTCCAGGGGACACAGTCAATGAGTACCCCACAATGACCATGACCCAAAGGAGGAAATCACACTGAAAATTACCTGAGGATCAGCCCACTCATGATCATGAAATATGTTCCAGCCTCATTACATTCAGGGTCAACCAACTCATCTGTGCCCTGACACAAACAAACCCCAGATAAAGGCCAGTGACCCTTTATTCATTCCACGCATATATGTTGGTCATAGAATATTGCACAGTGAACAGTCACAGTCCTTGTCCTTTTGGAATTCACAGACCAGTGTCATGGAATGGAATAAATAAAAGAACGGAGTAAAGAAAGAAAAGCAAAAACAAAAACCTTAAAAACACAGTGAAGTTTCCTGTTTATAAGAATTTTTACTAGTCATTAAGACCCTTTCATTGCAAGTGACAAAAAAGCCTCATCTCAAACTGGCTTAAGTAAAAACAGAAAAGTATAAGTTCATATAACCCAAATCACATGAACTATGAAGGGAGCAGAGGCGATTCTCCAAAAGAAACTGAGGTGATTTTATCAGAACAGGGGGATTGAATACTCCACTACAGAATCTTTAAATAAATCTTTTGATGATGTAAATAATCACTCCTGTTTCTACTGGAATATATACTTTAAAATGTTGGCATGATGGCTTTTTTCAAGCAGGAAACTCCTGAATGTTCTTGTTATTTTGGGCTGTGTCTTGAATCAGGAGGATAGCACCGCTGGTTTGTTGGAAATGTCTATCTGAGACTTGGGTAAAATGTCACAGAATACTGAAAATGTTCAATAACCCAAAATAAGGCAGGAGAGTGGAAATAGAGGATTGAGGAAACAAAAGAAACAAACACAGAGAATTAGAAGATGTTTTAAACTGAACAAAAATGAAAATCCAACACATCAAGATTGTGGGATGTAAATAAAGCAGTTCTTAGAGGGAAATTCAAAATATTAAATGCTTATTATAGGAAATAAGAGAGGTATCAAATCAATTTAAGCTTAAAGCTTAAGAAACTAGAAATGGAGGAGAGCGAACCAAACTCAACGTAAGCAGAAGTAAGAAAACCATATAGATATAAACAGAAATCAATGAAATTGAAAACAGATAAACAATGGAGAAAAATCTATTAAACCAAAGGCTGGTTCTCTGAGAAGATCAATAAAATGTATAAACTCTAGCAAAACTAATAAAGGAAAAAAGTGAAAGACAAAAATTACCAATCAGGAACAAAAAAGGACGATATTAATACAGACCCCACAAACATTAAAATGATAATAAGGGAATTCTATGAACAACTCAATGCAAATAAATCCTACAATCTAGATGAAATGAAGCAGTTTCTCAAACACCACAAACTACCAAACCTACTCAAGATGAAATAAATACCCGGATAGTCCTATAATGTAAATAAATTGAATCCATAGTTTAAAAGCTTCCATTAAAGAAGATTTCAGGCTTGGATTTTTCACTGGCATATTGTATTATTTTAAGAAGACATAATACTAATTCTATATAGTCTCCTCCAGAAAATAAAGGAAGAGACAACACTTCTAAACTCATTTTATGAGGCCACCATTAACCTGATACCAAAATAAAAAACACTACAAGAAATGAAAACTATAGACCAATATCTCTCATGAATACAGATGTCAAAATCCACAATAATATATTAAAAAATAAAATTTAACAATGTGTAAAATTAACTAAGGCTTACCTAGCAAATGCAAGGCTGATTCAATATTCAAAAATTAATCAACATAATTCAGTATATTAACAGTTGAAAGAAGAAACACTACATGGTCATATCAATAGATGCAGAAAAGCATCTGACAAAATTTAACATCCATCTATTTATAATAAAAATTCTCAACAAACAAGGAATAAAATGAACATCCTCAACTTGAGAAGGATATTTTACAAAAATCGTACACCTAACTTCATACTTAATGGTGAAAGACTGAATGTGTTCTCTCTAAGGTGAAAGACTGAATGTGTTCTCGCTAAGATCTGGGAACAAGGCAAGGATGTCCTCTCTTTTTATTCCTATTCTATATTATACTGGACCTCTTAGCCATTGCAATAGCAAGAACAAGAAATAAGACGCATTCAGATTGGAAAGGAAAAATAAAAACTGTCCTTGTTTGCAGATGACATGATTGTCTATGTAGAAAACCTCACGGAATGTCTAAGAAAAAGCTTGTAGGACAAATAAGTGAGTTTAACAAGGTTACAGGATATAAGGTAAACACACATCAATCATTTTTCTATATACTAGCCAAGAACAACTGAAACTGAATTTTCTTTTTTTAAAAGCATGATTATTATATTAGTTTGCCAGGGCTGCCATAGGAAAGTACTACAGGGTGGTTTAAGCAACAGAAATTTGTTTTCTTACAATTATGGAAGCTAAAAGTCTGAGATCAAGGTTTTGGCAGAGTTGGTTTCTTCTGAGACTTCTCTCCTTGGCTTATAGATAGATGGTTGTCTCCTTTCAGTGTCTTTACATGGTCTTTACTCTGTGTGTGTTTGTGTTCTCATTTAGTTTTTCTATAAGGATACCAGTCATATTGAATTAGGGCCCACCCTAATGACCTCATTTTAACTTAATTATCTTTTTACAGCCCCTATCTCTCCATAGATTCACATTCTGAGGTACTAGGGGTTAGGACTTCAACATATACATGTTGAGAAGACACAATTCAGTACATAACAATGATTAACAATAGCTCAAAAGAAAGAAATACTTAATTTATAAATCTAAAAAACCACATGCAGAATCTATATGCTAAAGAATTCAAAATATTATGAAAGGAATCAAAGATGTCCTAAATAAATGGGGAGACATACTATGTTGGTGGATTGTAAGATTAAACATAGCAAAATGTCAATCCTACCCGAACTGACCTATAGATTTAATGCAGTTTTAATCAAAATGCCATCAGGATTTTTCTGTAGATAAGGACAAGCTGATTCTAAAATTTATATGGAAAATTAAAGAAAATAGGTTGCCTAAAACAATTTTGAAAAAGAATAAAGTTGGTGGACTCAACCTGATTTAAAGACTTACCTTACAGCTACAGTAATCAAGGTAGTGAGGTATTGGGGAAGAGATTGCTTATAGATCACCAAAACAGAATAGAGCATCCAGAGAAACCTACATAAATAAAGTCAACTGATCTTGTGACAAAGTTGCAAGGATAATTAAAAGATAGTTTTTTCAACAAGGTGCTTAAATAGACATCCTATCTAAAAAAGTGAATCTTGAACCTAAACTCACACTTTATATAACAGTTAACTCAAAATGAATCATAGATCTAAATATAAAATGTAAAAGTAGATAAAAATTTTTAAAGAAAACAAAAGAGAAAATATTCCTGACCTGGGGTTTGACAAAGACATCTTAGTTGACACCAAAAGCACAATGGATAAAAGAAAAATATAGATAAATAGGAATTAATCAAAATTAATAACTTTTATTTGGCAAAAGATACTCTTGAGAAAATGAAAAGAAAAACTACATTCTGAGAGATATATTTGAAAATCACATATCTGACAAACAACCTGTATCCAGAGTATATTAAGAACTCTCAAAACTCAACAGTAGCAAAACAAACAACACAATTTTAAAAAATGGGCAAAATATAGTCCATTAAAGAAGATATATGGAAGGCAAATAAACACATGAAAAGATGTTCAATATCATCAGCTATTAAGAAAATTCAAACTAAGAACATAATGAAGCAGTGCTATATAACTATTAGAATGGATAAAATAAAAAATACTGACAATACCAAGTGCTAATGAGAACGCGTGGCAACTGGAATGATCACACATTGTTGGTGTGAATGCAGTGGTACAGGCACTCTGGAAAATCATTTGGTAGTTTCTGATGAGTCAAATACATACTTACCCTGTGACCCAGTTATCCTACTCCTAGATATTTACCTTAGAGAAACGAAATCTTATGTTCACACAGAAACATGTACATAATTGTTTACAGCACTTCTTTTCATAATTGCCTCAAACTAGAAACAATGTAAATATCCTTTAGTGGGTGATGGATAAACAAATTGTGGTATAGTCATACAATGGGATACTACCCAGCAACAAGAAGAATGAACCATTGATACACACACAACAACGTGGACGAATCAAAAAAGCATTATGCCCAGTGAAAGGAGCCAGTCGCAAAAGAACATACTGTATGTTTCTATTTATGGGACGTTTCAAAAAAGACAAAGCTATGGTGACCAGTGGTTGCCAAGGGTGAAAATTGGAGCTTGTGACTACGAGTTAGTAACAGAGTTTGGGAGGAGATGCTAATGAAACTTTTTATCCATAGAGAAACCTCCATTTCAAACTGCTGGGACTGACAAACAAGGTTTTCTTTCAAGGTGAATGTTAAATACTCTTCTTTTTAAAATTTCTTTTAATAGTTAGCTCTACTAGTAGTGTATGGCATGTGTAAGAAAAGTCATGACCAAATTGATGAACCTAGTTCATCAAATGGGAATTATGAATGAATACCCACATTTCAGTGTTTTGATGCAGGTGGAATTTGCTGAAGAGCTGATCATTTTGGACCTGGTTTGCTCCTGAAGTGAGTTTTGTCTTGTGAAGGCATGGAGGGGAGGCGGAGTTGTTCATGGTCAAATTCCTGGGGACAACCAGATGACTGTTCCAGGAAACAGCCTGGGGAGGGGTGAGTTATATGATAACGCTCCCCCTATAACCTTTCCTGTAGCAGAAGTTGTGAGCCTTTTCATGACATCCAATCACAACTCTCTTCTGCCTTGTATGGGAATCAAAGCGACAGGTTTCTCTCGATTTTATTTATGGAGACAGACATCAGAAGACCAAGCAAGAAAGCCAAGAGCTCTAAACAAATACATCTTAAGCACGAGGTTTGCATGTGTTGCAGATTTTCTTTCCCAGGACAGATGTGCAACCTCGCTTCTCAGAAGGGACCTGAGACCTCTAACCCCTTGCTAAGAACAAAAGATAATAGTCTCAGTTGTGGTATCACATGTGTTTCCCATGAGAAGGGAGACTCTCCGGGGTCACCCCCCATTTGTCAGACTGTCTTGTGGGCACCCCCTGGTGGTCACTTAGGTGGAGTGGCTCTCTGTTCCTTGCATCTAGAAGCCCCCTGGCTGGAACACCAGTGTAGAACAAAGAGAAACATTCTGATTTGTTTCTTTGGATCAGCAAGAAAGAAATAACTGACCACCAAGAGAAGAAGCAACAGAAAATAAACGAAGTATTTTCTGACCAAATGGTGTTAACATGTGGTCATCAGAGCTCGGAGTTCTTGTTGTATTTTTCTTCAGCCGCATGAGCAGGTCTCTTTGTGCCCCCCTCCCCAACCATGCTTTAATTTATTCATCTGGAAAATAAGAAACAAACTAGATTATTTCTAAGTGTGCTTCCGGTTTTAAGCTTAGCTAGTATCTGACATCTATATGTTTAGTGTCTTCTGCAGAGGTGTTGGAGGCCATTTCTGCCACCTGATTTTGCACCAGCCCCTAGAAGAGATTAGAGTCTGGGAAACTGAAGAAAATGTAAAGACATCATGTAAACATCTCTTTGACCTCCATCTTCCAGCCTTTTCTATCTGTGGTAGTACAAGCTTCCTTAATATTTGAAATCGACTATAGAGATTGGAGTGTAATTAAAGCCAATTGAAATGTAGTTTAGTTTCCTTCAAAAGGCTCTCATGCAATCACAGTTAAAACCTGCTAGTTTTCAGAGAGACATAAGTTGTAAATTTAAATCTTACCCTCCTGCTGATAAATGTGAGCAAGACACTCTTTCATACCTTTGGGTTCTGCTCATCATTTTCAGCCTTCATAAGTCCTGAAGTTAGAAGTTGTATTTTAATAACATATCTCGCATTTAGTTATGCCATACAGATAGCAAGGCAATTGATCCCTACAATGTCTTGTGTATTTTTAGTATTTTTAAGTGAGTTATTTAATTGCTTTCATCTTTCATTTCCTTGTCTGTGAGTTGGGGTTGTGAAAGTCAGAGATCCCATGGGGACATGTTTTGTAAAGCGCCTTTAGTGAGTGTTATCAAAGATGAGTTCATGGCCAGATCCCAGAGATGGTAGTTGAAAGTTACAGTGTTTTCCTACAGAACATCAACAAGTACTTCAAATTTTTCTTGGCTTATAATTATAATTCCTCTTAGTGCAAGTTGTTGTCCTTATTAGAAGAAAGGCAGATAACATTCTTTAGAGGAAAACACATCTTAAAAGTGATGAACTGACTACATAGGAACCCAGAAATACTCACAAGAAATAATGCATTTCTCCTCGACATGGCTATTAAAAAATATAGTATTTTGTTTAGAGGAGAAGACAGAAAAAGGTTTGTCTATTCTCCCATAAGGAAGTCTCCATTTCCAACTGCTGGTGTTCAATATCAAGATTTTCTTTCAAGGTGAATGTTAAATACCCTTCGATTAAAAAATTTATTTTAATAATCAACTCCGGGAGCAGCCCACGGCATGTATAAGAAAAATCAGATCCGAATTGATGAACCCAGTTCATTAAATGGGAGTTGCAATCATAAAATACTTAAGATTAAATAAGGTAATATATGTTTTACATGCCTAACAAAATAAAAGACCAAGAAATCTTAGCTGCTTAGCTGCACCATGTTGAAGGAGCTGGCTATGTTTTTGGAAGAAAAGCATACAAGGATATCAGATGCACTGGGAGAGAAACGGTGCTGAGCTTTCTCTACAGTAACACGTCGTAGTACGGGGACCCTGGTTATATAGTCTTTTATCCTGAAATATGAGCTATTTCTTCCTTTGTAGTATGACTATAAGTTCCCCTCTTGTTCCCCTTGAGCCACTGAATTTCCAAGAAATGACCTCCTTAGTTTGAACCAGTCCCCACTCTCCTCAGCACCTGTCTTTTCTTCAACACGTCAGCCTTTGTGTCTCCTGCTTTACATGTACACATCCCACCCTGACTCTGCCTACCATCTCATCCTTTGGGCCAGGGAAGATCTGGGGACTGTAGCTCTACTTTCTTGGCCTGTATCCCATGTGACATCATGGTCCAATTGCTCCCTCTTACTGCCTGCTTTTCCTCTGAGTTGTCCTGACAATGACTCGCAGGTTGGGGAAAATGCTTGTGACAAATGGCTGGGTACCTTTCCCCCTGGGGACTCCTGTAATCCTGGGGAATGACGGGTAGTGGAGAACCTACTCAGAGAAGTGAAAATGGCGATGCCCTACCCCAGGGCACACACCTTGTTGTTCTGAGGAGCTAGGAAAGACTGTAGATATGCAAGTGTTTTCTGCCTTGCGGTGTCTCTTCCTACAGTAATCCTGGGGACTCTTTTCATCCCAGGGTTTTATTCCAAATGGAATGTTAAGAGGGTTCAGATGCGGAGAGACAGGTCAGGGCTTTGGGGGTGGGGAGAGGTGTGAGCTTGTCCAGATCTGTGGCTTTGCCAGGACTGTTTTTAAGTTGACACAGGGCTAAATAAAAAGCCCCTTGCTTTGATCTCAGGGACTTCCTGGGTAGACTGTCTGATTAGATAAAGATCACGTATCCCCCACCCCCCCATTCTCTAGGAAGTAATCTAAGCTTTGCAGCCATTCTGTGTCCTGCTCTCTCTGTATTATTGGGTCTCTCCCTGGATCTTGGGTTTTTCTTTCTGTTTGAGTAGGAAAACTAGCCTGTGAAAATGGGCTCCTCTTCCCTCTTTAATTCTTCCTAAATTGTTCAGAAACAAAGCAAAAGCTTTGTTTGAGATCCTCATATGGACCTCGTCTGGTCCTGGGCATCAAAGGGAATCGGTCTCTGTTTGCAACATGGTCAGCTGCTGGGATGCTCCGAAGTGAGCCAGTTGGCAGGTGGAGGGCTTGGAGAGAGAGATATAATAAGTTCTTGCACTGGGTTTATCAGCTAACAACAGGGTTCTGAGGTATACATGTATGTGGGGTATCTCTTCTCTTAGAGCAACTGAAACTCTTTATTTAACTTAGGAGCCGTACCACAGACTGTCTTGGACAGTGAGGAACTGACTTACTCTTGGGAGTGGGGCAAGGAAACTAAAGCACAGAGAAGTTAAGTATCTTGCTCAAGGTCACACAGCTAGCATGGGGCAGATTAAGGATTCAAACCCAGGCAGATTAAGGATTCTGGCCCCAGAATCTTACTCTGCTGCTTGCCCACCTCCTCCTCCTCCAACACACTCACACTTAGAAATTCACTAAGAAAACACACATGGAAAGAAGTTATAAATTTATGAATTCAATAACATTTAAAAATATTTACATACAAATGAAAAATACTCAGATATTTGTGTAGGAGGCAGTTGAATGTAGTGGTTTAGTCATCAGTTTACAAACATTTCTTTGAGAACCGACTGTGTGCCAGGCCCTGAGCTAGGTGCTGAGGATTGAATGGTGACTGAAACACACCAGGTCCTTGTGTTTAAGCTGCAGCTTCAAGGCAATGGGTCTGGGCCAAGACAGCAAGGATCACATTTACACTGCAACGCTCCTGCAGGTTTTAGATGCTGTGGGGCCAGGGTTCTGGAACTTCCTGGAACAGAGCGTTTCTCTCCTTGGATCCAAGCAACAATTGTCACTTACCCAGAGGGGAAAAGCCCTGCGCCAGGCAGTGTGCTGCATGCAGCACAGCACCTTACTTGGTCTGCAGATACTTGACATGAGAATTTGGACTACAATGGTCACAGTCGGGATTCATGTGGTTTAGGCACCTGTGGAAGAAACTGATAATTTTCACTCCGGTGTCTTCTTTATTTGTTGTAGAATCCTTATTTGTTAGCTGGAGCACAGGGCTGCCCCAGATAAAGTTACTGTTCTGCATTATCTATTTCAACTAGTTGTGGTCCTGTGACTAAGTTCTGGACAATGGGATGCAAAGAGAAATGGTGTCTGCAACTTCAGGGAAGTCCTTTTTCACTCCTTGCTCTTTTTTTTTTTTTTTGCTAACTGGAATATGAATGTGATGGCTGGAGCTTTGGCAGTCATCTTAGAACATGAAGCGGAAACTGCTTGAAGAGAAATGTGGAGCAATGAGATTGAAGAAACCTGGATCTCATACTTACCTGGGACTATCTACCTCCAGAGTTATTTTTTACAAGAAAGCAATAAATCTCAATCTTTAAGCCATGGTTACTTTGTTTTTCTTTAACTTAATTTAAGTAAACCTAATCTGGATTGATATAGCATCCTTTTTAAATAATATGTGATGTGGTTTTATTCATTTGAATCTTTCTAAAGCTACCTAATATCTGTCCAATATGCTTCCTTTCTCTTTAAATTAACCAGAGTTAAGTTTGCTTGTTTTCATCCTTGAGCCCCAACTGGTACTGTCTGTCTCTAAGTTCTGTCCTTGGGTTTGCAAACACAGGATGATGCCAATGCTTTTAGGGTTAAAATGCCTCCTCAAACAGAAAGCTAGTATACCACCCAGAACTCTGCTAATGAAGTCTGAACCTTTTTTTGGGCATTTGGGAAGTATTTTTGCTTCAGGCATATTCTACCAACCTTTTTATGGATTTGAGTCTTAGTTCTGGGGAATAAAAGACAACATCCTGTGCATTTCTAGAGCCCCTTAGTAGTGCTGGGGGTTGGGGAGAGCTCTCACTGCAGGGCATGATTAGTGGGGCCAGTGGTCCAAATAGTTGGTCCCTTCCCACAGGAAGGGGAACCCAGGGCGGGCCCCTTTCCCCGCAGCTCCACTTGCTGCCCCCCAGCCTCTGAGTTTGGGGTCTTGGGTCATCTCCTCCAAGCAGGCTGGGCAGATTCTGTAGCCTCCAGTTCTTCAGTGTTTTTAGAACGGCCCGTTTTCTTCCTTCAGCACTGCTGGCACCTCCCTGCTCCCTGGAAGAGACCTGCGCAGTCTCTGTGGGACCTGTGCTGGTCAGAGAGCCTCCTTCCTTTAACCAGACTCCAGCCACACCATATGCCAGACGCCCTGCTGGGGCTGCGAGCCTGGGGATGACAAGATGCCGTGCCCCTCTACTGGCCTTTCTTGGGGGTGGGGGTGCTTATGGGTGTGGTGGGGATGAAGTGAACTTGCAGTAATCTTTTTCCTGTAGCCCAAACTTAACCCCTTCATATATTTAGTCATCGCAGCAATCTTAGAACGTTGAAAGCCAATCCTCTTTTTTTTTTCACAAATAAATGAGATAGAATGTGAAATTTTTTTCAAGCTGCCATTCACTTTTCTTTTCTCTTTTTAGCTCTCTCTTTTCCCCAGTCTGTGCTTTCTCTAGCTCTCTTCTCCCACTCTCCTAGTGAGTATACCCTGTTAGTATTAAGGGAGGCTCATTTTTAGTTCTTGGCCCCAGGGAGACACAGACACGATGTGGCTCAGCAGCCCTGGTGTGCCTGAGCTCTGTTTTCTAAAACTTCCAGTTTCTGACCAGAAGCAGAAACACCAGGCATGCTGGGCTCACATCTTGTTCATCCAGCAGAAGCCAGAAGTGGCTCACAGTCTAGTTGTTCTTACCCTGTTGGATTTTCGGCCATTCAATTTTTCAGGGAGGCAGAGTAAGGGACAAATCAGTGGGCGGACTGGAATGCTGAGTCACCAGTGGTGACAGTGGGATGAGTCACAAGGCCTGTGGAGGTAAGGGGAAAACGCCCGTTTGGTTTCGGGGGGGCTCTGCTTGAATTTGGAAGGTGCTCAGATGAGAATCAAATCTCACTCCCTCACACCACACACAGAGGCTGGCCTGGTGCAGGCGAGGAGGGGCAGAGGGAACAGAAGGAGGCAGGGATACCACCTCCACATTTGAAGTATAAATGATAAAAGAAGAAATATGGATTTGGAGCCAGACATACCCAGCCTTAAACATGGATCTACGCGTGTGGTGGTGGGCAACTCTTTCCTGAGCTTTGGGCTCCTCACCTGTGACATTGTGAAAAAGTGATTGAGATAATTCCCCAATCCAGTGTCTCGCATGAAGGAGGTGATCAGGATGCAGGCATTTCAGCCTGAGGTGGGGCCCAGTGGCCCAGAGGCGGCATTTTCCTGCTGCCTCCTCGCTCCTCCCGTAGCCATAGCCTGGGCTGCAGGGCTGCAGGAGTGAGCGGGAGCTGTGAGTCAGCCCCTGGTGGGACTGACGGAGGCCTCCTGTTCGGCATATACTGGGTTTGGGACCAGGTTTCCAGTCCAGTTCTTTGTTTATCCCAGACTGCGCACACCAGGGAGGAAGGG
This sequence comes from Hipposideros armiger, assembly GCF_001890085.2. Taxonomy (NCBI): domain Eukaryota; kingdom Metazoa; phylum Chordata; class Mammalia; order Chiroptera; family Hipposideridae; genus Hipposideros; species Hipposideros armiger. Next base: position 2,483,237 of record NW_017731370.1, read on the forward strand.
AGAAGTTGGGGAGAGGCAGTGCGTGCTTTTCTTGGGGGAAGCAAAGTGGCTGGTAGGAGGCGCTTCAATAACTGGGAGGGGGTGACTACAGATGCCCCAACCACCATCCACCCAAGCTGCCAGTACACCCTCCTCTGTGCGTGGACTCATATGTACCAAAGGTCGTTAGAATCATGGCCTTGTAGGGTGCCATCCAATCTCACTATATCATTTTTTTCTTCTTTTCAGTTTTGCTCATCTTTAGTACTTTGTTTAAAATATATCACATATACAGAAAATAATGTAACAACTGTGCATTACCTAATACTCGGATTGAACTAGTATTAACATTTTTCCATATCCATATTTTAGGTTTCTTTTTAGAAAAAAAAATATATATTACCTCTAAAGTATTTCCCCTTCTCTTCCCACTCCCTGTCATCCATCCCCACAGGAAACTGTTATCTTGAAGTTAGTTGGTAATTAGCTTTCCCGTGCATAATTTAGTACATTTACTACCATTGTCTATGTCCAGATATAATATAGTATTGTTTTGTAAGTTTTTAAATTATTGAAAATGTATAATACTTTACATATCCATTTTCAATTTGCTTTTTTACACATATTATTACGACACATCTGTGACAATATTCATAGCTCTAGATCATTTATTTTAACAGCTGGATGGCATTCTATCTTATTAATACAACATAGATTATTTGGCCATTCCTCTGTTGGGGGACAATTTAAGTTGCTTCCAGTTTTTGATAATATAGAAAAAGGCTTTTGGGAGTGAAATTGTGAATTCTGCTACATGACAGTTTCAACTTTACTAGGTATAGTCAAATTATCCTCTAATTTACATCACCACAAGCAGTGGCAAAGTGTTTCTGTTTTCTCACCATCTTGTCGTCACTTAATATGATCAGATTTGTTTTCTTAAATAAAATGTGGCAATTCTGGTTTGTTAATCCCAACTACCATAATTCATCACGCCCTCATCTGGCCCCTTGGCCCCTCCCACACTGTACTATAATCATCTGAGTTAGTCAGCACCATGAAGCATTCGTTTATGGTGGGGCTCCTGTTCGTTCCTTTCTTTGTCTCCAGTACCCAGCACTTTGAACGGTGCCAGGCACACAATAAGTGCTCAGTATACTTGTGGTTACTTAAATCTAAAGAATGAAGGCATAAAAAAATAGAATGGTTAGGGAAGACTTAGTGTAAGGGGTAGAGCCAAGTTTAGTCAAAGAACCAGAACCTTCAAAGTCTCCTGGATAGAGTGTCAGCCCATGTAACCATGTTGGAAGACTCTGGGGCAGTATCTACTAAAGGGCATATTTACTAAAGCTGTGCATGTTCTCTGACCTGTTAATTCTGCTGCCAAGAGAAGTGCTTGCTTCTCTTGACACCAAAAAACACACCCTGGACTGTTCACAGCAGCACTATTTCTAAAATCTCCAAACTGGCAACCACTCAAATGCCTACCCATGGTCAAACGGTTAAATAGAAATATGCAATACGGGACAGTGATGAGAATGAATGACCTATAGCTGCAAGTATCAGTATCGAAGACTCTCACATGTGACACTGAGCAAAAGATCCCAGACCTAAAGGAACATATGTTGTATGATTCCATTTATTTGAAGTTCAAAATCAGGCAAAACTAATCTAGTATAGAAGGTATGACACTTTTTGTGGGAAGTGGGTGCTGACTACAAAGGAGTACAGGAGTACTGGTAATGTTTTATCTATTTATTTTGTATTGAGATAAAATGTGCATATGATGAAATTCAATTTTTAAAGTGCACAATTCAGTGAGTTTTGACTAATGCATGCAGTTGTATAGCTACCACCATACTCAAGCTATAGAACATTTTTACCACCCCAGAAAGCTCCCCTTGTGAGCCTATATTCATTCTATTTCTTGACCTTGGTCATGGGTGTTGGTTACATGAGTGTGTTCGCTTTGTGAAAATTCATTGAGCTGCACTCTTATGACATGTGTGCGTTTTTCTGAATGTATGTTCAAAGACTATTTTAAAAAAATACATTGGCCCAAAGAATGGCAACTGATTACAAGATGGCCAACTGGGCGGCCAAGAGGAAAGGAGACGAGCATTGGGAAGATGATGTGAAAGGTCTAGTGTAGAAATCTCAGAGAAGAGGGAACAGAAAATGAGTCTGCACTTCTATCTCAAGCTTCTGTTTTATACATTTGCTGCTGGTGAATGGTGTGAACAAGCCTTTATCTTCTCGAACTGGATCCCTGCTTTCTTCTTTCTTTCCCCTCTTTTATAATATATCCTGTAATAGCAAGAGGGAGTACTCAAGAGTGGCTCAGCCGTGGGCTGTTTCCTGAGACGTGGAGCAGGTGGCCTTGGCTTCCACTTAGTAGAGTCCCCAAGTGAGGACCTTAAAACATTCTTGACAAGCAGGTCTACCCTGGATAGCAATCTGCACAGAGGACCTCAGTCTCCTCACACGGGAGGAATTCTGGCCACATGGTTCTGAGGCATGAGGCCTTTAGAAATCAATTCGTAGTCCTGACTGAGCAGGACCCGACCACCCCTAAGGGGAAATTTGAAGGCCCCTTGGGGACAGGTGCATCAGTGGTGTGGGTCTCTCCAGTCTTCCGCTGTAGAAAGACCTCACTTTAGTTATGTTAACAACAACAGGGGCAGTGAGGTACATTAGAGACCCCAAAGAAGGTTTCATCCTGGCTTTTTTCTTTTTTTCTTTCTCCTTCATTAGCTGAGTTCTCCAAAGGTTAAAAAAAAAAAGTGAGGGAGGAGGAATAAAGGATGGTACAGATAACAAAGTGAAACTGCATGTCTAGTGGTGTAAAATTTTAAATTGTTACTTGTTATTATCTGCTACCACTCTCTTTCACTAAAGAATCAAAAGTATACTTCATTTAGACTGTTCCCTTCCATGGCCTATAAAATATTTAGCCATGACCTTTGTGAAAAATAAACTTAACTGCATAGAAAAAAATTCCTTTTTCTTTTTTAAAAGTCAGGCTTGAAATTTTTATATCCTTTGAGTCATATCCTTGAAGCAATTGGCTGATTAATTCAAGAAATGTTTCTTTCCCAATTCAAACATGACATTTTGAAAATCATCCATGAATTACATGCCCCAAGAATGAAAGGCTTTTCTGTGTCATTTAAAAGATTTTTTTTTCATTTTGAAGGCAATCATGAATATCTATAAGGGCACGTTTATTACTCCCAGAACAGATAGAAAATTAGCAAAGTCATAAAATTCTTACCCAGCTTTGCTATTGCAGCTGTGTTTCAACCAGTCCCCCACCAATTCCCCTGCTGTTAAAATGGTTAAGGATGATGTTATTTTTGCCATTACAGGCAAGGTACTGGTGTTTATATGCTGGCTTTCCAAATCTCTACACAGAGATCTAAAAAAAAGAAAGAAAAAATCTGTATCTAAGCTTTGTTCTTCTGACGTAGTTCAACAAAGAATTTTCAGTTTCATAAATTTGTTCCTGAAGAGCCTTACCTTCTGATCCCGGAAAACGTCCCTCTTCTTCTAATCCCATATGGTAAAACAATACTAAACCTCAGAAAAGCAACTGGCTGTAAGCTTTCTGCCTTAATTTACACTACTGTATTCAGGATCTGTACACATGGATGTATGTTTCTGTATATACCCACCCAGTAATTACTGAGGCAAGCCTTTAATTAGTCTGAAATTGTGCAGGCATAATGGTGACGACCCACACATTTTTTCCATTGGAAATTGTAAATGGATAACAAAGAGAGAACCCCATCCCCTCTCCTTGCCACACATACTTCCTGCAAAGCTTTTTCATGACTCTTTGTACGTCAGGCCAGAATCATTGCTCATGGGGCTGTTGCTCACTGTGGCTCAGTTGATTAGAGCAGTGCTACTCAAAGTGTGGTCCACGGAGCCGGACTGGGGTGCAGTCAGCAAAGAGATGAACTCAAAAGTTAAGAAAAGGTGTTCAGAAAATTTTAGAGGTATTTGGCAGAGTTATTTTTTATCTGCTGAATCTAATAATAAAAACTGGGGTTTTGGTAATTATTTTTAATTTTTAATTTTTTTTGGTAAAAACTCCGTGGTATTTAAATTTAGTAAAGTTCCTGTGTCTGGTCAGAATGAGATTGAAGTTACTTTTTTGGTAAAGCTATCACCAACAACAAAACCTCATCTCCCACAAGCATGATGACAATGATAATAAGCTTATATCTGAATAGCACTTAGTAAGTATTAAAGCATGAAGTGATGTCTTGGTTTGGGACCTCCCAAAAGCAGATCTGGAGAGAAGGATCTGAGCAAGTAGCTCATTTGGAATATGATTCCATGAGCAACAGTAGGGAAGTGGAAACGGAAGACAGAGATAGGAAGGAAGCCATTACATGGTGTGTTAGCAAGCTGGTGACCACTGTGGATGACTAAGCTCAGTCCTATTGGGAGTTCCGGAAATAGTATAAAATATGTCGCAGAATTGCCCCACTTGAGGGGTGAGAGATCTGGGCTCTTCATACACCAAGTTCCTGTCAGTCAACTGTTAAATGTTCCTGGAAGGCACTGTTAACTCTTTGACACTTCAGTCTGCCCTGTGCAAGCCAAGTGGGCCCCACTGGCTAGAGAATGCCATCAGGCCAAGACTTGCAAGAACTTCCAGTTGAGAGTTGGGCAAGTGCTAAGGGGATATGAAGGACATCAAATGTATCTGCCAGTCAATATGACAGGTGGTCTTATCCAATTTATAGATATTAAACTGAGGTCCAGTTTAGTACTATAATGCCAAGTGGAAGGTGGTGATGGGATGAGAAGGGTTTCTCCTTTTTTTCATCTACTTTGGGCCCAACCAGAGCCCATTCTACTAACTTGCATTCCTGCCTTGTGCAGTCAGGCAGTTGGTGGTCTACTTGTGTAGCAGAGGCTGGCTGGGTGCCCACACAACCTATCTTTGCTTACTGGGTCCCCAATTGGACTCCATTTCACAGTCTCCCTTGCAGAAGAGTGTGGCATGTAACAGATCTGTGGAGGTTGAGTGGAAATGATGTACAAGACTTCCCTGCCTGACCTATACAAACCTTTATGCATATTCTACCTGTTCTTTACTCTCTGAGCACGCTGGAATAGAGATGACCCCAAGAGTATCCTAGAGAGTCACACCTTGAAGATTGCCGAGTCACAATATGGAAGGAGCCTGGGTGCCTGGGTCATCACTTAGAGGAGAGTCACTTGAGAAGAAATACGCTTTTCAGATTTTTATTGTGTTAGGCCACTATGATTTTGAGGATTATCTTTTGTACCAGCTAACATTACCTTAAATAGTGCAACATACATGTGTGAGCAAATAATTTATTTTTCTTTTTATCACTTACCATTATCTCAGATTATGTACTTATTTATTTATCCGCTATCTACTCTCCAGTGGGAAGAAAAGACTTGGATTTGTATACTACAATATCTTTGACATGTGGAACAATGCTTCTCAACTAGTAGATGTTCAATAAATATTTGTCTAGTTGTTAAATACCAATAGCCAACCTTCCTTGCAGATGGTACATGACGGGCCCTGTGCTGGGAACTTTATATCTCTTATCTTAGTTCATTCTCACAACAACTGTATGAGGAAACTGAAATGCATAGAGGCTGGTTAACTTATCCAGTGGTATCCAGAAGGCAAGTGAGGGAACAAGGACTGGAATCTAGGCAGACTGATGCAAAGTTCAATCTTTTAAGCCCTCTGCACGTTACCTGATGACGTCTGCCAGGTGCAGTGTTAGGAGCTGGGAATGTAGGAAAGCATGAGGCACAGCACCAGCAGGCCCTGAGGTCTATTCAAGAGGCAACAGTCTGGGGCTTATGTGTAGTGGGGAAAACAAAACAGTCTCTGTTCTCATCCTGGAGCTAGAAATGTTGAACTCTGCTACTTACCTAACCTGAGCTAGGACTCAGCTACAGAAACAAAAATCATCTTATGGGATGAGAGAATGGAGCAGAATATGTAGAAATGAAGCCAGATCCTCTGTCTCCAATGTGAGACACTATAAAGATTAGTACAGGGATGTTCGGCAGATTTGAACAATTTGAGCAAAGGCACGGTGAGTTGGAGCAAAACAAACAAAGAAACAAACAAAGAAACAAACAAAACTGACCCTGTGAGTGTTGGGAAGAGGAAGAGAGCAGAGCAAGGGGTTTAGGGTTAAGAACATGGGCTTGGTGATCAGACAGAACTGACTTCAACCAGCTCTGCCATTTACAGAGTGTTATGACCTTGGGCAAGTTTGCTAACCTTGTTGGGCTCCTTTTTCTTGGCCTGTAAAATGGATTTCATTTGCCTGCTTCCCATGGTAAAGTGATTAGCACAGAGGCACAAAGTGTGTGCTCAGGAAAGAGTGGCTGGGATAGCAACTATTCTTTGAACCCTGGTCTTAGGGTGAAGAACTCCAGCCTCTCGGCCACTGAGCTATAAAGACAGAAACACTTGGGAGACTATAATCATGGCGGACACTTGAACTGGGGCTAAAGAGAAAGCTCTGCACTTTCCCAGCCTCTTCCTCGCTCTTTCCGTGTGCAGCCACTAGAGGGCCTTAGGCATCTCTGTTTACAACTATTGGTTTGCTCACATGTGGCACCCAAGAGGCCCAGTGGATTACTAGAAATAGTGCTGTCTTTCCAGAGAGAAGCAAAAGAGCAAAGCATTTGATGAGCGCAGCTGTTGAAGGGTCATATTTACAAGTGCTGCAGGTGACGGTGCAGAGAGCCTACTCTGTTACAGGCAAAGTGGCCTTGAACACATGATCTACTTTCCGAGAGGGAATTCATTACCTGGGGTTACCCTAGGGCTGGCTTGGGGCCCTGTACTGAATGAGATAAGGTCTACTTGTCTCATTAGATAACCTGAACAGAAGGGTCTGAATTTCTGAGGATCACTCCCTGGCCTGCTAGATCTTTGGGACTGAAAACTGAAGAGGCAGATTATAGTTTAGCAAATTTCCAGAGGTCTGACATTATCCTGATGATGTATGAAATACAAGGAGTGTTTTCAGTAGACAAAGTGCCCAGGAGCTCTCCCCTGTTTTCAATTCACCCCATCTTCCAACTCTCAGTTCATTAGGTCAGCAAGGTCTGATAAGGAAAGACAAAAAGCCCTTGAAAACATTGCTCGTCTCAGTCACTTTCACTGCAATAAGAAAGAGCTCTGTGCCCTTTAATATTCCATGCTAAATCCTTAACAAAAATACCTGAGATATGGCTCCATAACTTGCCATTCTTGTTTCTCTGCTTATCACTCTAAACACCCCAGTCTTCAGAAAACACTAAGCTCTTTCCTAGTTGCTTGCCTTTGTGCATACTATTTTCTTACTCCAAATGCACCCACTTCCCCCTCCTTCTTTGATGCTTTATGAAATATCACTCCTCCTCCTTTAGACCCAACAGGCACTTTCCTGATTTTACCTGTATTTTCCCATCATTCTTTGCACTTACCCTTAATAGAACACATATCAAAGGGTGTTATTGATGTACATTTTTTGTCTCTCCTTATCAGGTCAATCAAACTTCTCACGTGGATCATCTCCAGCCTCTGCTTGAATACCTGTCCTGACAGGGAACTTACCACCTAAAAGCTATGGCATTTCATTGCAATGAATTCTCTTTGCAAAAGTAGTTTTCTTATTATTAGAAACCAGACCTGCTTCCATATTGATTCTCTCTGTACCAGTTTAGTTGCCTAAAATTCCTTCAGCTATGAATAAGGCTTCTTATTTTATACTGTATTTCCCCATGTATAAGACGCACCCTCTTTCAAAAAATTTTGGGTCTAAAAACTGGGTGCGTCTTATACAGTGGTTGTAGATATTTTTACTTGCGTTTCCTGCTTTTTCTGTGCTTGTTTTTGTGCTCATACAACCACTGTAGAAGACACACCCAGTTTTTAGACCCCAAATTTTTCGAAAGAGGGTGCGTCTTATACATGGGGAAATACAGTAATTAGAAATAGATCTTAAATATCCTGAGATTGGGCAATACATGAATAATGAATTCTAAAGTGTAAATGACTGGTAAGAGCTTTTCCATATGAACATGATCTTATTAGGAGAACCTAAGGGTGGGGTCATTTGGAATATCAAAGACACTAGGAATATGAAGACACCAAAAAATCGATATAGTAGAAAGAGCACTGTGCTAGGAAATAAAAGATGGATCCAATGTGATTTATTTTATCTAAATTTTGCTTTTGTCGTCTGGAAAAGAAATAATTTGCATGATGAGTAGTTCTACTCATTACCATAATTGCAGAGTTTTATTTGGAAGCAGCCCTGCTTGCGTGGGCTGTCTTAAGCCTTTGCTCTGGCTTAGTTTCCTTAGGTCTTTCTTAGTGCTGGGTGGGCAAAAAGTTGCACATGTGTCAATGAGCTTCGACCTCCTGGGGCTGGATTGACTTTCTTGGAGCCAAAGATGCTATGATTTACACCACCCATCACCACGTCAATCAATGAGTCTTTTATTCCCACCTAGTTTAAACCTTCCTCTCCCCTGCCTCAAAGCCCTGGTTCACCAGGGATGTTTATGGTATTTGTATCATAAATATTTGCAGATAACACATTTACTGTAGGTAACACATTTTATTATGATTTTGTTATATATTCTCTTTTCCTGGAGTTTTGCAAGTAAAAAACCAACTCTTTATTTGTCCTAAGTTCCACACTACAGAACCAGGTCATATTACAACTGCTTGATGCAGAAGACTCAATGACTTAATAAATACTTTACAAAAATAATGTAGTTTTTATCCTTTCTTAAAACATAAAAAAATTAGGATTTCCTAGACTTGAGTCCCCCTCCTCTTTTTATATTTATTTATTGCGAATATATTGGTGGAGGAAAAGATTGTTAAGATGGTATTAAAATAAGATAGATGAAATGAGGTCCAAGTTATTTTCCCATTTATTTTGCTTTTTTTCTTTGGAAAAGTGCTACTCCCTGCTTTTATGTCCAACCTTCCTGCAGCCTTCTGGACTTAGTAAGATAATGAGCAGAAATTCTGCCATTCTGAAGCCTTTTAGTAGAATCAAAACATTATGCTAATATTGACCTTTTACTTTAAAGCCTATTTAAAACCAGGCCTCAGATTTATCCCTAAAATATCCATTTGCCCCCCCACTCCCTACCCAGTCTTATGCAAGGGCATTTTGGACACCAACACTTTAACAAGGTGCCTCATGACTAAATAATATTTGGTTTAAGGTGGGTGTTTTCTTGTTGTGATATGCTTCCATTGAGTTATTTATTTTTAAAGAAATCATTACAAAGTCCCTTTCTCTTCCACCTCCTTAAGCCCTGTCTGAACTCTCACAGACGTGATTAAACAGTTTCACGATGACAACTCCAGAGAAAAGGTTACGCTTAAGTCACATTCATATTAAATAAGTTATATATAAAAACTTATAATGTTTACAGCTTCAGTCTCTTTCCTTCTTTGCTTCTCTAGGAAACACTGGATCTGGGTGTGAGTTGAATCCCACCCACTATGGCTTCCAGGTTCTTCTTCTGACTTCTTTGTCCTCATCCTCCTGTCCATATCACCCCTAGGAGGAGTTCCAAGGAGGTCGGTGGGCATTGCGGATGGCAAGGGTGGCTACAGATGGCAGTCACCGGGCCTGGCGCACATCCCTAGTGTAATTTATGAAAAATACGTATGTGGTATATACAAATACACACATATGTGGATAAGAGGAATTCTGTTCCAGGCAGCAGATCAGTGCAGTGCATTTGTGTCACAAATACTAGAGGTGGCGTCTTTTTAATACTCCCTGGCCTCTTGGAACTGCTTGATATAATCCTCGTCCGAGGGGCTCTCTGTGCACTTCTGTCCATTGTTGGGAGGTCGCGCCTCGTTATACCTGCTCCAGTCGCCCTTGCAAATAATCCAGGGCAGGACGTCCACCTTATAGTGGAGCTCTGCTGAGAACTCTGTGCTAATGAGGTTGGGCGTCCCTGCCCCTTTGCCCCTGGTGATGAGCTGCATGTTGTCGCCATAGCAACAGTGCTGGGCAGCCAGTGTGGTACTCTCCAGGGACAGCATGGAGCGAATGCAGTACCGGGCCGTGGGCTTGTAGATCTCCAGCTTCTCCTTGGGCCCACTGGCGTCCTTCCAGCGGAAGTCCTTGCGCTTGATGCGGTCGAATATGTCCGCTGTGCTATAGGCCACCTCGGTGGGGTAGGAGCAGGGACAGCTGGGCAAGTCATTGATCACCTTGTGCATGTACTTCTTTAAGAACTCGCTTTTGCAGCTCATCCATCGCTCACAGCTGTCTGCGTCTGAAAAAGGCCACAGAGAAACCCTCTCACCACATGTGAAACCCGCAGCAGGATGACATTGACGTCTACCCCTCCCTTCCCAGGGTTGACCCCCTGCAGGCCCCTTAGACCACCAGACCACAGGTGGTCATAATTACCTCCCTTGAACTTGGGAACTTTGAACTTGACTACCCAAATGCCATCACCTAGATTTAACTAACATTATATTTGCTTCATCTTTTCCATTTTTTGGAAATATATGATATTACTATCCCTAAGTTTTAGTAGGCATCTACACACACACACACGCGCACACACACACACACACACACACACACACACAAAGGATATGGGGATATGGGGTTACCCATAACCCCATTATCACCCATAATAAAATTAACAATAATTCAGAGGGTGATTTTAAATCTCCTCTTTAAATATATGGTGATGGGGTAGAAAGTGCCTCAAAGGAATATTTGTAGGACTAAGTTTTATTTCTGCCCCTCACTGGCTGGTTTAAACTAAAGCTAGTGTCCTAACCTCTTAGCCTTTGGCACTAAAGAGCAACAATCATTGTATGCAAATCCATGTGATAAGACGCTTCACAGGGAAGGGGCTGGTGGCCCCTGCTTTTAGGGAAATTAACATTTAGGCCAGAGGCCACTGACCTATAGGCTTTGAGCCACAGCCCGTCCCCAGAGGTGCTATGTTTGGCTCTTATAGTATTAAAAATATTGAATTAATTGCTAACATTTAAGAATTAAGTGATTCCACTTATTCATGTGGATTCCTGGTTTCATTTGAAAAACCAAAAGATATGTTTATGCTGGTCCTGCATTACCCCATGGAAACAATTACCCGACTAAGTAAGTCAACCGTGATGTTTGTGCAAACCAAGGCTGAGCAGGAAAACAATCTGCTGGAGTTGTCTGGGGCGGGGAACATACTCAGCTTCACTGGAGCAGAGGTTATGGAGAAGTAAGGTTGTTGGTGTCAGGTCTTGGTGGTCTTCAATGCAGTTTAGGCTTGTTGAGAGGGCCCTAGGGGACCACTGGTGGTTTTTGAGTGATAGTGAGCTATTAACTAAGCTGTACAGTAAGAAAACACATTCAGTGTTGATGTGAATTCTAAAAGTCCAGGTTAGATATTCTGGAAGGGGACAGCAGGTTGGATCAAGAATGGTCAGAGAGACAGGGCTACCAGGCCTTGGTGGGCTTGGGAGTAAAGAGAGGAAGACATCAAAGATGACTTACCAGCTCTGACCCAGGTGCCTGGGAGACTGGTGGACCCCTGAGTGGAAATCAAGTGGCCAGGATGGTGCGGGGAGGGTAGGGAGCTGGGGAGCTGGGATGAGGGGGCAGCTTGGAGGACGGTTGGGGACCTTCTTCAGTGAAATGAGAAAGAGAGAGATGGGGTCTCTACCAGGAGATTGGAAAGGCCTGGTCTAGATGCAAAGTGTGGGTGCTTATTCTAGACTGCCTGGGATCGAATCCCTACTCAGCTATGTAGTAGCTCTGTGACTTCGAGCAAGGTATTCTCCCTCACTGTGCTTCAGTTTTCTCATCTCTGCATTTGGATGACAATAGCACCTGTCTCATAAAGTGTAATGAGGGTCAAGTGGGAGGGAACGCAGAGAGTGCACAGCACAGGGTCCAGCATGTCGCTAGCAGGGATATGCTGAGGTTCTTTTTGGCTCTGAGTTCTATGATTCCACCCCTGCAAGCCCCTAACTGAGTAGTAGCTAAGAGAATGGAGATTCCATCCTGGGGTGTGTGTGTCTTCAAAGCCAGTGGGGGTCTCCTTCAGAGGGCAGGGTCTTCAGAAACAAAATTCAGGCCTCAGAAAATATCTTTGTAGTTTTCCTCTAGGGGGAAGGTGATCATAATTCATGGACCCACAGAACATCCATTCACTTATTCTTATCTGTAAAACTTATATAAATGTTCAGTGTGATGGACATGTCCTAAACGCTTTACAAATATAAACTTATTTAATTCTACAATAACTCTATAAGGTAGGCACTAGCACCTCACAGCACTTTACAAATCAGAAAATGGAGGCAGTACTGCGTTAAGAAACTTGATCTTGTCCAAGAAATATGCTGGGAGAATTGGACCCCATAACAGGGAAACAAAACCTTTAAATGGATCCAAGGATGACATTGCAAGGGCAAAAGGAATCTCCAAAACACTAAATCAATATTTGGGTAAAACAGAAAAAAAAATCTTCTTACCAACTTCAAACAGTTTGGTGGCATTAAACTCCTCGCTTCCCGCAAGCAGACTCACTTCGGTGGCAGCTGTCCTGAAGGTGTCTTCAATTCCTAAACATAGACAGGAGCTCATTTTCCCCTAATTATATGGAAAAAGTCCATACTCCCTACCAATTAAAAAAACAAATACACCTGAACAAAGCCTTTTTTTGTGTTCATTACTACTCATGTGGAGAAATTTGCCAACAGAGGAAACAGTAAAAAGCAGGTAGTAGAGTATAAAATATATTAAAACCCCAGATACCATTTGCAGCATGAAATCAGATCCAAATGTGCCTGAATGAGTCCTAAGGAACTCATTCACTAGGGCCCAGAAGTGGGGTTTTGGGCAGCGGGGACACATGTCAAAATGCCTGTCTGTCTGGTGGTGTCAGAGTGACAAAATAAACTAGAGGCAATGGTTAATACCTTGTCTAGTGGTCAATACCAATCTTAAGGACTGACCGACTGGGTTAAAGCATTACTAGCTGTGTGACTTTGGGCAAGAAAGCACTTAGAGTTGTAATTGGTAAGTGTTAGCTGATATTTTTTCCTTGGATATTTGTCTGGTTCATTTTGAGGGTGCAGCAGTCCATAGCTAAAGACCAGGCATCTCATAGTCCGGGACTTTCAGCATTGCTGATGATGCTTTAAGAGTAAGCTGGGCTTGTCATTACTTGCTCTGAGGGACTGAATTCAGCTTGCCTCAAACTTCCTGGCTTCCCTCCCCTCTCCAAACTACTACCCCACCCAGGCTTCCTTTACAAACAGGAATCCTGTGCAAGCCGAGGCAGTCAGAAGAGACAGGAGTTGTGGAACGCAGACTAGTTGTTGGAGAGCCTTGGCTGCCTGGTAGGCATGACTTGATTTCCTTTAAGGGGCTCTCTCTGATCTTAGGTGAGGCCCCTTGAACTTATTTATATGGTTGACCTAGGGGATAAACTTTTACAGTATAACCACTGCCAGGCCAGGGAGACTACCTGCCCCGTGATTCTTTCCAATAAGGCTGAGAATCAACACACCAAATAAGAAAAGAAATTCTGTAAAAAAAAAAAAAAAAGTCCTTCATGTGCCAAGGGAACCCTGAAAAACTGGAAGAGCAAGGAACAGAGAGGCAGAAAAGATGGACAGAGCGCAGTCAGATGAGAAGAAAACGTACCAGCAGGGCTGCTGGCCACACTGCTCTCAGTGGTGAGAGAAAAGGAGAAGGCAACATTCAAAATGGTGGCAGAGAAGGACCTTTCCCTAATAAAATATCTCAATCTACCATCTTGGGTGTGGATTCCAGTTCTGGAAGAGAACAAGAGGCACTCTCCCAAGCCCTGACACTAACTGCTGTCTGTATCCATGTTGGGCTGAGCCTGGCACTCTTCCTCCTCCTGAAGGTGGAATGATTTAATGGTTAAACACAGAGACTCTGGAATCAGACTGGCTGGATTCCGATTCCAGATTGATCACTTGCTGCCCGTGTTGGCTCTAGGCACGTTAACCCCTCTGCCTCGGTTTCCACAGCCGTTAAATGGGTACAATAATACATACCGATTTTATGAGGCTACTGTGAGAATTAAATAAAAAACTCCATCTAAAGTCCTTAGAAATTTGTCATACTAAAGTACTCAAAAAAACTTATCCTTCAGAATCATCTTTTTCACTTTTTTCTTTATCATCTTCCTCTTCACCTTCTTCATATTTATCTTCATTTTCTTTTGGTCTACCTTCCTCATCTTCTTCTTCATCTTCTTTCAGATTTGACTTCTCTTCCTTCTTCATATTCTTCCTGTACTCCTTCTCATATTATTATTATTTATTGGTTTATTTCTACCCATCCAAATCCCATCCTACCAGGCTTCCAACTCAGTTTCACTTAGGAAATTCACACAGGAAAAGCATCTTTTATGTTTGCTCCACTTTCTGAACTCCATCGGCGTGGTTGACAGGGAGCCAGAACCCCAGCTTCTTACCTTTCAGCCTTATTTTCTACACACACTCTTTGCTGACATACACATGTCCATCCTGGTCCTTGTTTTCTCTCCTCTGAAACCCCTATGCTCTTCTGCGTCTCTTTTGTCCCAAATCTCAGCCTTAGGTTTGAGAACAGAGTCTCTGGGGGTAGAAAAAAGGAAGTCCTGGCTGCAGAGATTAAATGTCCTGTTTCTCAATTTCTTTGAGATGAAGCCATTTAGAATGTGTGGTTTCTTGGAAGAGCCTAAGATATTCTTTGGGCTGGTATTCTACCTGGCAATGGGGAACACACAGTAAATGGAAAGCTACAAACCAGGAGTTGGTAAACTTTTGTTGTAAAGGGTTGGAGAGTATATATTTTAGGCTTCGTGGGTCATATAAGGACTCGGTTGCATCTTCTTCCTCCTCTGCCTCCTTCTCTTCTACTTCTTTTTCTTCTCCTTCTTCTTCACAACCCTTTACAAATGTCCAGGTCATAAAAAAAACAGGCCATGGTGTGACAACTACTGCTACAGAGTCAAAAGTATTTTTCAACCCTAATATGGCCTCTCAACAAGTGTGCAATTAATTTGTTTTTTAAAACACTGACAATGTCGTTTAAAGTGGTACTTAACTGCCAAGTTGCCCCAATTTGCTCCCTTGGGAGCCATCGGCAATGCTCAGGCATTAGGGACAGGGCTAACTGCATGGGTTTCCTGCAGACAACTGTCAAGCCTCTCATCCTGGCTTCTTTATCAGAACATGAATGGCTATCTTTATGCATCTCTTAAAGGCACAACAAATCTCATATCAAAGACCCAAGTTTACCAGAGTCCCTCCTTTCAATGAAGTAAGTACACTGTGGCATTGTCTTCTAGGTCACAGCTACTGCAATTGTACATAGGATTCAGAAAACCCATCATTTCATCCATTAAGCTTGTTATTTGTCTCTTGTGTCAGCCTGGTCAGAATTCTTACTAGGGAAATAACTGTCTTTTAAACAGTCAATTTCTATAAGTTTTTAAATACAAATTCAAAGCTTTCCCTTGAACTTGGAGCCACACACCTGCATAAACCCACCTGGGCAGTTTGGGCGGTCACACGTCCTCGATTCCGTTGCAGTGCATGCATAGCCACAGGACCTGGTACGCTTCTGGTTTCCATTCCCACAGGTAACACTGCAGACAGACCAGAGACTCCAGTCGCCCTCACCATCTGTGGAATCTGGAAGGGAGCCAGGGAGATGGTCACAGCCTCACCCAGAGTTCTCAAATCCGCCCCGTCATACAGCCTGCTAATTGTCTACTTCCATCGCTCTCACTGTTGGAGGGGACCAGATGCCAGCTGGAGTCAAAAGGCTAAAAGTCCCAGGGTTCATTTTAGGGATTAATTTCATGA
This sequence comes from Hipposideros armiger, assembly GCF_001890085.2. Classification (NCBI taxonomy): domain Eukaryota; kingdom Metazoa; phylum Chordata; class Mammalia; order Chiroptera; family Hipposideridae; genus Hipposideros; species Hipposideros armiger. Next base: position 2,499,108 of record NW_017731370.1, read on the forward strand.
AGGCAGGCACTCTGTCCGAGGTTTTGGGTACTGAGGTGGTTAGCCCATGACCAGAGCCTGTCCCCTGCAAGGTGCCTAGTAAGTACTTGTTGAGAATGCATACATTTGCAGAGCATGGCATCATGGAATAATATGTTAGATAGTTTCAAAAATGACCACCATTAATTCTCCCTGTGCGTACAGTTACAGAGAGAGAGAGAGAGAGAGAGAGAGAGAGAGAGAGAGAGAGAGAGAGAGAGAAACACTTTTTCCCCTTTCCTAGACTCTGTGCTGGCTTTGAGGCCTGGCAGCTTCTAACCTTTGCTCTGGAAAATCCAATCTCTATGAAAAAAGCTGAGGCTAACCCTGTGAATTATGGGAGACCACATGGAAAGAGAGGAGGCCACATCAAGGACCCATGACACTAAATATGTGAGTGAAGCTTCCCTGAACCTCCAGCCCTTTCCAGTGGAGAGCTGAATGCAGACGATTCCCTCAGGAGTAGAGAAACTACCCAGTGGGGCGCTGCCTGAACTCCTGAGCCACAGGATCATGAGAAATAATAAACTGCAGTTGTTTTAAGCCATGAAGTTTTGGGATGTCTAGCTACACAGAAGTAGATAACCTATACGTAACGGTGAAGCTCAAGATGGTCTGTTAAGGTCAACCTCCATCTCCAGAATATTTTTTTTTTTGAGCCAGGAACAATTCTAGATAGGTAGGATGTATCACTAAATAAAACTTTCAAAGATTCCCTGCCCTGGTAGAACTAATATTTTAGTGAGAAGAGTCAGACAATAATCAGGTAACAGAAAAAAATGAGTAAATTATATAGTAGATGAGAAGTCAGTAAATGGTATGGAAAAAAGGGCAAGCAGACCAGGCTACAGGGGCCTCAGGTGTGAGAGGGATGGGAAGTTTGGTATACTATCAACATGAAAGTCCTTTTTTTTAAAAGTAAGAAATTCAGTCCTGGAGCAACTGGGTGACTAAGGTCATAACGGTAACAGAAAGGAAAACGTGGGCTCTAGTGCTAAGCTCTTAATCTTGGAAACACGAATCTTTCTGCAGCATCTCTACTCGGTAATCATTTCTCCTGGTTCATCCAAATCTTCCTACAGCCTTGGGGCCTCTGTCGGTGGCCAGCTCAGAGCTACAGGCATGTGCCTTGCCGTGAAGGGGTCCTCTCCATTCATAACAGGTCGTGTGATTGTGATTATGTAGGCCTGGCAAGAATGTAGTCCACACATGTTTCCACCTGAACTGCGGGCCCCGTGCCAGCCTCCCAGGCTGCTGTTTACATGGCATTCACTCTGAACACTCCTCAGGCAAACACAGGCCCCCTGAGTCTCCTCAGCCCATTCAAGAGAGTCGAGGTGGGGTGGGGGATTCATAGTTGCGTCCTCTCCCCTGATACAGAGTGGAGCTCTGTTCACACCTCATTTGCCCCCTTGGGCCCCATCCATTTCTAAATCCTCCCAAAAAAGGATTTTTCCAAACTTTGATGTTCTTCTAAGAAATGGTTTTCCAACCACATGGCTAAGCAGGTGTTTGAAACTACTGCTTTGTGAGGGATCTGGGCCTGCTTCTCCAGCCTTAGCCTTCCTCACCTCTCCCATCGCTTACTAAGCATCAACATGGTAGAACTGGAGAGACACGTTAGTTTCAGAGGGAGAAATCACTGAGGTAGGGGCTGCTGCTGCTCCCTCCGAGAACTTTGCAGTCTGGTATCTCTTGGTAATCTCCCTGAGAACACCAGAGAGGTGGCTGGAACAATCACACGACTGCACTGTTATCAGTGGGCGTATCCAGGTGCAGTGGGGTTATATGCACATGTGAATACACTCAACCACATCCTACATGTACCACCAAGGCCTAATTTGTTAAAGGAAACAACAGCAACAAGTCACAATAATATCTTTAGACTCATAAAAAGGGGACAAGTAGGTCAGAAAAAGCTTATTAAATCACATAGGTAGAATTCATGTCACCCATGTGGTGGGTACCAGCATAGGACACAATCTAATGATACCAAGAGGTGTCCCACTAGAATTTGCAGAAGCAACGGGGTCTCAACCATCTAGAAATCTCTTGCGAACTTCCTCCCTATGCAGTAATATCATAATATTTGGGCAATATCATCCTGAACTTTGAAATTTTAGCATTAAACACACCATGAGGCTTATACTGGAATCTCTGCATGAGGTAATTTCTTGTTTTGGTTTCTTAGATTGAAATTATTGACTGTTAATACTGTGTCAGAGTATCTGAAAAATGGCTTCCATAATTCCTCTCCCCATATCCACCTCTTTGGTTACTCTCCTCTCAGGCAGACCCTAGCCAGGCCACCTGACTTGCTTTGGCCAATGGGAAAATAGCAAATGTGATGCAAATAGAGGTTGGAAAAGTGTTCATGCATTAAGGGTTTGTCCTCTTTCTGTGGGGAATTCTTCCATCACCATGGCAGAGCCCAGGACCAGTGTCCTGGAGGATGAGGGACCAGGTGAAGACAGGCCCCAGGCATCTCAGCACCCCAGCTGTCCAGCTGGTACCCCATCATTATGAGTAAAGCCATCCTAGACTATCCAGCCTCAGCCAAGCCAGCCCAGAGCAGAAGCACAGTCCAGACAACCTGCAAACTCTTGAGAGAACATGTTTGTACTTTTAAGCCGCTATATTTGGGAGCTGGTTTCTTAAGCAACAAAAGTTAACAGTTATAAATATACCATAAAATTTCTCCTAAGATATGTTCTCTTGATGGCTAGTAGACTCTGGGACCATGACTGATTTCTTATCCCAGTACGTTAGTTCGCCATGTCTTTATTTTAGGCGCTCACAAAGGCATTTATTTTCCAAACATTTTTTATATAGGTCCCCCAAAGTTAGGTACAGAACAGTTAATTATATAGCCAGGTAGCTAGTTATTTCTAGTGGGCCCACAATGAAATAAAACCACCTCCTAGGAACGTGTATATGTCAGCTCAGCACCCTGAAGCCTTCATAGCATACGGTCCCAAATGAATGTTCCAGCAAAGATCCTCCTCTTGCGTGTTTCTATTCATTTAATGTGTTCAAAGGCCATGGGAGCAATTTCTGACTGTGGAACAAAGCTTTGAAGGCAATATTCCTTTCTGCTATAATGAAACAAGCTTGTTCTCATTTGCTCACCTACCAGGGATCATTGCTCAGAGTAGAAAATGAATGTGAGCAGCAGTAATTGCAAAGATGACAACAATGACAAAAAACCAGTCTCTGTGAACATTTATATGGTGCTTTGACAGCTCCTATCTTTGACATCAAATTGCTCAGTAAGGAAAGAAAACAATGCACAGTACAGTGGGCTGAGAGTTGGGTTTCAAGGATGTCATTTGAAATTTTAAAGTAGTCATTATATTGTTTTAGGGCACTAGAGTTCTGCGGGCCAGTTATAATGTTCGGGCAACTGCAGTGACTTGGGTTTTGACTTGGCTATTGGCAAGCCTCCACCACTAATCCTAGGTGGTAGTGGCTACCAATTATTGAGGGCCTACTTTAATCAGCTGCTCTGTTTAACACACTGACTTAACTCCTATAATAATCCTGCAAGGTAGGTGGAAACAATCTCCTTTTATGGATAAGGAAGCTAAGGCTCAGAGAGATTAAGATACTTGCGTACGGTTCACAGCTCAAATTTGGCAGAGTTGCGATTAGATCTGAGGTTTGTCTGCTATTGCTGTATCCTATTCTATATCCTGATATTCTTGCAGCTTTGATTCTGGACCAGGTTGGCCTCCGTGCTTTATGACATCCACTTAGTGTGGCCAGAGTTCAACATTACCAAGAAAAGCCCTTTGGAAAAATCACTGTGCAATGTTCTATTAATATATAAGACCATGATCAGTTATAGAACTGCAAAGAACAGTCCTAACCGAGGTTACAATAAGCACTGCCCATCTGATTTTATTATGCAGGTTGTTCTGAAAAACTCTGGGAATGGTCTATCGCTATTTGACAGAAAATGATTTATTTGAACTCCTTCTTTGCCCTGAGTGATACCTTCAGTATCAACACAGAAAGTATTTAAAATGCAGTATCTCAAACACATACAGTCCAAAGTTGAGCTGTCTCATGTTTCCATGATCACAAGTTAGATTTAGTTAACTTCTGCTGTATATTTTATAATTTATTCCAAAGATGCCATTCTATTCTATTTATTTTTACTTAGGATTTTTTGAAACACTCTTTGGCCATAGACATTTAAATCCTTATTAAAAATCCTACCTTCAAAAATCTGAGGTCACCCTCCTCCACAAAGACCAGTTCCTGTGGCAATTTTAGCCCATCTCAGACAAGGCCACGGACCCTTAAGTACAGTGACGCACATGTTCTCTCAGTGCATGAACCTCACCTTCTTGGGCCATAAGTTCTCTCCCTGCATCCTCCACAGCATTTAACATAGGGATAAATACTGAGAAATCGCTCCAGAGTTTCTCGTTGATTGAAATAAAAGAGGACTCAGTTCATCCAATGCTGTATAAAATTCTGGAAATTCCATGTAACTGTGAGCTAGTCTGAGAAACAATTCTTCAGTCTTAATTCTTCATTCATTATGCAAATATTAAAGCATCTACAACACACTGAGAGTCTTATTACTACAAGTGTGGTCCAAGGGCCAGCAGTGTCAGCCTGACCTGGGCTCCTGCCCTGGTCCTATATTTACTACACTAGAAGCTGTGTTTGAACAAGACCTCCAAGTTATTTGTATGCACATTAAAGTCTGAGAAGCACTGCTTTAGAGGTATAACAAGAGACACACTTTTCTTTATAAAGTAGCAATCCTGATATCTAGTCCAATGATGAGGACGTTTCTAAGAGAGACTCCAAAATCATAAAAGATGAGAGTTTCTTCGTGGCCTAGGGATACTGTAAGATTTAGATGCAGGGCACCTACATGGAATTGTAGGCCCAGAAAGCTGGGGTGAGGGTGGCTGTGGCAGTAACTGCTCCAGTAGAAGCAAATTCTATCCTCAAGGATGAAATGGAGGGAGGTGCTTAATGTTCATGAATTTGGCAAAGGGTACTCTGTAAAAGCTTTAGATGAGAGAGTTGTTTCTAGCATTGATTTTCAAGCTTCAATGAGCATGAAAATCATCTACTGACCTTGGCTAAAAAATGAAACACAGAAGCAAAAGGCAGACACGCTCCAGGTCTCACAGCTGGACATTCTGAACCAGTAGAAGGGCAGCAGTGGCCCTCAACCTGCGCTGTACATTGGAGTCACTCATGGAGCTTTAAAAAACACCTGGCCCCCGCCTCCAGGAACCCCAACTTATTGGTCTGGAGCGAAATCTGGGTATCGGGAATTTAAAAAATTCCCCAGATGAGTATAATGAGCAACCAAGGCTGAGAAGCACTGATCTTGAATAGTGGTGCTCAATGTACCAGAAGCTCCTGGAAAGTGTGTTTAAACATAGATTTTGGAGACCCACCCAGAATGTCTGATTTGGTAGGCCTGGGGGTCAGGAGACTGAAAACTTACAGTTCTATCATGGTTCCAGGTGATGCTAATGCAGCTAGTTTGGGAACCATAGTTTGAGGACCATTAGGATAGACCAGGGTTCGGCAAACTTTTGAGATGGAAGAGCCGCCAGGGGTCGGCAAACTGTGGCTCGCGAGCCACATGCGGCTCTTTGGGTACATACATGTGGCTCTGAAGTAAAATTGAAAATGAAAATAAAATTATCATAGTTTCATTTATAAAATTTTATCAGTTTTTTTAATGTTGTTTTTTTTTTTTTTTAGCTGAGCCATCCTGCCACCTGTTGGCAGCTCAGCGGCTGCTCAGCTCGGGCCAGGACTCGAACGGCTGTTGCTCAGAGCTCAAACTCTTGAGCAAGCTCTTAACCAACTGAGCCACTTGGCTGGCCCCTCATTTATAAAATTTTAAAGGCTATTATTCACATAATGGTGATTTCGTTTGTTTTATGGCTCTCGAATAATTTTTAAATTGTTGTGAGGGACAGGATTGGCTCTTCCAGGGGTCAGCAAACTTTTGAGATGGAATGTACCCAAAGAGCTGCAATGTGGCTTGCGAGCCACAGTTTGCCAACCCCTGGGATAGAGGGACAGGGCTGGGGGCCAGGACTGGCATTTCTTAACGTGCAACCAAGGGATTCTGATGCCATGGGTCTAAGCCCCACTCACAGAAACAATGCTCTGTGGGGGCTGGGCAAACAGGTTAAGCCGTAAAGCTGTGCAGCGTCAGGCTGGCTCTCAGAGATCCTGTGTGTTTCTCTGTTCAACAGCCCCCAACTTTTCCTCCCACTCCTATCTTTCAGCCTAAGTGATCATTTCTAAATTCACTTTACTAAAGGATGGACTATTTTTCCCCCTAGAGAGGCAGAATGACATAGTTATTAAGAGGACAGACTCTGGACCCAAACTGATGGAGATGACTCCTTGAGGTCAAGTTGCTTAACTTCTCTAGGCTTCAGTTTACACAACTGTAAAACGGGTACCTGCCTCAAAGAGCTGATTAAATGAGCCAATATGATATATGTTAGATGTCATGAAGAAGCATTGCTGCATGGTAAGTGCTGTATGTATGTTGGCCACCATTCCCAGTCCTTCCTCTTGGAAAACAGATAAATTGGACTTCCTCTGGGAAAGGAGAAGGTTTCACGGGCCTCCTGGCTAGAAGGGGTATGGGAGCTCTGCTCTCTTGCTGCTCCCCTAGCATTTGTATCTAGTATCTCTATCATGGCACTATTTTGCTCTATTAGTTAATTTTTTCCCCTTTTCCACAGATAAGTGAGACCCTCTTTAGGGAAAGACTGTGTCTTGCTCATTTTTGGATTTCTAGCACTTAGCATAATGCCGAACATAAAATATGCTCTTAATAAATGTCCATTGGACAACTGAATGATGCAGCTGGAAAAAAATTGTCTTATTGTTTTATAAGTTGCTTAGAATCATTTATTAGCAGGCAGAAATAATTTTCCAATATACAACTGGTCTTTCTGCTGAAAAACAGGTGTAACTGTGAGAGTGTAAATGGTGCAAGACAAGTCTTCACCACACAGTGTTTGCTCCTAATTGCTGATGGTGAGACCACAAGAACATTACAATGATAGATGCATTTGTAAGACATCAAATACTTTCTAACAGAAGTTATGCTGCCTGATTCCTCATGAAGGCTGTTTTTTCTTGTTATTGGAGACACAGAATACATTTCCCAGCCTTCCTTGCATCTATGTGAGGCCATATGATCAGGTCCTGTCATTAGAATTTGAGCAGCTGTAATGTGTGTCATCTTCGGGCTGAGGGCATTAAGAGCATGTGTGCCTTTTTCAGGTTGTGTCTCTCTCTTCTTAGCTGCCAGGTCGATACAGAGCATCCAGTGGATAACTCTTAGGCCCTAACAGTTGGAGCACCAAGATGGAAGGAGCCTGGGTCCCTGAATGACTGAGTGGAGCTGAGTTCCCCCAACATTGTCTCCCATCCAAACTCAAGTGAAAAATGAACTTTTATTATTTAAATTACTGAGTTTGAAAGTTGTTTGTTACCTCACTTATGCTACTCTAAAAACATGAGACACTAGAAGTCCCAACTTGGGGTCTTGAAACTTACTGGTGGGGGGGGCCTTACTTAGACAACCCATGAAACACATGTTCATGTGGCATCCCAAGGGCCATAACACTGCCAATGTCAAACATAACACAGTGGCCTGGTCAAAGGAAGCAGCTGGACACATCTCTTACTAAATTTATTTTCAGTATGAATTTTTGTAGTAAAATATGCAAGGAAGTTGATTTGGTGATTTCTTCATTTTTAGAAATAAAGTTAGGCTTTTTAGGGGGGCGGGCAAAGGCAAAACCTCAAAGACCCCTGACTAAAAAAAAAAAAAAATCTCTCCTAGGATAATTGGTGTGATTTTAAAATTATAGTCTTTCCAGAAAAATGTGGCTGCTGGTGCCTCCTTGGGGCTTCTGCGGAACAGAGTCTTTATGAGGTACGCCTCATAGAAGACCAAAAGCCACATACTGTAAACTGGGTTTTGCTTGGCTCCATGTCCTCATCATCCTCATTTCTTCTCCCCACCAATTTTATATTACTGGGTGGTAAACTCACCATATTCTGGCTGCTCTTTGGTTTCAAAAGTCCGGTGGCCTGGGGCCGGACGGTCCCACCCCCTGGGGGGGTTGAGGAAGTTGCTGTCGTCTGAGGTACTGTCGTACTTGTAGTCCTGGTCCCCGCTGTTGGCCCTCGCCAAGGACAAGGACCTCTGCCACCAGGCCTGCCAGTCGGGGGATGGGACTGACCAGCTGGGCTTATTCTCCGGATGCTGATCTTTATCTGCTTCAGAGTCAGGACCGTCCACCACCTCTATGGTGACCTGAAGAATTCAGAACAGGCCAGGGTCAATGAGGAGTCAATAGCCTCCAAGCTGGGTGACCCTTGGAAAAAAGTCTGAGAGAGCAAAGGTAAGCGATGGATGTGACACTCATGAAGGATAGCCAAGACTGCATGGTGTTACAGAATGGAAGACATCCAGGGGTGGTCCAAATGAACCCCATGACTAGAGAGAACTGATGTACCTGGGCCTCAAGGTGGGAAGAGAAAATTCATCACTAGGGTCGCTGATTTACTGATGACCACATTGCTGGGAAGTCTTTAATTCAAGGAGTAAACATGTACTATATATGTTCCTGAAGTGACACAAGAATAATTATAATAAAATTGAACATTCACTGAATACTAACTCTGTACCACTGTTCTAAATGCTTTATATATATTAACTTATTGAGTCCTCATAACAACCTTATAAGGTTGGTTGGCCCCTATGGTTATCTGCAAAGATGGCCCTGGCAATTTCTCCCATCTTGTATGTGTGTGCCACACCTCCTACCAAGAGGTGGAGTTTATTTTCTCTCCTTTTCTATCTGGGCTGGCCTTGTGACACACTTTGTCCAGTAGAATGTGGTAGGAGTAACAATGTGACAAGCCTCATGAGGTCTTGCAGCTTCCATTTTCATTCTCTTGGAGTGTTCCTACCATTCTCTAAGGAAGCCCAGCCTATGCTGCTTTGCACATGTGAGGAGGGAGGCCATGTAGAGGAGATCTGAGGCTTCTCAGCCAATGGCCAGCTACACAGCCCATCATGTGAGTGGGGACATCTTGGGTCCTCCAGCCCAGTTGGGTCACCCCAGCTGATATCACATGGAGCACAGATGAACTCTGCCAGCTGAGCTCTGTTCAAATTCCTGACCCACAAGACCATGAGCAATGATCATTGCTTCAAGCTATTAAGTTTTGGGGTTGTTGTTAGACAGCAACAGAAAGCTTTTTACAGACAGATAAAACTGGCACACAGACGTTAACAACTTGCCTAAGACTGCATAGCTAGTAACTGGCAGATATGGGTAGTCTAGCTCCAGAGCCCATGCTCTTACCAACTTTGCCGCACTGTTTCTCAAAAAGTAAATAACAGAGGAATTGTCTCCTCATACAATCAAGGGAGCAAAGAGACCACAAGTGCCGATGAGGCTGGATGCCACAGGTTGTGTAGTGATGTGAGCACAAGGTCCTCAAGGTCCAGGCTTTCACAGCTGTGATTTTCACTCATCCCATAGTCTAGACCCAGCATGTACATTCCTCCACTGACCCTCAGGGTCAAAACAGATAGTCCCAGAGCCAAGGTCAGAACTTGCTCTTGAATTTAGTGAGCCTAATTTGGAAGTCACAGGACTGGAAGAATGCAGCTTCTTGGCTCTCAGAGACAATCAACATAGAGAAACTTGTTTAAAAAATATAATAAAAGATTCATTGGGTTCCTTTGGCCATCACATAGCTCTTGCAACACCCCCTGGATGAGTTATGTGCAAATGAATCAGAAACATGTGCTCCAAGTAATCAGCGCAAGATGTACTGGGCAGATGGATTTCTAGTTTTGCCCTAACCTGACATCTGAGAGAGTTGCTGGGATGCTCTGCCAAATTACACCAGGGTGTGCCCATCCTGAGACAAACAGCCCCTTCCTTTTGTGTTAGGAATGGGGAGGTTTGAATTCTACTCACTTTGACAGTCAAAGGAAGTTGCCCAGCTGATGATGGGCCTGGGCTGTGGCCTTGTGTGGTCCAAACACAAGGTCAGGAGTGTGGCCTTCAATCCCAGAGTATACTCGGGCTGCGGCAGGTCAAGTGCATCTTTCCTCTGGTGTGGAATGCCTAGAAGGGCACCATTGGCTTTATTCCATGCTGCCATCATTACCCCAGTCTTGTAAGTATCTCTTGCATGCTTATAAATAATTATGGAACTTTTAGCAATCCCCCAAAAAGACAAAAAGGGAAGAGAAAAAAAGGAACACATCATATGTCTCGTATCAATGCTGTTTGCTAGAACGGATGGTTGCTGGAGAGTGACAGTGATCAGGACCCACACACAACCCTGGAAGGACAAGTGCAGAAGGAGTGCACAGCTGGGTGGTGCAGAACCAAGCCAGACGGTGACAGGGCAATGCTGAGCCTTTGGAGACATAACCTTTCTCCTCTGCAGTCTCATCCCCTTCTGCCTGCAGACAGAACAACTGAGCCGCAACAATCGTCTGCAAGGCTGTTAAGGGTCTTGGAGGGGAGAAGCTGCCAAGAGCCAGGCAAGCCTGCAATTATGGTAATGAAATCAGTCTCTGGGTAGAAGATAAGGGGGAACATGCCCAATAGTTTTGGTATTCCATTTGTATTCAGACTGGAGTCAAAGGGATTGCCTAAACAAAACGTGCCCTGCAATTTCTCCAAGCTGGGAATAAAAACAATTTCATGTTTTAAGCTATTACCGTCAATACGATTTTTTTTTCTTCCAAACTGCTGTTCAGATCCAAACAAAATAGATTTGTTGCCTGGCTAGGCAATGAGTAGCAAACTACGAATTTACTCCAAAACTATATCGATGACTAAATCTCAACAGTTTAGAGGTTTCTTTTTCCCCTTTAATTTTTAGCCACTGCCTCAACTGAATTAAAAACAAAAGACATACAAACCTTAGGATCCACCCTTCCTTACAGTTAATGTGGAAACCTCATACTGATATCAAAAGAAGAAATCTAATCTTGAACCTGAAATTTCATAGGCATACAATTAAAAAGACTTAATGAGCATGATCAATGACTTCTCGAATGGGGGGTTTTATGTTTCCTGTTACTCTCATTCTATTTACATGTTCTTTAGCATCAAAGAGTCCTTTTATAAAGATGTCTTGAACAATAATCAGTGTGATGAGCTGAAGGTGTAGGAGTGAGCCCAGCAGATTTCCAAGCCGATAAAGACTCTAGATCTTACCATCCTTTCTCTTCCCTAATGCACACAATGGAAGTGTCGTCGTATATTTGTTTCTTCTGGACTTTTCCACACCGTGAACATGAGAGTAAAAGAAAGAAAACTCTTTCAAAATACCCAAGTTCAACTTTTGGCAGAACCTCACCAGCTCCAAGCAACAGAGTTAAAAATCGGTGCCAATTTGGAGAATTTTGTCCAAAATCAGGAAATGAAGATCCTATGCAACCTTAATAGATTACATATCCTCCTTCCTTAATAATTGCCACAGAAAGAACATAAAATGGACCAGGAATATATATAATTCCCTCCTCTAAGGCCCTCTGATGCTTTAAAAACAACCCTGACAACCCTAGCTAATTGTGACTAATGCTTTGACACTTGCAGCTTGCTTGCCCAAACATTATTGCTTGTTCTACACAAGTTAGACCTAAATTTCAGGCACAGAGACTGATTTGGTGAATTCAAGTTTCCGAGGTGAACAGCAAGGAAGGTGTAGAGCTGGTCTCAAAACTGGGTCTTCGGATTCCCCATTATTTCATACACATTTCCTGTGTCTTCTTCACATTGTCACCAACTGGCATCTATCCATTTGGGAAAGCTTACCATATACCTGGCCCTATGCTAAGCACTTCCCATGGATGGCCACATTGAATCTTCACAACAACCCTACTCCTATGCAGTATTGTACTACACAGGTACTCATGGGTGGTATTATCCTTCCAATTTTACAGGCTAGGGAACTGAGGCATAGAGAGGTCGAGTAACCAGCATGAAGCCACAGAGACCAATCAGAATCTGAACAATACAGGCTTGCTCCCATGGGCGTGTGGGCCCACGTCTTGGGCACAGAAATTTCTTGGTTGTTACTCAGCCAGACCTGCCATTCCAAAAGTATTTTGGAAGGGAAATTAGAAGTAGAAGCACGTACAATATTTATAGCCCTGGCCAACTTATCTGATTGTATCTTGTGGCACTCAAGAGGCCTATGGCCGTGTAAATACATCTGTGCGAGAAAAAGAAGGCCTTTAGATGACTATTTTTACATCTCTCTCAATGGAAGAAAAGAAATAAGCATATTGGTTGAAATGAATACTAACCTCAGCTTGATCCAGAAAAGAGAAATATTTGGTTGTGAATAGCTACTGTGGTAATGAATTGATGCAGTAAGCTTAATAATGAGTTTATTTTAGAGATTTTTGTCTTTGCTATCTGACCATCAGCTGCAGACCAAAAACCCAGCCAAGGATATTAAAGTTCAAGTCTAAATTGTCCTGGGGGATCTACTTTCTTTCCTGAATGATTTATTTATTTATTTTTTAAAACAAAACCTAACTTCTAGTATTGTTTTAAATTTAATATGGAGATTGGGTTCAGGGGTTTGAGGCTATTTTTTTCTTTTTTGCACAATGTTGTTTTTTTTCCCCAATCACTTACATAGCCTGAGGCCAGTCTTAAAATGGAGAGCCTGATCCACTTGGGACAGAGGCCACCTGGCTTAGGGGGGTTTTAAAAGTTTTAAAAAGCAGGGCTTTTTAAACGAGTTCCCTTCCTAAAAGTCAAGAGGCCCAAGAGGGATGTGGCCCTTTGCCCGGGCTCAGCATTGTCACTTTGGAAAGGTGTGGGCTACTTGGCAGGAGGGACAGTGGACTCCAGCCCTGGAGCGTGGGAAATGCTTCCAGACACTGGAGGGCTTGGGGGCGGGGGAAGGTGTTCATGGAGAGGGGTATCGAATTCCTGTTCAGCTCCCCGGCTCCAGGCTCCAGTCAGGGATAACTAGGTGGGGGTGAGGGCAGGTTGCCAGGGAAGGGGGGAGACAAGGCCCCCGGACCCTGGCAGCGGAAGCCAACCCACTGATGCGCCCTTCACCTGTCTTCACTCTGCTCCCCAGGGAGAGAAAATGCTTTCAGGGAGCCGCGGTGTCCAGCAGGGCTGTCTGCTTGGCTGAACTGGCCCGTGTCAAACCAGTGGATTTCAACAAAAGAGTAGTGCTGGCAGGAAGGGACGAGGGCTGCCAACACGGAAACCATCACCCCCTTTTAGGAAGCACCTCATCTTTTAAAGGACCACCAGGGAACTGGTTTACTCAAGTGCAGTGGTGCATAGGGCTGCAGCGGCCAGCAGTGTGTGTGTGTGTGTGTGTGTGTGTGTGTGTGTGTGTGTGTGTGTGCGCGCGCGCGCGCGCATGCACGCCCGTGTGTGTGCACGCGCACACACACTTATGTGCAGCTATAGGGCTGGGGCTCCCAGAGGTAATAGCTGCTTTATTCTTTCTTTCAACATCTTTATGAGTGACCAACATTAACCTTTTGTGTTCTTCCAGAAAGAGAAGGCCAGAAATGCAAATCAGTTTTCTTTTCTTTAGGACCAACAGGTCATCAGATCAATAAAACATAGGCAACCCCACCCCTCAGTACTGCCCACAGAAGGTTAATAGATACAGGGATTGTGCAAAGGTGAAAGGGAGTGACCTGACTGGGCAGTGGGCAAAAAGATGACATTGGCCTAGTTTTTTGGGGGGTTGACTTTAATGGTATCTGAGTTGGAGCTTCATTAGTTTCTAATCTGAATACCAGTAACCCTGATATTCAGAGCTTTGGGGCAATCTATGTTCTTGGGGGCTATGTTAATCCTTGCTGTTCAAAGGGTAACTCAAGAAAAGTATGGGGACTTCATAGGAGTGGCCCTGTTCTTCTTCCAACCCTATTTTCCACAGCATTTCTTTTAGAAGCAGCACCTGGAGGTGAACTTCTTGTTCCTGTGCTAGATGAAGGTAAGACAGAGTGAAAACAAAGCACTGACTGTTACTTTTCACCAGTTACAGGTCTATATGAAGAGGTGGCTTGTGGTCTCAGAGGAGAGGAGGACAAATAATTTCTACTTGTACTATCTCTGCAGCCACACCTTTGGGGAAGCTGCATTTGATAGAAGACCAAGAGGCTTTGCCAGAGAAAACCACGTGTAGCCTTCTCATAACTCACCCTCCATTTAATTCTCTGCCCCCTTGTCTCATTCTAGTTCTCTCCACACCCATAAGCTCCAACAGCCTCCTCACCCCTCAAGAAGTCAGGTGGAATTGCTCTGAAGCATTTTTTATGTCCCATCCGGCTAAGCTTATTATGATTTAAAATGAATCCCAAACTTGTCTGCTTTCTGAGCTCATGCACAGCTCCATGGCGTGGGCTGCAGAGGGCTTGGCGCTTCACGGTTGCCCTTTTCTTCTTTTTGGAAAAGTAAGCTGGGTTTCTCAGCTCTGTGGATCCCAACCACCTTTGCACCACTGTTCTTCCCTAACTTTTAGGTAACATTTTAAAAGGGCCGAAATGGGGTCTGGGTGGAGTATGGGGATTTCCTGACCAAAGAATTTATCTGGGAGAGAGAAGTTCTGCTTGAAAGCCGGTTCTTACGTGAAGCCCGTGCACTTAGTAACATTTCAACAAGGGGAAACTCTCCCTGCATCGTTCCATTCCTCTGCATCCAGGCATAGTCTCATAATTTTGCATTAGAAATTCTTAAATCTATTACACTAATAGCTCAACCCTCAGCATTAAGTCCGATGGTTGCACTTCCCACCTCTAGGAAAAAACGTGAGCCATAGCAACTATAAAATTGTCTCAGGCATGTCCTAAGCACCTTTGGGGTAAGGGCAGTCTGGTCCTGGGACCATAAAACCTATAAACAAGGAAAAGTCACTTCCTGCAGATGGAGGCACGAGGTTGAGCAACAGTAAGGAGATGCCCGTGCTTTTGTTTTGTTTTGGTTTCCAATCTGCACCTCCCCCAAGTGAATCCTTTATTCTTTGTCAAAGAGCCATGTGGCCAGTTCCTGGAGAGAGAGCAGTGGAGCAAAGGGCCTGTTTTTCAGTTAATCAATTAGGGCAATACAAGACTCATCAGAAATATTAACTTTTAAAAAGTGATTTCTGCACGTGGATTGTCAAAGAATGGCCTCAAAAACATTTTTCACCTCTGCACCATCAACACTGACTGCCCCGCCCTACATCTTCCCATCTATTTAAGCTTCCCACCATGGAAGACAGCATTTTTTCCTCCTTGGACTCCACCATCCCTCTGGCAAGGTCTTTGGTGGTAGCTGGGATTTTCACACCTATGCCATTTCCTGGAGAAAAACATCCTTACATTTCTTAATCTCACAGAATATAACACAGCATTTTGTATGCAGTAGGGACTGTTTGATGTATTCTAACTGAGGTGTATTCCTAGTGACAGTTGTTAGCCACCATGACACTGGTGTTAAAGCAAAGCAACTCTGGTCCAGGAAGCCTGATCTAAAATGGTGTCATGTAGAGAGTGTCATTCTTGAGAGAGAGAGAGAGAGAGAGAGAGAGAGAGAGAGAGAGAGAGAGA